>NC_142593.1:14743730-15109980 GCF_965207765.1 Zootoca vivipara | reverse complement strand
GTGATACAAATGTTCTGCTCTTCACCGATGGTCGACAAGTTCTGTGTGAAAAGGCTGGAAATGTGTTGACACACTTATATTGGCAGTAAAAATCCAGGGCAGAGATTGAGAACCTAAGGTCCCAGGCAGTGCTATTCTTCTAGAAAAAGAGATGCCAGAACTCACCACAAACACCTCCCCTGTTCTCTTATAAGGGCAATACTCTGTCCCAGCTCCTGCCAACCTAGAAGTTTGAAAGCACGCCAGTGCAAGTAGATAAATAGGTACCGCTGTGGTGGGAAGGTAAAAGGCATTTCCGTGCGCTCTGGTTTCCGTCATGGTGTCCCGTTGCACCAGAAGCAGATTAGTCATGCTGGCCACATGGCCCGGAAAGCTGTGGACAAACACCGGCTCCCTCGGCCTGAAAGGGAGATGAGCGCCACAACCCCATAGTCACCTTTGACTGGACATAACCGTCCAGGGGGTCCTTTACCTTTTACCTAATGGCAATGGAGACTCTTGAGAGTCTCATGGACTGCAAGAAGATCAAACCTATCCATTCTTAAGGAAATCAGCCCTGAGTGCTCACTGGAAGGACAGATCCTGAAGCTGAGGCTCCAATACTTTGGCCACCTCATGAGAAGAGAAGAATCCTTGGAAAAGACCTTGATGTTGGGAAAGATGGAGGGCACTAGGAGAAGGGGACGACAGAGGACGAGATGGTTGGACGGTGTTCTCAAAGCTACGAACATGAGTTTGACCAAACTGCGGGAGGCAGTGGAAGACAGGAGTGCCTGGCATGCTATGGTCCATGGGGTCACGAAGAGTCGGACACGACTAAACGACTAAACAACAACAACAACAACAACAATGGAGCCCACCTGAGAGGTGCTGCAACTGAGTTCCAGTGAGTTCTGGCTGGAGAAAAGCCTTGGTCCCAAGGCCAAAAACAGCCCACCAGGCCTTTCTCTGTTCCTCTTGATGGACTCTTTCCACACACACCCTCCAAAAGCCACACATACCCCTCAAGGAGAAGTGCTGTATAACCGGCAAATGCCCTAAGCTGTGTGCAAGGCGGTCAAAGGTCTGAGTAGATGCCCCATGTTGCATCAACTCTATCTACTGCCGTTCTTAGGGTCATATCCCATTCTGCTCCGGAGACTCACCACCCCTCAGAAAGCAGCTTTTAGGGAAGGGGAGGCACAGGAGGCTGCAGTGGCTGCAGGGAATAAGTGAAACTCACGCTTTCCATTAGGCTTCCCAAGCACCCCTTGGATGAAACCCATAGTCCACCCTGTTTCCTCACGGGTAACCATTTTCAGGCTACATAGTGGGGGTGGACGGGGACAGAGGCAAACGTTTGTGTGTGGACAGAGACAGTAAGCTACACTCGAGCCATGAAAAAGCCAGAGATTTATATGCACACATCATTCCTCCACCCAGGCAAGTGGCAGGCAGCTTCAAGGGCATGTTGCAGCCAGGCAAAAGCACTTGCGGAAAGTGTCGAACAGGACAGTGAGGCCTGGGGAGAGGTGGTGTGGCCCGTAAAAGGGGCTCCACCCGCAGGGAGTCCAGAGGGATGGAGAAAGAGACCACATCCGGACCTCAGACCTGAAATTCTCCAACCCTGGTCTAGATAGCATGGGCGGGGTCTTTTAAGGAATACATAGATTATCTTTTTGCCTTTGATATTGGCGTTCACACCATATACAGGGTGGGTGTGAATTTGCCACACCCCTCCTCCCCTAGAAGAAGAGGAGAGGTGGTATCTCCCTAGGGTAGGACATTATGGCCTGAGGGCAATTTCGTCCAATGGGAAGACACGGTGACAGGCTATATAAGCCTTCTCTGCCCCGCTCTTTCCCCTCTTTTTCCACCTGGAAATAATTTGATTTGGCTATATTGGTTGAATCTGACTAGGTCGTTTGTTTTGCAGATCCTCAAGTTGTTATATTTAATAAATAAAACCCATTTGTCCACATTTGGTTTTCTTGACTCTTCTTCCTGGTGTGCTGGCAATGCAGTAGCCTTCACAAAGTTCTCATCAGAAGTTAAAGCCACATGCTGCCAGCCCAAAATCTTACCATACATTTTATTCATTTTTTATTCCACATCCTATGTATTTGGGTGTGTGGACTTTTGAATGATTGTGTGTTTTAAATTAAATGCAGTTTCCCACTGATTTCCAAAAGCTCCCTATGCCTGGAATCCCATTATTCCTAATTAAAGAGCCGTTTCAATTTCTTGCCAGTGTATAACTTCCATTAATGGTAATGGGAATTATCCATGTGCAGTGATCTGAGAACAGGCTCCTAAGGTATTGTGTAAATATTTTACAGCTGGTTGGGTCTTGCCGTCTAACTGAGCAACATGATATTCTCTCAGACACCAGTGTGTGAAGCTTCAGTTGTACAATTGGGCCTGTGCACACTGGTCTGACTCCTTCGTGACTAGGAACAAAACACTCCACTCGGCTTTATCAAGCAAATCAGAGACAAGAAGGGGGAATCTTGTTCCGTAGCGAGGTTTACACTGGGTCATGGACCGTTTGCATATGCTGGGCGAATCCCAGTGGTAAATATAGTACACTAACCGCATGGCCTCAACTCACCAACATCTTAAAACATTACATTCTGGATTGTAAGAGGAACCCATTGTGAATAAATGTTATTAGGATTTATAAAGAGAAATGCAAATATCAAATATATATTTTTCTTTTGTCCAAAACTAAAACATTGATCTAAATACAGTAAGAACATAGAAAAAGAGAGAGAAGAAAATAAAATGGAGGAAAGGAAGAAAGCAGGAAATATAGAAAGAGAGAGAGAAAATAAAGAAGAAGAAATAGACAAGAGATTAAAAGAGAGAGGGAGGAAAAGTAAGTTATGAAGTTAAAGAACTTCCGATTCTTTGTCTGACTGCTGTATATGAACAATATTCACTTAAACCACTCCAATATAAGACCCCACAAAAGCCACAACGAGAGGAATCCAGATCTCTGCAAAACTGACCTTTGGTCTTCCTCATGATCTGAACCTTAGCAGGCATATGAAACGTGGAAATATAGAAATAAGCTATGCATATTTAATTCCAGGCAATTAAATGGTTTGCATTTGACGGATGTTTTGTGGAACTGTTTCTTCCGCAACCTCTTATTGCAGTTAAAGCTTCTCACTGTCTGGTCTCCTGAGAACAAGAAATGCTTACTTTTGCCTTTTCGTGCTTTTGAACATTGTCCTAACTTTATGCCTTAACTCCTCATTTAACAAAGGCTGTGCCTCTGAATTAGAAAATACTTTGAAGTGGTGGTGGTGGTGGGGAACCACCTGGACCAGCATGCAGTGTCAACCAAATAATGCATGTTTGCGCAAAGCTTACATGTTTGCTTTTGGGTGGAAGAATCACCTAGCTAGCCAACAGAAGACAGCAGCACCTACATACAGTTATTAAATCTTTTCTTAGCTGGGAAATTAGTGTCAAATTGCATAAGCCTATAAACTATGTCGGTGCGAGACAGTCTCATTAATTTGATGGCTGAAGGTAGGCTTCTCAAACAGCAGGTTTCTTATCCCCTGGCTTCCCCCCCCCCCTCTTCTTTTTTTTTAATCAGCTAAAATAATGAGCTGGGGGTTGAGTTGCTTAACCAGGCCAAGAGAAGAAGAAAGCCGAATCGTCTTAAAGCACCAATCCTGGATTTAATAGTCTACAACAAAACACTAAGCAGGTCAGTGTCATGGTTCAGCAATTCCTAAAAGCCCTGTCTGTTTCTCAACAGCTTATCAGCGGTCAGTATAGAAGAGTTCCCAATGAGGGCTGATTTACAGCACTGGAGGGGGAGGGGGGCTTGCAGTGGAAATGAAGGGCGAGGATCGGAGTGTGCTGTCCGTTACACACACACACACACACACACACACACACACACACACACACACACAAAATCCAAACGAAAAAACAAAACCCTAAAATCTCAGAAAACGATTCTCCTCTTGTGATAGAGATATCTTGCCGTTCGCATTGACATAAACAGGTCACAGCGCCTAGGAACAGACGACTCAGCAGCATCCTGGTTTGTTTTTTTTCTGGGTCAGTGTCTGGCTTTATCTTGTTAAGCCAACTAATTGAACACAAAACCATATGATACCAAATGAGGCAAGTGCATTAAATGAGACAAGATGGGGGAGGGTACCATGGCGCTGGTTTCCTTTGAGTGGCATTCGGGGAGATTACATTTCCTTCAAATGTGCTCAGCGTAACGTGGCCATATCTATGCTTATGCAGTAGCGATGCACAAGCAGGCATTCTGTTTTTCCTGTGTTGAGGGGATGAGAAGAAATAAAGGCATTGTAGAATGGTAAACGATTGCTCCAGCCCCAAACTCGGCATGTGCCCTAACACGCCCGCAAAGCTCTTGGGCAAATAGCTGACCCATCCATTTCAATGGAGACAGAACTGCTTATTCAATAGAATACCCATTCAGCACTTCTGCCGCTGAAATTAAATGCAGAGATTACGGCAAATTATTTTATTTGATAAGGACTTTAACACCATGCTTCCCCCTCCCTCCCCACTCATTAGTTTCTTGAACACTCACTCAGAAATTTTTCTGTGCCATTTGTAGGGTTGCCACATGGTGAACCCAACGCCATTTGGACTCAATAAAAGTACTATTTTATTCGCAGTGTTAGGGCTTATTCACACTTAACCTTTTCCCACACTCTTTCCATGCAGAAAGTGTCTGTATCTGAGCAGTTCCCCCTGAATGCCTTGCCCCACGAAAAACCCACTCTTTAAAGCTGGATTGGAGCAAACGTCAGTTCAGGTTTTCTGGGGATTACTGTTTGCTCTGATTGCGCTTTAAAGAGCAGGTTTTCATGGGGAATGCTCTGGGGCAAAAAAAGGGCACAGTGGAAAGACTGGAGGAAAGGCAAGCTCTTACTCTAAAAGACCTTCCTACCTCAGTTTGATGTATTTGATTGTCTGTGAGCTCCAGGTGGGGTGTCCAGTTAGACTATATGTTTACGCCAGAAGATCCTGGAAAGCTCAGTTGGTCAGAGTGTGCTGCTGCTACCAAGATTGCAGGTTCAAATCCCTATTTGTGGCAGCTGCATATTCCTGCATCCTGCATTGAAGGGGGCTGGACTTAGATGATCCTCAAGGTCCCTTCCAACGCTACGACTCTATGTACTCCTACATTTATTTTAACACAGTACAGTATTGGGTTAAGGCTTTTCAATGGCCTGTTTTCCATTTCCTTGCCCTTTGGACCATCATGGTTGAATTAGAAATCTGCATTAGATCCAGACATACCTTTCTGCAACTGGAAAGGCTCCTTCTCCTTTTGTAAGGGGCTCCAATCTAGTAGAAGCTCTTTCTGGAGCACCACCTTCCATACTCTTCCAGAGGACCCTCCAAAGCAGCTTTACATGGGGGCAGGAGAGAAACAACAACAACAACAACAACATATTTATAACTCGCCCATCTGCCTGGGTTTCCCCAGGCAGTCTGGGTGGCTTCCAGCAGAATATTAATAATAACAACAAAAACAATCTTTATTACGGTCCATAGACCCATCAATTCGTTACAAAGCGATACCCAATAAGGACATCCTGCTTTCAGGTTTCAGAAGCATTTTGTTCAAACTTAGAGTTGGGATCATTGATTCTTGCAACCACTGATAGAAACTTCGCCACTGAGAATGTTTGTTCTAGCCTTCCAATAGGAACTTGACCGGCCTTCCAATAGGAACTTGATATAATACTCTTCCGATTTTCCTGGGATCAGGGCCAGCAAGGGTGAAATCAATTCAGCCCTAGCTTGCTTGAACTTCACACAGTGCCGCATATGTTTTATAGAGTCTGTGTCTTGGGCACACGAGCACAGTCTTTCCTGGTAGGGGACTCCTCTCATCCTACCCTCCAGCACTGCAGAGGGGAAAACATTCAATCTGGCTTTTGTGAATAACCTTCGTTAGTTTGGTACAGTCAGGTTTTTAATGTAAGCTGTTAACTTAAAGACATGCCCATATTGTACTCCTACTGCTCCTACTACTCACTGTGTGTATTATCCCAAAGTCTTTGCTTTAAGGTCTTTAGGGCACCTTCATAGCCCAGGTTGGGTGGGTGACAATAGCAGTGGCTTTTCTAGCCATGGTTTTCTGCCAATTGCTGACATATTCCTCATTGGTCAGGTGTTTATATAATCCCACCCCAAGTCCAAATACTGCAATCTTAAACCAATGTTTTAGTGCAGCCCACCATGCTTTTGTTGAAATTGGGCATTCACCCACTTCTAGTAGGAGTATGGAATTTCGGACACAATTGGGCACCTGAAGCAAGGATCGTAAAAGTTTTGCTTGAAAGCCCTCCAGCTTAGGCAGGTACCCATTATACCAGACAATTGCAGCATACAGGATCTGGGGGGGGGGGGCGGTTTTTTGCATTGAATACTCTTAAGGCTGCGGGTACATGCTTGCCATATTAATAATAGTAATAAAGGGATAAAACATCAAACATTAAAAACTTCCCTAAACAGGGCTGCCTTCAGATGTCTTCTAAAAGTCCGGTACAGTGGTACCTCGGGTTAAGTACTTAATTGGTTCCAGGATGCCATTTGCACCCCGAAAAGTACTTAATCCGAGCGACGATAGTGCACATGCGTGAAGCGACGATAGAGCGCTTCTGCGCATGTGCGCGAGGCAGAACCCAGAAGTAAACACTTCGGGGTCCACGGAGTACTTAAACTGAAAGTACTCAAACCGAAGCATACTTAAACCGAGGTATGACTGGAGTTACTTATTTCCTTGACATCTGATGGGAGGGCGGGTGCCACTACCGAGAAGGCCCTCTGCCTGGTTCCCTGTAACCTCACTTCTCACAGTGAGGGAACCGCCATAAGGCCCTCGGAGCTGGAACTCAGTGTCCGGGCAGAACGATGGGGGGTGGAGAAAGCAGGGCCGTCTTAAGCGCCCCTCGCGCTGTGGTGCGCCGGATCTCTCTGGCGCCCTCCCACCCCATTTCCCAGCGTGGTGGGCGCTGCGTGCTGCGCGGCGGGCGGGCAGGCACAGCGCGATTTCTCCGGCGCCCTCCCGCCCCGTTTCCCAGCGCGGTGGGCGGGTGGGCGCAGCGTGCAGCTGCGCGGCGGACCGGCCAGCCAGCGGGCAGGCGGAGCTTGCGGCGCCCTCCTGGCAGGCCGGCGCCATGGTGCCCTGCGCCACCCAGCCTATACGTAGGGCCGGCCCTGGGAGAAAGGAAAATTGCCCCCAGAAGAGCCTGGCCCAAGAAAATTCTGCTCCCACAAGCCTGGATCCAATCCTGCATGTTTTTAAGAACAACAACAACAACAAAGCACCATTATTTGATTTTTCTGCTTTGTTTTAAACAAACAAACAAACAAACAAACAAACAAACAAATGCTGCTCTGACAATAATGTAACATATCTTGATTTCCCTTTATTGCACTTTAAGTGGCCAGTGATGCATTTAAGAAATGTTAGACTCTGGGCTTACAGTGGGTGTGGGGCTTTTTCAGTGATGATGGGTTTCGAAAGGCAGCCAGTCAACCCAATTGCACTTGGAAGACCTCTTGCTCACAAGGGCTGAGTGGGGCCCTTGACTTCTGCCCCAAAGTCCTGGCCTGACATCACCACTGCATTTGCTGAGATCACAGAGCTATATTTAACACAATTATGCCGGACGTACCTTTGGATAAACCAGGACAACATTCCGGCGAAAACCCTCAAGTAAGCGAAAACATGCCAGGGGTATGATTTTAAACGGCCATTGAACAAGCTAGAGGTCCACACTAGATCCCATCAAAGTGAATTATATATAATCATACTTGCATTTTCCTAGTGCGATTAAATTTGCCTTAAACACACACACACACACACACACACACACACACACACACACACTTAAGTTGTGATAAAAATAACCCAGTCCAGGTCTGTGTCGATTCTTTTCAGTCTCTGCACATTTGCTATTAGCATAAGAAATGCTGCTTATAGCAGAGCCAGCCGTGCTTGAAATTTCTGAATTAATGGATTTGATTTCCTCTTGAGACAAACCACCAGCCTTGCAGTAATGGAAATAGATATAGTTGGTAAAACAAATAAAAGGCTGGCATGCCGATGAGATGAGTTTTGGTTTAAAATAGTAATGTCGTAATTGAAGGGAACAATTACAGGGTTGCTGCTGGGCACAAAAGGAGTGGCGCGTCAATGAAGTAATGTTGTTGTTAAGTGTGCAGTCATTTCACAAAAGTGCAAAACCGCAGATGTACTTCTCTGTATTAAAGAAAAACAAACAAAAACAAAACAAAAAACCCAGAAGGGGTGGAATTTGGGATTTCCATTTAGGCTGCCCGACAACGCTTCCTTAATTTTTAATTTAAGGACTATTCATTTTGACCTTTGGAAACCTTTCTTCTTGTAGACAAAAATAGCTTTTCTTTCCTTTTAAAAAAAATACTGCTTGGATCTTTGTAAAGCAGGATCCCTGGATGACTCACAATGGCAACTATGCTAGCCTAGCTCATCAGTTGTAGCATTTCATAAATGTAAGGCCCCATAAAAAGAGAAACATAACAGTTGTCAATATTCTCTTTTCTTTCTTTCTTTTGAAATTTTTTTATTTGGTTTTACAAGTATAAAATGATAACAATACCTATCCATATTTAGAGATCCTTCCAAATCTCTCGACTTCCTACCTTCCTCTCCATGGGTCCTATTGTCAACATTTTCAACTGCATACTATTCAGCAATCCATATTTTATGTCACTCCATTTTGTCCATCATATTTGCTATTGCAATCCTGCTAATGTTTCCATCTGCTTACAGTGGTCTCCCAGGTAAGTTATAAATTTTTCCCATTCTTTATTATTTTTGATCTTCTTGGTTCCTGAACTTTCCGATCACTTTTGCCATTTCGGCATAGTCCAGCAACTTAGTTTGCCATTCTTCTCGGGTAGGGACTTTGTCTCAGGGCTAGTAACATCCGTGCAGCTGTCGTCACATACATAAAAAGTATTTTCTGCTCCTTTGGAATGTTGGTACCTACAATACCCTGCCTATCTGGTGGGTTTCCTCAGCCACTCTGGGTGGCTCCCAACAGAATATTAAAAACGTGATAAAACATCAGACATTAAAAACTTCCTTTATTTCCTTGACATCTGATGGGAGGGCATTCCACAGGGCAGGCGCCACTACCGAGAAGGTCCTCTGCCTGGTTCCCTGTAACCTCACTTCTCGCAGTGAGGGAACCGCCAGAAGGCCCTCAGAGCGGGGCCTCAGTGTCTGGGCTGAACAATGGGGGCGGAGACGCTCCTTGAGGTATACTGGAGCTTGTGGCTCAAAGAGTGCTGTTGAAAAGACCCACATTCAAATCCTTGGTCATCTATGAAGAACAGTTGCTGAGAATCACAGGTGGGGAAGGACATTGCTGCTCTCAGGTTCTTCTTGTGAGCTTCTTGAGGGCATCTGGATGGCCACATTGTGAGAACAGAGTTGCGCTAGACGGGCCTTTGGCCTGATCCAGCAGGCTCTTCTTAGATTCTTATGTACTGTGCTAGTCAATACCTGTAGGAACGACAGCAGACACCACATGGCACATTTATTGTTCGCATATCAAGCAGGAACAGTTGGAACCTAAACATCATGTATGGTTGGATGGCGGTGTGGTTGGGTGGCGCTGTGGGTTAACCCACAGAGCCTAGGGCCTGCCGATCAGAAGGTCGGCGGTTCGAATCCCCATGAGCTCCCGTTGCTCGGTCCCCGCTCCTGCCAACCTAGCAGTTCGAAAGCATGTCAAAGTGCAAGTAGATAAATAGGTACCGCTACAGCGGGAAGGTAAACGGCGTTTCCGTGTGCTGCTCTGGTTCATCAGAAACGGCTTTGTCATGCTGGCCACATGACCTGGAAGCTGTACACCTGCTCCCTCGGCCAATAACGCGAGATGAGTGCCGCAACCCCAGAGTCGGTCATGACTGGACCTAATCGTCAGTGGTCCCTTTACCTTTATGGTTAGGGAAAGCTGAAGTCTTCCCCTTGCTTTTGTCCTCAAACTTCTTCATACCAGAACTGAACCAGGTTTGGGCATGAGCTAGGTTGGTGGAAAACACCATGGACAAATGAACCATTGGTTTGTAAGTACTGTAGTGGGATAGAAACCCATTCTCTGCACTTGATGTCCACACACTGTGGATAGACACATGGACTTATGAAACTTGGCTGCCACAATCTGGCCCTCAGCCTAACCTATTTCACAGGTAAGCTAAGTGATAGCAATGATAAAGCATGGGAAAGATATGTTTACCATTATTAATATTATTATTTTCAATATTGCTGTTATTTATTAATACATTGTGTGTGTGGTGTGTGTGTGTGTGTGTGTGTGTGTGTGTGTGTGTGTGTGTGTGAACGGCAGATGATTCCCACTCTATTAATGGTTTTGCATACATTTCCTAGAAGCACGAGGCAAGACTACATAGTATAAAGCAATGTGTATACAAAGGCTGTTTTATAGTGCTCTCGCTGAGATTTTACTACTTTCTTCACACTGTCATACTTACATAAATATACCAGCGTAGAACTGGGTAGGTTGCTGAATCTTCAAGCATTTCAGATGCTCGAGTACAAAAAAATTGGTTGTGTCTAGATTAACCTTCCCTTTCATGGATCACTGCCTTGTCGTGGCGAAGGGGCTTGAATAACTGAGAGAAGCTATTAGCTATGCCGTGCTGGGCCACCCAAGATGGACAGGTCCTAGTGGAGAGTTTTGACTAAACGTGATCCACCTGGAGCAGGAACTGGCAAGCCACTCCAGTATCCCTGCCAAGAAAACTCCATGGACAAAGACAACAGGCAGTTGCGGATATGCCTGGAAGCGAAAGGAAAGTCCAATGCTGTAAAGAAAAATATTGCATAGGATCCTGGAATGTAAGAACCATGAACCTTGGTAAGCTGGATGTGGTCCATGGGGTCACGAAGAGTCGGACATGACTAAATGACTAAACAACAACAACAAGATTAACCTTGTGAAGAATATAGAGAACCCATAAAATTGACAGATCAGGAAAAAGTATAAGGAAAAGAAATTAATGAATGACAGATGCTATTTCGAATAAGATAGCTAAGAACTGTGCGGGAAAGCGGTGGAAGTCCTTTACTAAGAGTTTAAATAAGATCTATATATTGAAGTGACTGAAGTACAAATTCAGAAAGGTTTTTGGTGAAGAGAAGTAACTTGCCATTTTCTCTTTTCTTCTTCTCCTTCTATTTTTTCTATCCTTTCCTTTTCCCCCCTCCCTTTATATATCACACATCTATTTATCCACTTTCTATCCTTCTTTCTTCACTTCTTAGTCTTTAGCTCTCATCTTTTTAGAATTTATTGCGGAAAATATGATTATAAGTCTGCATATAGTATTTTGTACGGTGTTATGTATTGTTTTGTATTTTCTTTTTTCCCCTTTTTTGCTTTGTAATAATAATAATAATAATAATAATAATAATAAGACTTCCCCTCCACACACATAAACAAATTAGCACCAAAGCACACCCTCGTTTCCAGTGTGTTTACTACCTTATCTGACATTTTAAAAAGAAATGTTTTAAAGCAGATGATGTGTTGCCACCGAACTAAGTACACACTTAATCTGCAGAGGAAAATAAATGTCTGACAGGAAGATTTAGATCTCCCTCCCTTACCCACTTCCCTCCGACATGGCAGCATAAATGTTCTTCTCCCGGTCCCCCAATTTGACAGAGTAATAAAAATCTCATTATCTCTGAATAGGCAGCAATTTCGTTATCTAATCTTTTTACCAAAAGGTTAGTTAATTAATCAGAAACAAATCCTGATTATTATTTCAATAGAATTAGAAAGACAAATCACCAGAGTCGAGCTAAATAGGGCAGGCCTGTGGTTTAACCCACCTCATTTACATAGAAATACAGGGACTGTCAGGCTGAGGAGCGTTGAGCAAACAGCCCCAGGACCATCAGCCAGCAGCAGATGGTTTCCTCTGGTAGCTAGCCTTTCCTCTCCTCTAATGCCTGTGATCCCGTTACTTCGCCGGATCCGTTACCAGGGTAACTGTTAAATTGCTGTGAAAGGCATGGTAATAAAGTAACCTGTCACGCTGGCAATAAAAGCCGCAGAATTTTCCTGTTCACTGAACTTTTCAGCTCATCAATACTCACTTTATGGCGAAATTCACCAGTCCGTACGGGTCAGCGGCAAGGATTGTTCTATGAGCCTGCTGAAAAGGAAACGAAAGTTCATGTAAACACGGGGAAGATATAATTAAAAAGCTGGACAAAGAGCTCTCCCTTTACAGTCTGCGGGAGAAAGTCAGGAGAGGGCAATTACTAGATACTTCAGCTGCTCCTTTTTTAAAAAAAGAAGAGGAAGGATATAATTGTTCCATCAAGGAAGAAAAGTAAATTCATTCAGGATACATTATCTGTTTTGATAATGCGTAACCATTTTAAAAACAAACAAACAACCAATGGAAATGTGATTTTTTAAATAAAAAACACACCTGCAAACAACATCCCCAATCATGCTTATGCATGTAACGACAGCCACTAGGCACAAAAATGGAAGGAAGATGAAGTTCCCACCAAGAAGAATGGATAAGTAAAGTGATGGGCTGTGAGGAATGGGCAAAGCTAACAGCAAAAATTAGAGAACCTAATGAAGATTTGTTTTGTGGAAGAGCGGAGGCCTTTTGAGGATTATTTTAAGAAATATTATAGTACGATGAATTCACAATCAGGATTTGAACTATGAGCAACAGAAGGAATTAAGAGATTATTGTATGGCGGTTATGGTAGAAGAGAGAGAAGATAGCGTGCAGCAAGGGGGAGAAATTGAAAACATCATGGATGGGATGGGAAGTCAACAAAAGAAAAAAAACTTATGCATTGGAGTATATATGTGAATTTTTTGAACTTTAATAAAATATCAGATGGGAGAAGAAGAAGAAGAGGAGGAGGAGGAGGAGGAGGAGGAGATATCTCTAATGATCTAATTCCAAGTATCACTGTAAAATGTATTTTGATCTCGTTATTCCCCCCTCTAAATGTAGTTTTAGTGAATCTTTGTTTAGAATTGCACTGTATTCTTGGCCATAGATTTATTACCGTGTGGGATCTTTGCGAACCCTTTTCTGCAGCTGGAAGGCAAGTGAAAGTGCTGTCATCAGTTGAGGCCGCCTAAACCACACGAAAGCATCCTTGTGTTCATTAAGTATGTGTGACTTATGCTTCAAAACCCTCTGGGACATTGGACTCTGAAGCAATTCCACTGTTTCAATCTCTGGGGGCTTCCAAGCAATTTCCAGGGAAGGAGGCTCCACGTTTTATTGGTTCTGGGCACGGTGTAAACAACCCAACTGAAATAGAACTTCATTAAGCAATATGATCTCTCATGAGGTACCACTTTTCAAATGGCTTCATGTCAATCGGAGGTATGGAGGAACATTCATGGCTGGTTGCTGTTCTGCAGAGTGCTTTTCAGATTAGAGGCCAATGACATCTCTTTCTTTAAAATAAAGGTGGCTGCTTTTTTAAAAAAGTGTGAATAACATGACATATAGTTTGTCTCAGTGTCTTCTGAATCCCAAAGTGGAGGGATTTCAAAAATCAGGGGCCACCATCAAACCCATGTTGCCACCCTTTATGTGCACGCATGTTTCTGCTCCCCCACAAAGTTATCAGAAGGTGTGATGCATGAAACCCACAGAAAAATGATAGCACAAAACTCCCCTGATTTTCTGAACTAATGGGGTTGCCATTAGCCGATTTTTTTTTTTCTGGAAGCAATTTTCACAGAAAGAAGTGCTACCCTACTGCTAGATTTGTGGCGTTTACATTGTGAAAGATCACACAAAATGTGGAAATAATCAGCTAGGGAAATGTCATGGAAATGGAGTAAAATGTTGTCTGAATGCAGTCTAAGTGCATTCCTGACTTTTCCTTTGCATTAAGAAGTTGGAGCTTTGTGAATTACAGACCTTTCTTTTGTTGCTGTGTAGGCAGCAGGAAAGGGTGCCAAATTCAAAAAGTGCTGGCATTTTGATTCAAAAGAGTTACATTCCCACTTTTTATTCATTTTAGCTTGAAGTTTCTTGAAGTTTCAAACTGCAGTTTGAAGTTTTCTGAGCCTGAAGTCCTATATAGGTGGGTGTGGTTTGCCCAAAATAGTCTGGTACAGTAGTCCCGTTTGCTAGAGGTTTCATCTCCATCAAGCAAATAATAATAATAATAATAATAATAATAATAATAATAATAATAATTTATTATTTATACCCCGCCCATCTGGCTGGGTTTCCCCAGCCACCCTGGGCTGCTTCCAACCGAATATTAAAAACAGTACAGCATCAAACATTAAAAACTTCCCTAAACAGGCCCACCTTCAGTTGTCTTCTAAAAGTAAAATATGCAGGCTTCAATTATCCTCAGACTGTCTGGCTAAAAATGTGTTCCAGTCATGACCCATATTTTAAGGCATCCCCCAAAAATAAGCCATGACAGGATTTCAAAGGGTTGGTGAAAAATAAGACATACCCCGAAAATAAGCACTATCGCAAAGCCCCGACCGAGCGAGAGGCGAAGCCGCGGGACCCAGCAGGAGCTCCCTGCCTGCTTCCCCGAGCCGTAGCGCATCGGGGGACAGAGCCGAAGATCGGTGGGCGCTCCTTGCTGGGCTTGACAAGCCCGGGAAACAGCGCCCGCCGATCTTCAGACCTGTGCTGTGTGACAGGCGGGGGTGGGGGGGAAGCGGAGATCGTTCTCTGCTCTCCCCCCACCCCCGCCTGTCACCGAAGATCAGTGGGCGCTCCTTGCTGGGCTTGACAAGCCCGGCAAACAGCGCCCGCCGATCTTCGGACCTGTGCTGTGTGACGGGCGGGGTGGGGGGGAAAGCGGAGATCGTTCTCCGCTCTCCCCCCACCCCCGCCTGTCACCGAAGATCGGCGGCCGCTGTTTGCTGGGCTTGACAAGCCCGGCAAACAGCGCCCGCGTGCACTTTATTAAAAAATAAGACATCCCTTGAAAATAAGCCATGTTGTGGTTTTTTGAGGAAAAAATTAATATAAGACATGTCTTATAATATGAGAAACACGGTAGGGATCTGGACTTTGTATCCAGTACTTTGTGTGAGATGTTTTCTTGAACCAACATCCAGATCCAATATATATGTAAGTTGTCCATTGCCAATACATTCACAGTCGATTTCAAAAGAGGAAACTTCTCAAAAATGAGGGGATTGGTAAAAAGTTGACATTGAAACTCAAGAGGGGTCAGAACTCTTGAGAAAGGTTGGGGTTGTTCGAAATCACAATGGTAGAAACACAGCTTGGAAGTATACTGCAACTAAGGGCAGATACCACTGAGGTCAAGAGAATGCCAGCATGGTTAAAAAGCAGAGTCAAGAAATTGGGGCTTCTAGAGTTTTCTAAGTTGCACACAACTGGGAGGGGATGTGAGAAGGGCCTTGGTGTCTAAAACGTGCTTCTGATTTCAATAAGTGTTTATCTGTATGTTCCTCCTTTTACTCAGAGCTGTCTTTTACTCAACATAAATAATTCTTCTCTCGGCCTCCCTCAACATATTTTGAAAGCACTGGCTTCATTCTCCTCCACTACGCTCCAAGCTATTATTTTACACTGACTTCGAAAGAGCAGTTTATTATGATTTTGTAAATCACTTAGCTGGAACCAGCTATCAGAGCGTATTGAACTCGAACCTAGAAAAAGGACTGGCAGTTATTATATTTGTTCTTCGAGTATGAAATGTCCTTCAAAGAATTTCCCGCAGTTCTCAGTCAGACACAAACAAACATGGTTTTCTAGAAATGAAAATTTGGAATCGTTTCTTATGTGGATAAATATACATACATACATTATGGGAACAAGTCAACAAATTCTAATTGCTAGAAAATGAAAATTTTAATGAGCTGTAGAAAATTTGATTTTTAGGGTTGTATGAAGTAAGGCACACTCAGGGAAGACCCATTGAAATAAAAATAAAGTAAATTAAGTCCATTGCTTTCAGTGTGTCTACTCTGAGTATGACTTAGTTGGATACATTTTATCTTAGTTTGATGGGAATCCAAAATTTCAGGGTCATGCATTAATGGAGCTTAAAAATGACTAATGGAGAAGAAAGATCTGTCAATGCTGTGAGCCCCTCCACCCTATGTTCAAGTGGTATATATGTGTAAATAAAAACATACAGACCCCATCCCTGTTATAACCTAATACCTGAAGTTGCCCTAAGGCATACCTGCCAAGTCCCGGACTGCAGAATCCGGGACCGGCAGCCGCGTGACACCGGAAGTTGCGTAGACGCAACTTTTGGTGTCGCTTTGCCCATCTATGGGCACCAAAAATGGCCACCGCTGACACCGGAAGTCGCATCTACGCACTTCCGGACATGCGTAGACGTGACTTTTGAAGCCGGTGCCGGCCATTTTCAGTGCCCATCAAATGAGGGAAAAAAATTGCTGCCGGCAGAAGAATATAAGGGAGAATAACGGGAGATGAAGTGATACAGGGAACCGCCGGGAAAAGGTAAGAAAAAACGGGGGTTTCCCGGGGAAAACGGGTTACTTGGCAGCTATGCTGAGGGTTCCTCTGTTTTATTCATTTTGCTTCATTTTGATAAACCTTGTATTTCTCAATGCCCGTATTTTTCCTGTGTGGATTATGCATGCACAGATATTGGAAATATAATAATAATAATTATTATTATTTATACCCCATCTATCTGGTTGGGTTTCCCAACAGAATACTGAAAACATGATAAAACATCAAACTCTAAAAACTTCCCTAAACAGGGCTGCCTTCAGATGTCTTCTAAAAGTCTGGTAGTTGTTTATTTCTTTGACATCTGATGGGAGGGCGTTCCACAGGGCGGGTGCCACTACCAAGAAGGCCCTCTGCCTGGTTCCCTGTAACTTTGCTTCTCGCAGTGAGGTAACTGCCGGAAGGCCCTCAGCGCTGGACCTCAGTGTCCGGGCAGAACGATGGGGGTAGAGACGCTCCTTCAGGTATACTGGGTCAAGGCCATTTAGGGCTTTAAAGGTCAGCACCAACACTTTGAATTGTGCTTGGAAATGTACTGGAAAACACAAAAGGAATAATGTGGACACAATGAGGGATACAGATGCCACTCGAAGCAGCAGACTGGGCTACCTACCTATGAGCAAGTAGGGATGGGTTTAGTGCACCTACCACATGGGTTTTGCCCATTATAGCAACATGAAAAATGGCTGGCATATATGTTGGCCTTGGAAACTTACTATTTGCTTTCCACTCCTGCAAGCAGGTTCGTGATTGTAATGAAAATTACAATCTAAGCAGGCAGTGGTGCAACCAAATATAGTTACTTATTTCAATAAATATTCATAGAAACTTTCTTGTAGTGTTTGCCTAGTCTTACTTGGAATTCATAAAACAGGAATTTAGGTGGGGGTGAGAGTTCATGGCATAATGAATATGCAACAGATTTTCAGCTGGTTTAAACTAACAGTGATTTCATTCGAGGTCAGAAAATTTCCTTCTGCCCAACACACCTACAGATATCGTTAACTCCTTAGGTGCTGGATCTTCTTGCCTTGATATCCTCCTCCATGAACAACATACAGAGAAGGAGAATACAATTTTTAAGAAGCAAAATGTATGTGTGGCCCTCTACTTCCCCTTAATATTCTTCCAGCTCATTTCTGAACAGAGACAGAGCGATCCTGTACATGCCTGTTCAGAAGTGTGTCTCACTGACCTCAATGGTACAATCCAGATGGCCCACAGGATCCCTTCCAACTCTACAATTCCATGATTCTATGCATCCCAAGTCAATAGGTTTAGGATTGCAGCAGAATGAGATATTAATTTTCTTAACAGTGCAATTCTATGCATGTCTTCTATGAAGCATGTCCCATTGATTTAATTTGGCCAAAAATGCAAAACAAAACAAAACAAAACCACCCATTGTCTGCTATTGAAAATGACAGCAGTGTTAAAAGAAACAAAGGGTAACGAATCTCACAAAATCTGCTGCCTGCCCCACCAACAACTACTGTCAATGTCTTTTCATCTTGAGTTGCAGATAGCTATATTTTTTTAATTCCAGGCGTTTTAAGTTCTAATGCTCCATGTTTCTGGCTGTTTAATGATGCTTTTATCAGTTTTATTACAATTTTGTTGTTGACTTATTCTGTACTTTATGGTTCTATTTGTATGCTGGCCTCAACATATTTATAATGAAGAGCAGCAAATAAATTCTGATAATGAATAGAAAATGAATAAATGAATGAGAACTACATGTCCACACAAAGGGGATTGTCATTCCTCGTCTATTCCAGCCGATTCCTCTTTCTGCTTCCTGGAATGTCGTTCTCCTGACTTTCCAAAGGAGCTTTTTGGGCAGGTGGGACAGTTTGCCGCTGAAAGGGAAGGCTGGAAATCTCCCAAGCATGGTAGATTGTCTGGCCATTCAGCCACCATGCTTCCCATGTCGATCTTCCATGGCATGTTGAGGACAAAGAATCATTGCGCAGGTCAAAAAGAATCCTGCTTGAGCAGAGCAAAGGCCCATCTGGTCCAGCATCCTGTTCTCATAGTGTCCAACAAGATGCCCATGGAAAGCATGGCATCTTTCCTGTGTGAGTGCCTGGAGGCGGTAGGAGGATTGGCATATTGGCATATTGGCGGTTGGAGGATGGATGACAGCTAACAGATTGAGGTTGAATCCCGACAAGACAGAAGTACTGTTTGTGGGGGACAGGAGGTGGGCAGGTGTGGAAGACTCCCTGGTCCTACATGGGGTAACTGTGCCCCTGAAAGACCAGGTGCACAGCCTGGGAGTCATTTTGGACTCACAGCTGTCCATGGAGGCACAGGTCAATTCTGTGTCCAGGGCAGCTGTCTATCAGCTCCATCTGGTACGCAGGCTGAGACCCTACCTGCCCGCAGACTGTCTCGCCAGAGTGGTGCATGCTCTGGTTATCTCTCGCTTGGATTACTGCAATGCACTCTATGTGGGGCTACCTTTGAAGGTGACCCGGAAACTACGACTAATCCAGAATGCGGCAGCTAGACTGGTGACTGGGAGCGGCCGCCGAGACCACATAACACTGGTCTTGAAAGACCAGATAGATAGATAAACTTTATTTCGGCCATAGGCCCATAATTTACTGCAACCAAGAATAAAACAGTATAAAACCGACATACATAAAAACAATCAGACAAATTAAAGACATAAAAGAATCAAAACAATCAGACAAAATTAGTCCCTCATACAAGGAACTTATGTACAACATTTTTAAACATTTCAAGTAGTTTTGTGGGGCATTTAGCTATGGTTTAAACGTTAGTGCATTGCAGGCCTTCATTTTTCATTACTCAGATCAGAAGGTTACTCGAATGATGTATCTTGATGTCAGTAGTCGTAGAGTAAGTTATGCTGTTTTTTGTAAGAAAGAACTGAAATCAAATATCTTGCTACAAGTAATGTTTTGGTCGTATCATCATCTTGCAGCAGGTATATTAATTGGGTCTCCAGCGGTTTGTCCGTGATTTCCAGAATTAGAGGGTACAAGATTTTAGTCCAAGCGGGCGTATGCAGGGGGCAACAGAACAGTATGTGGTAGAGGGATTCTATTGTTCTGTTGTCACACGTGCATAAAACTGAGATTTGGCCTTTGGAAAACCTGTGCCCCAGGACGTTGGATGGGAAAACATTAAATCTTGCTTTGGTGAAGAGAATCTTGAAAGACCTACATTGGCTCCCAGTACGTTTCCGAGCACAATTCAAAGTGTTGGTGCTGACCTTTAAAGCCCTAAACGGCCTTGGTCCAGTATATCTGAAGGAGCATCTCCACCCCCATTGTTCTGCCCGGACACTGAGATCCAGCGCCGAGGGCCTTCTGGTGGTTCCCTCACTGCGAGAGGCAAAGCTACAGGGAACCAGGCAGAGGGCCTTCTGGGTAGTGGCACCCGCCCTGTGGAACACTTCCGGGTTAGCAGAGTCTGTAACCTGAAGTGTTTGTAACCCAAGGTGTTTGTAACCCAAGGTATCACTGTATGCTACTACAGCAGCAAGAATGTTACTTCCCCAAAAATGGAAAGAAGCAGAAGTCCCAGTAGAGGAAGAATGGATACAAAAACTTAAGGAATATGCAGAAATGGCAAAACGTACTGGAAGAATAAGAAATCAAGATAACAAACTTTTTATAAAATAATGGAAATAGTTTATTGAATATTTACAGATAAATTGTAAACAGAGAAAAACATTAGCAGGATTATTGTAATAACCTGCAGTTTTATAAGAGTATATATTTACAGCAGATAATTAAATGAGTTATTTAAATGAATTTGGATATGCAGAAGATATTAAAAAACAAATTTAAGGAACCACAGAAAGAGGGGGAAGGAAGTCAAATTTTGAAGTGTTAAAAGGATTGCAATAATGAAATGTATAAATTTGAAAAGTATAAATAAAAAACTTTTTTTAAAAAGACATTGGTAATGCTAATGTTCTTCTGTTCTGCTATTGGATCACTCATGTTTACTACCGACAGCTGCCTACGCAAGGCAACATTTGGTAAACATTTGTCAGAGACAGGCGCCGAGTTCCGGGGAGGGGGAGTCATCACATGCGCCTGATATCATGCGTGTGGCATACGCGTGTGACGTCACTTGTGTCGCGAGGAAGCCACAATGCCCAGGGAGGCCTGCTGCCACCAGGGATAGACCCAATGGGCCTCAAGATTGGGGGAGCTCACCCATGTCCCCGTATAGTGTGTGTGTGTGTGTGTGTGTGTGTGTGTCCTCTGCCCATAGAGTTGGCACCTACGGTCAGAGATTTGCAATTACTCTTAAGTTAGACAGAGATAGCTAGCATTAAACATCTATGGCACTTTCCCTAGCCAACTGACCCACTGAATGTGCTCATAGGTAAGGCTCAGTGCCTCAGACAAGGCTCAGACGCCTAGCTTGTGAATCTATACTGGATCTTTAAATGCACATACGGTAGATCTCACAGACGGGGTTGTCCATTAAAAATTACTTCGCAATTAAAACCCTCTCTAAACGAGATTTTAGAAACCTGTCCAAACGAGAGCTAATTTGTGCTTATTTATTACAGCAGACAACCAAGTGTGGTTTCTGAAGCCGAAACTGCTCATTTTATGTTTACAGTGTGACATGCATTCTGTAACTCTCAATACATTACAATTCCTGGTCACAGACTCAAGAGAAAAGATGCCTTTTAATCTTCAGCTTGTAGATACTCATAAACTGCTCAAGCGATGCTCTCACACTCAGAGGCAGCTTCACAACCTTCAATTCAATTATGGGTTATCATCAATAGGGATCATGTATTAATCTGTTCACAAACAGATAGAGTACAACAAATATTTTAAAGATGCTTGTTTAACACAACTTGATAATCAAAAGTGTTGCAATAATACTACTCAAACAAAGCTGATGTATTGCAGTTACATGACCAAGTCTGCCTACATGATGATGATGATGATGATGATGATAATTTTACTATTTATACCCCACCCTCGGCCACTCTGGGCAGCTTACAGCATATATAAAACATTAAACATTAAAAACGTCTCTAAACAGGGCTGCCTTCAGACGTCTTCTAAATGTCAGATAGTTGTTTATTTCTTTGACATCTGATGGGAGGACATTCCACAGGGCGGGTGCCACTACCGAGAAGGCCCTCTGCCTGGTTCTCTGTAGCTTCACTTCTCGCAGTGAGGGAACCATCAGAAGGCCCTCGGAGCTGGACCTCAGTGTCTGGGCTGAACGATGGGGCTGAAGACACTCCTTCAGATATACTGGGCCGAGGCCGTTTAGGGCTTGAAAGGTCAGGACCAACACTTTGAATTGTGCTCGGAAACATATCTTCACTAATATTGATGAGTATACGAAATGCAGGCTTAATTTGATGCATTATAGCATTTCAGTTTGACTGAAGCCTATCCAAGCAAGGGCTTTCCTGAACTCTGAACATTTCAAATGCATCTGCTTAAATGCAAATACTGAAAGCCGACTGAAGCAAAGGCAATTACAGAAGAAACAAATCTCTCTTTTCCCTCTACATCTGTAAGTTATTATATCTGTGGCAGCGGGGAAAATGAAAACTAAAATATTTATATCTGATAATGCTATACATGCCAGAGTACTTTGAACTGAACTGATGTATGCCACACATTGTGATGTAAAACAAATGATTATATAAAGGGGGAAAGTATGGCATGTGGTCAGGATGAGGTATTATTTCTAATATTAGAATTGACCTAGGCGGACCCAAGTTTATTTCATCCATGCCTTCAGTGTACTGAAATAAGCAGAGTCCAATCATAATATCCACAATATAAGCTTAGTTTGCATACATCTAAGCCAGGCATCCCCAAACTTTGGCCCTCCAGATGTTTTGGACTACAATTCCCATCATCCCTGATCAGTGGTCCTGTTAGCTAGGGATCATGGGAGTTGTAGGCCAAAACATCTGGAGGGCCGCAGTTTGGGGATGCCTGATCTAAGCTTTGTTTTAATACTCACCAATGGATCTTTTTGCATGAATACTGTACATCAGGCATGTCCAACAGGTAGATCGTGATCTACCATTAGATCACTGGATGTCTGCAGTAGATCACTGGTAGATCATTGGCTCCCCCCAAAGAAGCTGAACAACTGTGACTCCCCCAAGAAAAGCTCAACATTTTACCTCCTCCCTGAAAAAAACTCAACAACTTTGACCTGAAACCCCCCCCCCAATCGGTCTTCCTCCTTCCTAAGAAAAGTTCAACAACTTTGACCTGAACCCCAAAAAGGGGGGTATATCACTGCCAGTTTTTAACTCTGTGAGTAGATCGCAGTCTCTTGGGAGTTGGCCACCCCTGCTGTACATCCTCGCCCCCCCCCCCGGTGTGGGTAGCAATGTAAAAATTTGGCTTGAAATGCCATGGCAGGAGGGGTGGGGGTGATCTCACTGTGATTGTGTGTGTGTTTCCCCAAATTTGTTTATTTGATTTTACATATTAAAATTTACAATCATACCACAACACATTCTGACAGTACAAGATTCTCACGAATCTCTAGACTTCCCCAAATCGCTAGTGGGACTGCAATAACACTTGTAATGTAACAAGAACTATGGAAACAATGGAGATCTAAAAATCTGGACCATTCTAAAAGACGCAGCAGAAAGGGTCTGACAATGGGACCCGCGGAGATCTCCCTGTGTTTTAAGCGGCTAATGTTTTCATAGCCTCTGTCTACCTGCAGTCCATAAAACTGTGGACTCTTCCATGTCAAGTCTTATTCATTAGTAGCAAATCATGCAAATTGCCACAAATATGAACACACCTCAAGGAGAAACAATGGTAGGTTCTTGGTTAAAGCCATGCCGGATATGGAAGGATTCAGGTGCTGTTTAAAAGAAAGGGAAGGAGAAAGAGTGATGGATATCTGGAGAAGCAATTTCCACACTGAAGGACCTGCAACAAGCAAAGGGCAGATTGCAATATGTCCCTGCTACATAGGCAGGGCCAGCTTTCTGTACATGACGGATAGATTTGCACAAATCATTTCCTTTCAGCTCACGCAATCTGGCTTGCTAAATGAGAAAAAAGCACGAAACAGAGAAAAATATATAGCAACTTCACTGGAGTAAAGCTAATATACCTCGTAATAAATGCCACCCCAAATGTGATGTGTATACAAACCTTAGCCTTTTCCATCAGTGGCGAAAATTTGTTGCCTGCAGTGAATCTGATATAAGCAACTACCTATTGTAAGGAAAGCATATATAGTGTAAGCTGAGGAGATTTGTTTCAAACTGTTTTCCATGTTGTATTTTTAAATTGCCATTACCAGCTCTGGCTCCTTCCGGTGAAGGGTGTGTAAGAAATAAAATAATAACGATGAACAATTAATAATAATATGATGGACATTTATTCTAAATTGTGACCCTGACTCTTCTGTGAAAGAGTTGCATTCCAAAAACATGTAGGCAAGCGCCTTATATTCTTTTGTTAATCAGCGTGTGTGTTTTCCCCATTTTGCAAGCTAGAAAACATCTCTTTAGCGGCAGAATCGGCAAGCATGCTGGGTCATGAAACTAATTATGTTTCGTGATGGCAAAAAAAGAGAAAAAAGTCTCAGTTTCGGAGCTCGGGACGGAGCTCTGAGATAGATGCATGTTCAAAAGGCACTGCACTGTGCTTCCCCCCACCCACCCACCTTTTTTCCTGCATATTTATTCTGACTACTTCTAAATTATTCATTTCCTTTAAGCAATCAATATTAATAATGTGATTTGCTCCTTGGCATTATGAGTTGCACTTCTGTTTAACTGACTGTAAATAAAGGTCACTGGGAGGCTTCCCGCTGCTGTTCTGAAGGTCCTTGCCTAATTAATTCCCTACCCTTCTTTTCCCTACGACTCTGATTAGCTATTGCAATCAAGCTTTGCAATTAGCAGCCTCCCTACTCTCAGATTTTCTCGCTGCAGCTCAGCACAAGAACGCACATCTGTATACTGTTCCGGTCCCTGCAGGAAGACTCGACATCCATTTGTTTCATGTCTCTCGGTCACGCAAGACCGTTAACAGTCCGTTTACGTTACTGGTTGCATGTGACGACTGCTCTATGCATTGCTATCTTTTGCTTGACACTCTTATAAATACGAGCAACTTTGAAATCATTTCCCTCCCTTTCTACAATGCCAACTTATAAATGTAAGAGAAGCCCAGCTGGATGAAGTCCAAGGTCCATCTCCTCCAGCATCCTGCAGATACCCATGAGAAACTTGCCAACAGGACCTGAGGGCAACAGAGCTCTCCCCATTTGCAGTGTCTGCCAAGTACCCCGTTTTCCCCGGGAACCCCCCGTTTTTACTTACCTTTTCCCGGTGCTCCCCCGTATCACTTCATCTCCCGTTTTTCTCCGTTATTTTCTTCTGCCGGCGGCCATTTTTTCTGATTTGCCCTTCTATGGGCACAAAAAATGGCCACCGCCGGCTTCAAAAGTCGCACCTACGCATGTCCGGAAGTGCATAGATGCAACTTCCGGTGTCGGCGGCGGCCATTTTTGGTGCCCATAGATGGGCAGAGCAACACCGGAAGTTGCGTCTACACACTTCCTGACATGCGTAGAAGTGACTTTCGAAGCCGGCGGCGGCCATTTTTGGTGCCCATAGAAGGGCAAAGCGACACCAGAAGTTACATTGACACAACTTCCGGTGTCACACGGCTGCCGGTCCCGGATTCTGCAGTTCCGGGACTTGGAAGGTAAGGTCCGGTAGCGGTTGCCACCTTTGGTCGGGCAAAATAAGGGACAGGTCAGGCAAAATAAAGGATAGGTTGTGAAGTGTAGGTGGGTTACCACAAGACAAGACATGGTGATAACAGCAAGAAGCTTTACTGAACTAACAGAATTGGACAACAGGGGCAAAGCAACTGCTTCTATACATTTCTGAAGGCCTCCCACTCCCAACATGATTGGTTGTCTAAACTTCCAAGCTGTGAAGGATGACTCAAGAGTTTAAGGGCCAATGGCAGAGGCCCAAATCCTGAAATGTTCTGTGATTGGGTATCATGTATTCACCAGCTCTACTAAAGAGGCTCCTCATGAGGCTGGAGGAACATCACCCGGCTATTGTTTTATTGATTTAATATGCTGTGAACAGCTTTGAGATTTTTATTAAAAATATAAAGTGATATATAAATTTAAAATAAATAAATAAATAAATATGTATTGAATCAGAACATGGGGGCTCAGAATCCTTAGTCCAGACTCAAGCTCAGGCAAACACAGACCACTGAATACATAACAGGTTGTGGGGTTACTACCAAGTGAGTAACCCTGCCTTATATCAGATAAGAACTCTGGACGGGTCTTTTCCCTATGAATGGGTGACGGGGGGGGGGGGGACCCTGTAAACTGGCAGAGCAGACCTGAAGTTTCATTGGTACACAATGGAGATGAAGACTGGATTGCGCGTCAAGGTCACTGGATTCCCCCCAATAAATTCACACACACACATTAATTAAGTTTAAGGTTTTTGGCATTATTTTGGCCACAACTTTATTAAAATACAATCAAATGTGAGTGGTTGCTTAGGCATTGGTTAACCCATCTGTCCCCTGTCCTGGGACAGATCCTGCACTGACTTCCTCTAGGCATTTTGTGGAAGTCAGTAGGTGAACATTCTTTGAGGGAGGACGGAGCCAGGTACCAGGCCCTTCTTTTGTCCTCCCTCGAATGTTCCCTGAGGCTCAGTTTGCTCTATGTTAGGCCCAATTCCCCTAACAGGGTACTGACCATAGCTGTCAAGTTCCAGCCTAAGAAATAAGGGACTGGACCGGAAGTAGCAGACCGGAAGTAGCGCTGCCGCCATTTTGGAACTGGACGGAGCATGCTCAGAAGCTACTTTTGATGCTGCTCTGCTCTGTTCCAAAATGGCCGCTGCACCAGAAGTCGCGCTGCAGCCATTTTGGAACTGGGCAAAGCAGCATCAAAAGTCGCTTCTGAGCATGCTCCGCCCAGTTCCAAAATGGCCGTCGCGCCAGAATAAACCGGGAAAAAACAAAAAAAAATCAGGTTTTTCGGCTGGGAACAGCTGGAAAAATGGGGATTTCCCGGGGAATACGGGAGACTTGGCAGCTATGGTACTGACGAGAGCCCAAAAACCAAATGGCAACAGCCAATCAGCCAGATGGCAAAATTCCTACCGGGCCCCTGTCCCAAGGCAGGCGACCCCATGACAGGCACAGCAATGTCAATTCGCAAAGCATCCTTAAAAAAGGAGGTGGGCGGGCGGGAAATCCGAAGCGCTTGGCAAAAGTGAAACCAACAAAGTCACCCAGAGGGTTTTTATAGGCTAGGGGCCGACCCTTACTCCAATCTGCCACTAGCTTTTCTACCCAGCAACAGCACCAAAATGCCCAGTCATCCTGTGGCCATTTTGCCTAATCTGCCTAGCAACCCCAGGGTCATCCTGATTCCCCTCCCGCAATGCATGCTCTCCATAATTGGAGAACCCGTTTAAAAGTACAGTGCACAGCGTTCTAAGGAACATGCAGTTCTGCAATTCGGTAGTGAAGGACATTGTTTGCAAAGATCCTTCATGCATTTCCCGGTCGAGGTGCCTGTAACACTTCAGAACTGCTGCCAGTCAGAAGACCCCCAACTTTTTTAGGCCTAGAGGTTCATTTTGACATCTAAGGTGCTGTTGCAGGCATTACAAAATACCCATTTCATAGAAGGAAAAGGCAGCAATGATCAGAAACCTTTTCCACCAGTACCTTACCTTTCTCTTGTTCTGACAGCAGCAAGCCAAAGCATGCTTGCCCTGAACAAGCAAATTTCTCTTTCTTTTCTGTTCCAGCAAGTGTATTCATTTAATCTCACAGGGGATCTGACAGCTTTTCCTAGCTCTTAAAGCAATTCTTTAGCACTCACTGAAAAGTGCTCTAAGCCAAAGGAAAGAATGCTGACTGGTGCTTACATGCAGAGACCTGCCATGGGCTAGAGGCGCTTTGGGTAAAAAAAAAAAAAAACCAACCATCTATTTTCCAAATGTTATTGCTCAGCAGAAGGGCTGGAAGCAACTAACCGAGACCATCAGAGTCTAATGAAGGTACAGTACAATTTATTCCCTTGGTGAGCACTGTGATGCCACAGATAAAAACAAATGCATCTTGCCAAATACCGAGTAGGTGGTTTTGACATTCAACTTTTCCTCACTCCTCAAAAAATTACAGTCCTCATGCTCCTTGTGGAGAAGCCATGACAGTCAGGATGGCTGGAAACATTTTGCTGCCTGAGGCAAAACTGTTCAATGAAGTCAGTCACACTTCAACACAGGTGAGAGGACAGCATCCTGCGTCACACGTCAAGGCAGCAACCCAGTGGTACATGGGATACACAATGCTCTGCGCTCCAAAACTTCACTGCCACCAACCTCCCTCCAGTATCAGCTCCCTGAAGTGGCTGCCTCACTCTGCCGAAAGGTCGGCCATGGAACTTGCATGACCTATCTAGGGGCATCATACTGCCTTCCAATCACAGCTCATTTTTCATTTCCTTCTTAACAGAACAGTGTAGTTTGCTCAGTAAGCTAACAGAAGTGGACTCTGAAGTTTCTGTTGCAGGCACATCCAACAGGTAGATCGTGGAGTAGATCACTGGACGCAGAGCCGTCTTTCCTATTGGGCTTACTGGTGCATTGCGCCAGGGCGCTGGCCTGTCAGGGGCACCCCAGCGAGTGGGGGAACTGCGCAGCTTTGCCGGTGGCCTCCCCTTTCCCTGCACGCCCACCAGCTGTGCCCTTCAACCATATGGTTGGTGGGCGTGCAGCTTGCCTCCCAAGCCTCCGTAGGAGGAGAACGATCCCTGCAGAGGCTTAGGATGGAAGCTGCGCCCCAACAATTATATGACTGGCGGGCGTGCAGCTTTCTTCCCAAGCCTCCATGGGAGGAGAGCAATCCCCACAGAGGCCTGGGAAACGGTCGACAACTCTGGGAAGGGGGGGCACCGGAGGGATCTTTGCACCACGGCGCCAGATATGCTTAAGATGGCCCTGAATGGACATCTGTGGTAGATTACTGGCTCCCACTACAGAAGCTCAACAACTTTGAGCTGAACCCCCCCCAAAAAACGGGGGTTGATCACTGCCAGATTTTAAATCTGAAAGTAGATAGCAGCCTTCTGGGAGTTGGCCACCCCTGTTCTATTGCAAGTCATGGATATTATTTATTAAATTTATATACCCCACATCCAGACCCTCCAAGTGTCCCTATTTTCCAGGGATGGTCCCAGCTGGGGTCCATTGGCCCCTAGTCCTGCTAGCTAGGGATGATGGGAGTTGTAGTCCCAAAACAGCTGGAGCCACAAGTTTGGGAAACCCTGTTCTACTCTTCAGAAATAAGACCCACTGAGTTCAAGAGATCCTACTAACAATTAAGTGGGTATAAGATTATCGTTCTTAGACTTATTTAGAAATGATTTTATTGCATTTGGAAGTTGGGGCTGTGTGCACACTAAACCTTTAAACCACATTCACAGCACATTTCCACTCTCAAAGAACGCCTTCCCAGAGTTACAATTCCCAGAAACCCTTAGCAAATTACAGTGCTTGGAATTATTCAAGGGGGAAAGTGTGTTTTGAATTTGAAGCCAAGAGTATGCACAGAGCCTGGGTTGTATGTTTTATCCTGCTGGGTTATTGTTTTTTATTGTTTTTAGAAATTGGGTTATGTGCCCCCACTTCAATGGCCTCTGGTGGTGAAGAGGTTTACAAATCTGTTAAATAAATAAATACGGTAAAGTGATGAACGGTTAAGTGATCATTAAATCTTCCTTATGGGGCAAACTAGATGACAAAGTAGAAAATGCATGTCACCTGAAAGCTCTTTTTAAAAAAAGCTGAAATATAGCTGTGGGGAGTTGTGATCATACCTTCCAAGTTCCTGCCAGGAAAATAAGGGATCGGACCGGAAGTAGCAGACCAGAAGTAGCGCTGCAGCCATTTTGGAACTGGGCAGAGCAGCATCAAAAGTCACTTCTGAGCATGCTCCGCCCAGTTCCAAAATGGCCGCCGTGCCAGAAAACCTTTCTGAGCATGTCCAGAGACTCCAGGCATGCGCAGAAGGAGCCTCCCCTGGCCGGTAAGTAAACCAGGAAAAAACAAAAAAAACTGTTTTTTCAGCTGGGAACAGCTGAAAAAATGGGGGTTTCCCGGGGAATACGGGAGACATGGCAGCTATGGTTGTGATTGGAGAAATGACAGGTAGAAATTGTGCTTAACTGCTTAACCCTTTCCTCTTTTTTCTGATCAAAATAATCTCCTCATATGCCTTCCTTCTCTTGGGAGAAAAGCTATGAGACCATGCAACTTTTCCCTTCTGAGAAGAAAAGGTTTTCGGGAAGAGTGCAATTTTGAGCAGAAAAATGACCCACGGGGAAAGGGTTAAGCATCCACTCAACCTGCTGTTGTTCGATATCACATTCACGTCTCACAGCAGCTGAGTTCTGTCAAGACGAAAAAGCCGAGGCCATCAGGAGGAGGCTGATAATACATCTCCCAGCATTTTCTCAATTTTGACCCTTACATACAGTCTGCATTCGACAATGAACTTTGTACAGTAGAGTCGGGTTGCAGGTCTTGGGCTACTGTCTCTCTTGTACTCGCAGAGACTTGACTCTTATCAAAATCCACTCAAAAGGAAGTGGAGGAGTATCAGCACAAGCTTTGTACAAGTGTCCTTTGGCATGCAATAAAGCTGCCAATTATTTCTCCTGGACATTGTGAAGTGGGTGAACTGGCACCTAGCAAACCCTTTTAGCATAAGAGTGGTGAACTGTAAATGGCCGCTCCAGTTAATTAGAGTAAACAGGAAGGCGAGAGACCTAAAAGGTGCTGTATGTAGCTAAACCTGTTTGATTTAATCTGCCAAATGCCTATAATAAACCTTTTTAGAGAGTGAGTGCCTGGCACACCAATAGAATTTTACAATGCCATAAAATTAAACCATTAAATTATTCAATATTTATATTCAGGGCTGCGCACATGGGTTCTTTTCATCTGCCTCGGAGCTATGATCAAACCCTGCATATGTATCATTCCCTTGATTTCTGATGAGATGTAGGGTATGTCTACAAGAGGAAATAGCAGTTACGTAACCAGGGGACTGAAATGCCTAGTTTAGAACTGAAACACAGAATAAAGATTATTTTCATCAATGACTACATGCCTTCCAGCACCTGCACACCAAATCTTAAGGAAGGCTAGTCTTTCAGGTCTTAATAATCTTTAAAACAATCATAGAATTCATGTTTGGGAATGGAGGAAGTTGCCTTAAACCAGGTCAGGCTATGTTGTGGTCTAAACTACTGAGCTTCTTGGGCTCAGCGGTTCGAATCCGCCCAACGATGGTGAGCTCCCATTGCTCTGTCCCAGCTCCTGCCAACCTAGCAGTTCGAAAACATACCAGTGTGTGTAAATAAACGGGTACCGCTGCAGTGGGAACGTAAACAGCATTTCCAGGCGCTCTGGCACTCGTCATGGTATCCTGTTGTGCCAGAAGTGGTTTAGTCATACTGGCCACATGACCTGGAAAGCGGTCTGTGGACAAACGCTGGATCCCTTGTCCTGAAAGCGAGATGAACACCGCATCCCAAAGTCAAGTTTGACTGGTCTTCACTGTCCAGGGCTCCTTTACCTTACTACTGTACATGCAAGATTCAGCTAAGTTGTTGCATGCACAAAACGAGGTCTACTTGTGCAATGGGATCTCCCTCATTTCTTCCCCTGTGCACCACAACCCCTATATCTGTTCTGCAGATTTGGGGGGTGGGACCTAGAGCAGGTTTAAGGGACAAGAAAGCGGGAAATTTTCTTTTCTTTTGGTAACATTTTATTAATTTTCCAAAAATAACAACAAAAACAAAAATAACAACAATGCATTAAAAAACCCCCACCATAAACAAATTTTAAAACCCATAATTTTTGCTTGACTTCCCTCCACTCCCCCTCTTGGTTCCATTGTTTATTACTCGTTCATGCATGTTAAAGCCTTATCTTCTTAATAATCCCATTTTAAACCTTCTTCATCTTATTACAAGTGACTTTTAAAAGTTATATTAATGGAAGAGTCTATACACAAAGGTTAAAATATATGCATTAAACATTTGCCCCTTTAAAAAAAATCCAAAGTCCTAAAAAAGTGGGAAATTTTCATTGTGCGAACAAGTCTCATTCCTCATGCCATGTACCCACATTCAGCACCGCATTGAATTCCATCCTTTTTATCCAGCAAGCCCATTATTGGCTATTTATCCTCATGGGACCATTCTGTTAAATAGGCTTAGAAATGTTCTCTGGTGGTCACTCGCTCAAGAACCTTGCCCAAGAAAGTGAGATAAGAAACTGGCCAGTTGTTACTCAGTAGGCTACACTGATGGTGTTATACAGTGGTACCTCGACTTACGAATGCCTCAACTTCCAAAAGTTTCAACTTCCGAGGTCCGCTAACCCGGAAGTATTTTCGCTGCGCGTGTGTTCAGTGCATGCGCAGAAGCGATGTGTGTGGTCTGCGCATGCACAAAGTGTAAAATCGCAGCCTGCGCATGTGCAAAATGGACGCTTCGACTTCCGAAGGTTTCGACTTCTGAAGAGCACGGCGGAACGGATCGCCTTCATAAGTCGAGGTACCACTGTATAAATAAATATTAATCATCATCATCATCATCATCATCATTGCTTCCCCCCCCCCCGGCTGGGAGTGCACCAGAGTGCAGTTCTAGTACCTCTCAGGTGGGCCCCATCACAGGCTTCTGCCCGCTTCTTGCATTTACGTACTTCTGAGAAGTCCAAAACAAGCATTCCAAGTCAAAACTGGAAGCTGGATAGCATGTGTGAATCTACACTTTCTTCTTCTTCTTTTTACCTTCATGGCTTCACTTAAGAGTCTAGCCGCCCCGCGGCTGGCCGTGATTAGTCAAGCTATTGGGCGGGACCAATTCACATTTCCTTTTCTTCAATCCGTCTCCTGTGTAGCAGTGGTGGACTTTATCATAGCTGAAACTGCAGAGCATAGGTTAAATTGACATGTGGCTATGAGTGGGAGCAGTGTTCCTATCTTAACACACACCCCTTCATGTACTTCTCATTGTCGCCTTGGATGGACAAAGATGTCAATACTGCTTTCTCCCCGTTTCTCATTTTTCTAATCTTACATTCAGGCCCCATTTCTGCATCAGTTTGCAACTTCAAAAAAAAGTTCTTCTGAAAATTGACCAGCATTTCCGTGTACATTTCTTAAAATATACACATTTTCATATACAATTTTCCCTAATATGCACTTTTAAAACAGCAGTTACCTCATTTTTCTATATACATCCCCCCAACTTTTTTCTTTTTCTTTTCTTTTTTGCACATTCCTTGTTTGGAGAATTTGTATCTCAAAAATGTCGACAAGTGCAAATTTCAAAGGATGGGTGCATTTTGCATTTGGTTTCCAGAAATGCAGACTAGGTAGTTGCATATTAAAACTAAACTAAACTAAACTGAATTAAAACGAAACTAAACTGAATTTCTCTTCCATCCCTACCCTGAAGAGTTAAATTACAGTTTAAAAGGAAATACAATTAAGGTTATATTATATATTCTAATTATTCCAAATATTGATAGAGTATTGCTCTTAGTGATGTTAAATTCTCAATAATAATCTTTTGGAGAATATTCTCAAGAATATTCTCGAGAATATTTTCGATTAATGAGAATATTAGAGAATTTTCATTTAAAATAAGAGAATGTTCATTTAAATGCATTGAAAATGATATAATTTCAATGCATTGAAAATGATATAATTCCTTAATATACATTTTATTCATGGGTAAACTTGTTCAGATGGCAACCAAAAACTATACAGATACTTTTATTCAATGGGGCAATGCAGTGAATTCACATTCTTTGATTTTTTTGCACCAAACTTTAGAACATGTACCTGTACATGTTATAGGACAAGTAAAAAAAATACAATTGTTAAGGTTTTATACAAGTAAATTCAGTAATAGGCTATCTTGTGCTTCTAATAGCTCCAACCCTTAATAACTGTTTTGGTGACTAAAACACAGCTTGATAAACAAAACTATATGCATACATATATATAAAAAGAAGCCATTAACATTAAATATATTATCATTATATGATAATATATTTCAGTACATCAATCTCTGGTAAATGGCACCTTGTACCATTGAATGGCACTGCAAAAACCAGTTACTGGCACTAAATAAAAATATAGAAACGTCAACTGTTTAAATCAAGGCCACCTCACATGCTGTTACAAATAATTGAATAGGCTTAGGTACTTTAAGTGCACAAAGCATTAAAGCTACAGTACTTTCTGTAAAAAAATAAATAAATCACCCTGTATGGCCAAGGGGTATAGAATTGCTAAGAATAAGATCACACCAAAATAGAAAAAAGGCTATTACATATAGTTGAAATACATACGAATTCAAATGTTCATCAAATTAAATGAATAGCATTTTTTTAATGTTTTCTGTAGCTGACATTTCAGAACTGCCAATGATGAATGACACAATGCCCAGTAATGTAACTGTATTAAAAAAAAAAAAACATTATTCATTACTTACACTGGCAATATCACAGCTTGACTTATTATTTACTAGATGGTTTAAATGTGGGTTGTAAAACTGGTTCTTACATTAGAATTTACAATTTGTGGAGAATAATCTCCGGAGAATTTTCTAGCAGAGAATATTCTCATTCTCAAGAATATTCTCTGGAGAATATTCTCACCTCACATCACTAATTGCTCTAAACTTAAGAGTGTTTGAAAATGTTCACACAAACAATGTTTAAAAGCAGAGGTGCGGAGCCAGTCTGTATGCTTAACACTTCATGGGACATCTCTATCTGGGTTTGTTTTTGTCAATTAAAGAAACTTTTCCAATTATGTTTGATGCTATTTGAACTTCATATTGGGTGTTGCTGCTTTTTAAATAATTTTCATTAGGATTTATAAAGAGAAATACAGCAATTTATATCAAATACCTTTTTTTGGTTCAAAACTAAAACATTGATCTAAATACAATAAGAACATTGAAAAGAGAGAGAGAAAGAAAAGCAGGGAAAAGAGAAAGAGAAATTTCAGAAATCAAAGAATTTCTGATTCTTTGTCTGACTGCTGAACAGTATTCACTCCATCCATTCCAGTATAATCCCCTACACACCCACTTTCTACAAACAAACATTATATCCCATCCTTAAGTCCAAATGTCATTATTTCATTTTCTTCATATTGGGTGTTTCTACCTAGAAGGAGACTTCCTTCAAGACTGCAATTTCATATATAACCTTTTTGGAATAGATTCACTTAAGAGAAAAGAGAACAGCCATTGATGCACTTACTGTCAGTGATTCACACTATCTAAATTTTAAATGAATAAGAAGCTTGAATAATATTAGCCACATTCAATCCCTTTGTCACGTTGTCTTTTTTGTTTAAAATAACAATGTCCATCCAGATGATGAGAAGGGCCTTAATCCACTGGGAAGTTCTCCTCTGCAAAGCCCTTTGTAACTAAATCTACTTCTGCTACTCCCATTCAGAATCATTTCAATGGGACTTGTAGAGGGAAGCTTCCCAGTGGATTGTGTTGCTAAGTCCATTAACAACAACAGCACAGCCCTTTCAAATGTCTGTTTCCTTTTCCAGAGGGAAAGCGGGAGATTGAGAAAGTACGCATCAACGACCGAAACAAGGAGGCTTGCTATAATACACATTATTTAGTAACATCTATGGGCAGAAGTGTCTTTTAAACAATCTGATTCCTATTTCCATAACATATCCCTTTCTGAAGCTGCCTCGGAAACAAATTAACAGAGTATTTATATTGTACAGGTTCCAGAATGAAAAAACCAGCAAAGAGCCATGATTTAAATGGTCATAAAACCCAGCGCTTTTCCAAATGCAACATTTCTCATTACCGCCTGAGATCTTTCCAGTGCCACTTCCACCAAACTGACAATTTGCTTATGCTTTAGGGGAAAACTAGTTGCTCTCCGTGAAGCCAACTTATTAACCCAGGAAGGAATAAGCTTGCATCCATCTCCGCTATTTATGGGCTCTGATAGCAATCCTAGAGAATAAAAGGTAAAGGGACCCCTGACCATTAGGTCCAGTCATGACCGACTCTGGGGTTGCGCACTCATCTCGCATTATTGGCCGAGGGAGCCGGCGTACAGCTTCCAGGTCATGTGGCCAGCATGACAAAGCCGCTTCTGGCAAACCAGAGCAGCACACGAAAATGCCGTTTACCTTCCCGCTGTAGCGGTCCCTATTTATCTACTTGCACTTTGACGTGCTTTCGAACTGCTAGGTTGGCAGGAGCTGGGACCGAGCAACAGGAGCTCACCCCATCGCAGGGATTCGAACCGCTAACCTTCTGATCAGCAAGCCCTAGGCTCTGTGGTTTAACCCACAGCGCCAGCTTGCATCCATCTCCGCTATTTATGGGCTCTGGTAGCAATCCTAGAGAACAGCAGGTACATATAAGCCAAAAGGCTGGAATCAGAGTTGACAAGAGAGGACTCTGCCATCTGGACAAGGCAGCAGGGATCTCAACAAATAGATTATATAGAGGAGCACAACATCCAAAGTAAACATAGTGCAGAACATTCAAAGCCCAACACAGTCCCTTTGTCATCCAATACATAAAAGCAATAAAGCAAATGTAAATCAGCAATATTTGTTGCAACGGGCTGGGGTGTAGGAAGAAAAGGAATAGCTGTCAAAGGCTGAAGCCTTGTTGGTGGCGTCGTTCATGTGAGAAGATATTTGGCAAGTAGAAAAGATGGGAAGAAAGGATTACAGAATGCAATATAGGAAGAAAGGAAGCTGCCTTATGTTGAGTCAGACCTCTGGTTCATCTAGATCAGTAATATTTACACTTACTGCCAGTGGTCTCAGGCAGTGAACTCATACCTCACAAGTGCCTTGGGGGGCGGGGGGGCATACCATTTTTTCCACATGAGATATTGGCAGCCATTTTGGGTGCAGTGATCTCGTGTGCTGACAGCATTCACACAAGATATCACCCTCAAAGTCCTTTTTCCAGTGTGAGAGTGAGGCACAGGTCATGGGTACTCACCTGGGAGCATGTCCTGGTTTGGGGCTTGAAAAGTTTGGATGATATGGGAACTTTCCCAGACCCACCTGAAGATGCTGTGCATTGAAGCTTGGACCTTGTGCATGCAGAACAAATGCTCCACCACTGAATTATGGTAATTGATATTGTTATAATTTGGCTATTATTGGGGGGATATTGGAAAATTAATAAAAAATTATTTGAAAAAAAAACCCCAGCAACGCTCCACCACTGAGCTACAGCCCTTCAACTATTAAACATTCGTTGTTGTTTAGTCATTTAGGTGTGTCCGACTCTTCGTGACCCCATGAACCAGAGCACGACAGGCACTCCTGTCTTGCACTGCCTCCCGCAGTTTGGTCAAACTCATGTCCGTAGTTTCGAGAACACTATCCAACCATCTCATCCTCTGTCGTCCCCTTCTCCTTGTGCCCTCAATCTTTCCCAACATATCCGAAAGCTTAGAAACCCTCTTCATATATTCTCTCTCTCTGAAGAAAGATCGAGGTGGAGTGTATTTGCATTGGTGCACATGGGTGCATTAGGAGGAGGGCCGGTGAATACATCACCACACCCCATGCCAGGGTTCACATCCCCCCCCCCTTTTCAGGCATCCTTGTCTCAGGAGATATCGGGATCTGTGGCTCCAAGTGCAAACACAGGCCTGCAGTGCTATATTAGAGTGTCCATTGAAGCTTAGAGTGCCAGCAAATTGTTTTTTTAATAAAAGGGAATAGCCAATCATTTAAAAATAAATGGCACCTAGGCATTAAAAGGAAACCGGCCCACTTGCAACCATTTGGAGAAGCATTGGCGTCCTCATTCCAGTAATTACACAAGTCTTTGAGGAACTAATTTGAATTCTGTCTAGCAGCTTTGATGTTCCTCCTTTGCGTATTTCAATGTTCTGGAGGGCGATTCTTGGCAGGAGATGAAGGGGCTGCAGTACAGAGGAGGCCTCATGTTAGCACTTCCTACGCTTTGACATCACGGAACATTGCAAAAGTGGGAGCCTGGGGAAGAGACGGTTTGTGCTGCTACCCAGATGAGACATATAGAAAACAGGTTGCAAAAATAAATACATAAACAGACCGAGGGGGGTGGGGGGCACAGATGATATTCTTCACGCAGCGATTGCAATGGAGCTTTTTGGCAGAGGGAACGTACAAAATGGAAGACAAAATGACAAAGAAGAGTGTTTCCTTTTGTGGGGTGTCTTTCATATTATAGCTCGGCAAATTGTAAGCAGCCAGTGGTTCCAGAGAGAGCACCTATTTTAACTCTGGAGTTTGGTCTTACAACATGTAATGCTGGTCCTCAACATGTGGTCAGCCTTAAAAGGGAATTAAACAAAGTCATGGGTGATAAGGCTATCAAAGGGTACTAGTCATGCAGACTGCATATTATCTCCCATGGCAAAACTGTATGCCTCTGAATACCAGTTGCTGGGGAACATGATGGGGGGAGTGTCATTGAACTCAGGTCTTCCTTGTTTGGCGCTTCCCATATGCATCTGATTGGTCACTATGAGGAGAGAACACTTGACTAGATCAGTGTCAAGACAGGGCTTTTCTTGTGCTCTCATGAATTGTAATGATTACAAATTTTTATTTATTTATTTGAGGTGTTTATATAAATCACCTCGGTCCGTGTCAGAGATGACTGCGGCTACTCTTGAGTAAAGACGCTCCACACCGTCTTGTCTTTCAGAGTTTTATTGTGCAGACTATTTACAATGCAAGAACATCAGCAACCATGACTGCTCAGTCCGTGTCAGAACCCCGCAATGGCTTCTTGTGGGTTTTCGCCCAGCATAAATGCCTGGGCACCCTAAAGCGCCGCCCCCTGGCTCTACGGGTGGGCGTGCTCCTCAATTTGGGTGTTGGAGGGAAGGGCCGCCTTCCTGGCTGCCCTGTGTCTGAAAGCCCTCCGTGTTCCTCCTCCCCTACCCCTCTCTCTGAGTGGTGCTGGGGCTCTGGTACATGAGATAGCCCTCTCTCCACTCCTCATTCCTTTCTCCTGACTCGCTGCTTGTGCTGACGCTGGGCGAGGAGCTGGTGAGGATGATTGGTGGGGGCTCTCTGTAGAGAGACCCCCTGACAGTCCAGTATACCTGAAGGGGCGTCTCCACCCGGACAATGAGGTCCAGAGCCGAGGGCCTTCTGGCGGTTCCATCACTGCGAGAAATGAGGTGATAGGGAACCAGGCAGAGGGCCTTCTCGGTAGTGGCGCCTTACCTGTGGAACGCCCCCTGTCAGATGTTAAGGAAATAAGCAACTATCTTACTTTTAAAAGGCATCTGAACCCAACCCTGTTTAGGGAAGCTTTGCATGTTTGATATTTTATCGTGTTTTTAATATTCTGTTGGGAGCCGCCCAGAGTGGCTAGGGAAACCCAGCCAGATGGACAGGGTATAAATAAATTGTTGTTGTTGTTGTTATATACAGTGCTTTTTCTGGGGGACACAGGGGGGCGCATACCCCTAAAAATTTTGTGAATCAAAGTTTGGCCTCATTGAGGGGCAGTATTTCAATATGAGTAGGAAAATGAGAGTACCCCCTAAACAATATTTTTTTAATCACTGATTTATACCACTTTCCAAGTGGATCTCACAAAGATTGTATTAAATGAAGTAAAGCAACCATGAAAAAAAAACATTATAATAAAATGGAAATATGACCGTTTAGAGAAGAAACTGTTAACTGCTTCTTCTCTGCTCCCCTCATGACATGATGGCCCTTCGGATGAGATGGGGTCAGGAGTCAGTAAGGCCTGCTTGGCATCAAATTTATCATTATCTCAACACTCGGAAGAGGCTTTCCCCCCTTTGTTTCCTTGGGCATTTGGGCAACACCAATTTTTGGATCGGTGTGTTCTAATTACGTTTTAAATAGGCTTATGCATTTTCATTTTCATTCTCACGATGAATCGCTTGGGGACTTCTTCTTGTGGCAGACAACACATTGAGCGCACCCAACCTAACCTGTGTTAGATACCATGCAATTCAAACACATTTGGGTGTCGACATATCCCTGCCCTTACAATCACAATTATTCCGCTGATTATTTCCATCCATTGCAGGATTAGCAATGATAGAGCCCTGAGTGAGTGAGTTTGTGTGTTTGTGTGGGTGGCTTGGCTTTCATTTCTCCCACTTTTTTTACGCCTATGCTCTGGAAGTCATTATTTTGTTTATACATATTCTGAAGACAATAAAAACCCTTTTTAGTGCCGTGATTATGCAGTCTATTTACAGCGCCTGTAGCTATGTACTGCACCGAGATGGCGCATTGTTCACTTATTCATGCTCTGAAGACACAAAATTAGATTCAGAGATTTTTGCATTTCAAATAGCGTCTTTTACAAAAGCAAGCATCTCATTTTAGATTGCATTAATACGTTAATGTTATGAGTGATCAATGCTAGGCGCTTTGGAAAGCTGAAAAGTGATACCTCCTCATAAAATACAGGAGACCAAATTAGCCATCCTTTAATGAATGCAGAAAAAATTCCCCCACCCCACCCCCACATTTGTTAAGCATATGGAAAAAGGCATAATCCTTCTCTGTGCCTCAGTACATGATTATTTGCAATAAACCCTTTCCTTCTCAGACTGATGCATTTGAGAAGACTGTCAGGAATAACTATACTAAGATATATCCTTTATAGAAGCTTGCAATTCTCCTCGGTTTGCTCTTATAAATGATTTATTTCCATCATAAACCATTATCCATCTCATGGTCTTTTGACATTACAATGCTGTTTCATTCAGCACAGTGGGGTGGCTGATGGTTTTTCTCCTTGGTAAATATGAAGATTGACAGACAGGTGACAGTGCTAATGAAAAAGCTATGGCCAACTATATAACATTTCTTTCACCCGAGCTGCTCATTGCAAACAATGCGATGGCAACCTTTTATACGACAACCCCGCTGTGCAATATAACTCAAATGACTATGTGTCATGCAAATATCCCTCCTACGATGGCCACACATGCAACAAAAACATTCTTGCAATCCCCCCCCTCCCCTTTCGAGTTGGTAATTGGAAATCATGTTTATTACACTGGGCAAGTGATGAAGATTTTATATAGAACTTTACATGAAAGTTAAAACTTTAGCTCTAAAAACAACGTGCTTATGGGTTTAAATGTGTCAAATTTTTTGATAGGAAACTCCTCTAGGAAGGCACATGTTTGTTATTACTTTGTAAAGTATCATGCGCATGGATGCTACCGTATAAATATATTAATGAAAAATTATTTTTACCATTAACAATGTTGTGGTTTAATGGCATCAATGGCATTAATGTTAAGCATGGGCATACAAATATGCCCCAGTATAAAAAACACCCTTTTATTGTCTAGTGATCTATTCTCTAGAGATTTTCATAAACCAACTAAGAGAAGATGGATTTCCTTTGCAGCTTAGGGTCAAAGGTAAAAGAGCTCATTCTCAGCTGCTTCCCTACATGAATTAAAATGGAGTAATGAATTTGTGGTGTGCCCTGCGACTTTATGTTAGACCTTGACCTTAATATCACATTTAACTGAGAACAATCATAGGTCACAAATTAGAAGGTTTAAGCAATCTTCTGCTGTATCAAGGGAACTCAATTCAATCTGATCTGATTTAATGCGCCGGTCAGAATTTCTGAGAAAGAATTGTCGCCTCCATTACAGCGATGGTGCAGAAGTCACTCGCAGCCCTATCCATAATGCAGTTAGAAGTAAATCGATTTAAACCCCAGTACATTGGCTTAATTTGGCTCTTCTTGAGTAGGCTTTTGGGTTCAGCTGCCAACACCTGAAGGAGCTTTGGAACATCCACCGTGATCTGGGGCTAAATGTGAGATGATGTGGCTGAAGTCATATGATTCTAATATCAGCTGTCTTCAAGAAAGACATTTTTAAATATTTCAGGTCATAAATGTTAACCACAGGCAAGTTCACAAAGATGCAAAGTATTTTAAAATAGGAAACTTTTTTTTAAAAAAAAGAAGCTCAAAAGGTACTTTTTGAAATATTAATAATAAAATAAGGGGAAATGCTAAAGCACGAGGAGGACATTAAAAAAAATCAGTCAATGATAGAACAATGACGCCTGCACCACTTTCAAACTCTTATGGGGTCAGATGCAGAGTTGGAGGCAGAACACATAAACATAAACTACAGGAAACGAACTAATTTCAATTCTGATTAGGGGACTACTTGACAGAGACATTAAAAACCCATCAAAATGTATAATTATAGTTTTAATTGCAGGCCCAAGATATGTTTTGATCTTCCATGTAGTACAGTATTTAATTTTAGTTCAGCCGTTATCCTCACCAGGTTTTATGCTAACTTCCATAAATTAGAATGTCAGAATATTTAAAATTGGGTTAGAAATTTTAATGGCTTTCCTGCCAGCATTTGCCTGCTAAAAGCAGTTTTCATCGGGATTGTCAAGCCTTACAATATTTTCATACCAATTTTTGCATTCTTTTCAGAAAAAAAAAGCAACGTCTATTTTCATTGTGTTTTTTAAAAGTTAACATTCAATTACTGCCAGACCGGATAGAAGTCAGCTGCAGCTAATTCTGTTGTAATTCTTTCCCCACTGAAGACATACTTCTCTTTAAAGGTGGTCTTGAATTCAAGCATTAAAATGTCTTTTTAAAACCACTAATGGGCAAGTCAGGCAAATTCCTCATAGACAGCAATATAGCCCCCCAGAAGGGAAAAAGCAATCAAATAATTGTCAAGGTAGCTATTCTCAGGAATAAATTACAAATGGAAAATGCATTTGTTGTTAATCTTCCCAGAAGAGAACCATTGTGTGATGGTCCATTAATTATGATGTGCCTACGTTGTATGTGTAAATCAGAAACAAAAGCAGATAATTATAAAGAACATAAAACAGAAATGATGGAATATAAACTAGTCTTTACATATCAGCAAAACAATGGCTCATCCAACAAAGGGAATATTTTGCAAATAAAACATAAGGGTTCACCTTTTAGATAAATCATGGACCTGACAGAATAAGACCTTTGGATTCATAACATGATAGCTATAATTTAGGGGTGCCATACTTCAGGGACATATCCAGGATTCATCCGTCGAAAATTGCGTTCAAGCGAAATTTCTATAAATTGGTAAAAATGTCCGGGAAAATCCGGGTGTATGAAACCCCATGTTTGGTAAATTTCCTTTAAAGTATCAGTAAAAACTTCATTGGGGGGGGGGGGGAGCTCAACAACCTGTGTCTGGATTTACCCTTTTTGAAATATGTACTTGGTTCTACAGTGGTACCTCATGTTGCGAACAGGATCCGTTCTGGCGGCCCGTTCGCAACACAAAAACTGGACACAGTACCTTCCTGGGGAGAGCATTGAGGAATTCACCTGGTGCCTTATTATGCATCTTTAGGTGCCAGGCAAAAACATTCCTCTGTAACCAGGCCGTTGGCTGATTGACATCCAATGCCCTTTTAAAATGAGTTGGGGAGGGGGGTTATTGGGTTCTTGTGCTTTTTATTATGCATTTATGTTTTATATTGTGATTTTATGTTGTAATTGCCCTGAGACCTGCAGGTATAGGGAGGTGTACTACTACTACTACTACTACTACTACTACTACTACTAATAATAATAGGGATGCGGTTGGCGCTGTGGTCTGAGCCTCTTGGGCTTGTCGATCGGAAGGTCAGTGGTTCGAATCCCTATGATGGAGTGAGCTCTTGTTGCTCGGTCCCAGCTCCTGCCAACCTAGCAGTTCGAAAGCACGCCAGTGCAAGTAGATAAATAGGTACCGCTGTGGCAGGAAGGTAAACATCATTTCCATGTGCTCTGACTTCTGTCATGGTGTTCCATTGCACCAGAAGTGGTTTAGTCATGCTGGCCACATGACGCAGAAAGCTACCTGTGGACAAACGCTGGCTCCCTCGGCCTGAGAGCGAGATGAGCGCCACAACCCCAGATTCGCCTTTGACTGGACTTAACCATCCAGGGGTCCTTTACCTTTATATACCTCATGATAACAGCAAGAGCAACAACAACAACATCATACTGCTTGGAAAAGTTAGTTTGAAGCCACTTATAAAGTAATAAACAAACAAAGAATCTGAGCCACAAAATGTTCTTAAAACATTTCATGACTTTACATGTAGCCAAGGTGTTGTGTTTTGCAAAGTCTACCCCTCCCTTTCAGAATCTGAAGCCACCAGTTCTCTTCAAGAGCAGTGCTGTCTCCAGCCTTCTGAGTTCTGCAACAGAAATAAGTACATTAAACGTCTCTGCAAGGCCCCTCCTGCCCTTAGTGACCTTGCCAATAAGAAAGCTTGACACGATAGTTCTGATGAGAGTACATTAAAGGTCATCTCAACCCACTCCAGCGCTTCTGCTCACAAGGTGATTATTTTATTAAGCAGTAGCTACAATAATTCACCAGCTTCCATATAACAAGTACATTCCTTTCTCAAGCAGCTGCACAATTACATGGGCACTTAAGATCGTCACTATTTTCCATTTCACCTCTGCTAAATTACTTTGTCGCCACTGCTCGAGTCAGGGCAGTGCAGAAAATTTACCTCCGTAATAGCTGTGGTGTCATCATTCAGAAAGTTAAATTCCCCTTCAGTTGCTGATGACCCTGGTACAAGTTAACAGATTAGGGCGACCCAAGTGATCAGAGGTTGGACCAGTTCCCCTGTTGAGTTTGGAGCTTTTGGGTGTATGTGGTGTGTGTGCGTGTGATAAAGGAAGACATAGCAGAGATTATATAATTTTGCATAGTGTGTAGAAAGCAGATAGAGAGGTGTCTTTGCGTGACGAGGTTGCCAGACATCCCCCCTAAATAACTCACAACACACACGGAATTTTAGTTTTGGGTTTTGGCATTAATTTGGCCACAACTTTATTTAAATACAATTAAATGTGAGTGTTGGCTTAGGCATTGGTTAATCCATCTGTCCTCCGCCTGGGACAGATCAGCTCTGACTTCCCTAGCCATATAGGGAAGTCAAGTAAACACCCCATGGGAGAGGAGGTAGCTGTGTCCAGGCACTCTCCCCTCGACCAGAAACGCTCCCCAAGGCTCATGCTCTGTAATGGCCCCAGCCCCGCCCGTTGCAGGGGTGTATGGACTAGAGCCCCGGAGCCCCAGCATTCCTTTAACGGAATACTTCTATGTGGAGCAGCATTTTAATGAGGGGTAGGCACCTCCATGCCAAACCCCTCCACCAACCAGAATTATTAACCAATGCCTAACCGCCAACCTAACAAGTTGTGACAATTTGCTAAGCAGTAGGCAAAAACCAATGGCAACAGACAATCAGCCAAATGGCAAAATTCCTACTGGGCCCTTGCAAAACAAGCGACCCCATGAAAGGCAAAGCAATGTCAGGCTAAAACCATTAGAAAAAGGCGGTGGGTGGGAGGGAGATCCGAAGCACTTTGCAAAAGTGAAACTAACTGCTGGACGCTGAGGTTTTAAGGGTCAGTCCCTGTCAATCAAAAATCGCTATATGCTTTTCCCCCCAGCAACCCAGGATGGTCCTATCACACACACACTCCCTCTCAACCAACACCACCCCCAACCCAGGAGATGTCTTTTAACCCTTCCGCAACCCGCACTCTCCCTGATTGGAGAACGCGCTTTCTCGCTCATAATACAGTATTCAAACCTGGAGTCATCCAATGAAGCTGAATGCTGTCAAAATCAGGACAAATGAAAGGAAGTCTAATCAAACTATGGAATTCATCCCAAGATGTAGCAATTGCTGTAATCATGGGTGACACTAAAGTGGACTCAGAACAAAGTATTATGGAGAAAAGGTTATAATTATTGAATATAACAGCCTAAAGGACCTGTAAATCAAACTTAATAGCCAAATCAAAATATAGTTGGAAAGTTCCCTAAGGCCAGGTCACAACAACAACAACAACAACAACAACAACATCTTTATTATGGTCATAGACCAGCATAAGGAGGGAGGGGTACAGTCATTTAAAATCTAAAAACTTTTTTAAAAACTAAAAGGAGTTTAAACAGGAAGTATATATAGAAATCTGTAAGAATCCAAGAGAAGCTAAGAGAGTCTTAAAGAATGGCTAAGAATATTAAACAAGAGTGGAAGAGCGTCAAAAGTTAGTATATATAGGACTATGGCTATCAATCTACAGAGCACTCTAATACAAGTGCTCTTTATATCTAGTTTGTTGCACAGGTAATCATCCAATGAATTTTGAGCGCTGCTGTGCAGAATCTGGCAACGTTGTATGTTGCAGCAGGGTGGGTAATGTATCTGAAAGCAGCAGGGAGGTATAGAATTGTCCTGGGTGCCCTGGGTACTTATGCAGTGATGGTAAGATGAGGCTAGCACGGATGTCTGCTAGTACGGATGTCTAGTTGGCACAGCCTGTTTCCATGTGGATTGAAAATCATCATTCATAGTGGGGCAAGGCCAAGGGGAAATATAGTCTGAGCAAGTAGTTGAGTATAGTCACCCACACTGTAGCCTCCACTTTTATGAAACCTGTCTCTAGACTCAGGGTGGCAACCTTCTGGCCGTATTTATAGGCAACACTGCCTCTGAGCAAAGGATTGGTGAAATTAATGTTAAAATGCCTAACAGAATTGTTAGAGTGAAAGGGTTTTTTACTATTGTTATCACTCCTAATGGCTTCTGGATAACCAACCCGGATTACATTTTCCAGGGTTGAGATTTAAAACATCAGAGCAACCTTTTCGTGTACTTACACTCCAATCTTAAGGAAAATTGTGAAAACGTTTTGGATGAAGGAGTTGTAGCTCCTTGCAGGATCTGGATACGACGTCAAAAAAGTGCTAGCGCTTTGATTAAGCTACAAAGGCGAGAAATGAGATCGGCTTTACCATCTATATACCTCTCAAATCTTCACATCTTCACACACTTGACAATAAAATGGATGATCTGCACCTTATTAATCAAGAAAACTCAAGGAAACTCCGATATGCTAAAGAGAAGGGTTCGAGGAAAGGAGACAGAAAATTGTACAACCAAGCTAGGAGCACACTGACGAAGGAGATTATAGTGGCAAAATGAACCTATGATTCGGACTCAATTCTCAAACATGTCTTGGCTACTTTTCAGAAGAATTTACAGAACATTTCTGAATATAAGAGAACATCTTCTTTTACTGAATATAAGAGAACATCTTCTTCTGCTCTGGAGAGTCAAAAATTGGCAAACGACCTGAATCAGTTTTATAGCAAAGTCAAGCATTATCAACTAGGGCAATTCACTCGGCGCCAGAGGCACCAACAACCACCTCAACCTGTTCTGAAGTCACTACAGGGACAGAAGGCAAAAGCTCCAGGCGCAGTCAGAGTGGCTCCTCTTTGCTTGAAATAGTGTTCTGCACACTCCGATCCTCACACGAATATTTAACAGATATTTTGTATAAAGTACATTTACATTGTAAAATTAGCCAAAGCAAATTCCAAGTATGTAAGTACTGTACTTGGCGAATAAATTAGTATTCTATTCTAAAATGCATTATCTTAGGAGGAAGAGCTTGCAAAGATACGCATATTGGTGCCATGAAAATGCACACAAACTGATGCAGAAATAGGATGAACTCAACTTAAGATTTCAAAGATGAGAAATGGAAAGAAGTGGAAATTTTGTCCACCTCTACCTGTGAAGTGTGTATCCCTTTTTGTAAATACTTCCTAAGACTTTTTGAATTCTCTCGACTACTTTCTCAAGTGTGGGCAGCAGAATGGAACATGTTATTCCAGCAGCTAGCCCGTCACTGCTTGCTGTAGTAATGAAGGTGCCTTGAGGGTAGTGAAATTTCACTTAAGGTCTCCCAGGGAATTAGATGGCAGAGGGAAATACATTAAGCAGAGGAAGTGTTCCTTGCCAGCCCAGGCATCCACAAAATCTTCGGTTGATTTGCTTTCAAATTGAAACTCCTGCTTTCAGATTTTAGTGTGAATGCTTTGCCTGGTGTAATAATAACAACACACACACACACACACCAAAAAACCTGTGAAACACAAAAGCTCATACAACCAAGATACAGGATGTGACAAAAAACAAGCCAACAGTTTGAGCAATTTGGTAAATCAAGTCCAGATGTCATACGGAATCAATCCATCAAAACTGCCCCAAAAGCCTCTATAAATATAATGTATTTTTATTTCAACCACAGCAAAGTTGCAAGGCAGCCTAAAACTAGCAAATACCACCAGCCTGAAACTTACGCACACACACGAAGATTTAAAAAATAACATTATGTATAGAAGAAAAATCAGTTTCTGTTATCCTGTTATTCACAAGAGCTACAGTTCGATAAAGCATTATGCTGATGAATAAGGGGGTTAAGGAAAGGAACCAGTGTTGCAAAAGGCTAAAACTCGGTATCTCTTCAATACCTCCACTTTTTCTGTAAACGGCATTTCCGTGCACTGCTCTGGTTCACCAGAAGTGGCTTAGTCATGCTGGCCACATGACCCGGAAGCTGTACACCGGCTCCCTTGGCCAGCAAAGCGAGATGAGTGCCGCAACCCCAGAGTCATCCGTGCCTGGACCTAACGGTCAGGGGTCCCTTTACCCTTACTAAAACAGTAGCTTTCAAACTTGGATGCGTTATCTAGGCTTTTCAGTGAAAGGTGATCTCGACATCGCTAAATTTCTAAACCAGGCATCCCCAAACTGCGGCCCTCCAGATGTTTTGGACTACAACTCCCATGATCCCTAGCTAACAGGACCAGTGGTCGGGGAAGATGGGAACTGTAGCCCAAAACATCTGGAGGGTCGGAGTTTGGGGGTGCCTGTTCTAAACAGAGCCTTTATTTTTCTTTGTCATCTGGATGCCACCCCAGATGTTTGGGACGACGACTCCCAACAACCGCAGAAAACAAGGCTTTCTTGACTGGAGGTGATGGAAGGTCCCTCCAAAACCTACAGAGGCTCAACAAAGGCTGTTCCACTTGGAGAAAGAAGAAGGCCTTTCCCCAAAACAATTATTTTTACTTCATCTATCAATATTACCCCACCAGTTCAGTAGATTTGGTTTTTAAAAATGAGTTCTGTGTTTTAATACTTCCCCCCTCCCCCTTTTTTGCCTTGAGTTATGGGCATGCTTTAACTTAGAACCTCGCTTAATAATAATAAAAAACAACAAAAAACTTTATTAATGGCCTCCCTCAGGTGCTGAGCAGAGATTCATGGTTTAACAGCTCCTTCCGAATAGACAGGAGTGCAGCTTGTTCAATCCACTTGTTTAGCCTGTTGGCATTTGTAACATATAAGTGGATTATGGGGTTTTGGCTGGCTGGTTGTCTCTTTTACATAGTTTTCCTGAGCACATTGTCATTGTAGATGCTACTCCTTTATAAAATTTACCATTACTTATCTCTGTTTACGTTTCTGATTTCATAAACTGAACTATGATAATCTCATTTAAACGATAATCTGAACATTGTAAGATCTACCCCTGGAAGATCAACTACACGGTAAAGGAGAAATTATGCAACTTCTTCTATGTTGAACTGTCCTTCCATTTGCTGCAATTATGCAAACTGTGCTGAAAAAACATTTAGCAAAGACTCTTCCGCAATCGAGGAAGATCAAATGCATCCTCGTCTGCCACTTGTTTCAGGACACTGACATACCTAGTCTGTCACATGTCTGCTCAAAAGTAGGTCTCTGTCTCTGAGAGCCAGTGTGGTGTAGTGGTTAAGAGTGGTAGACTCGTAATCTGGTGAACCAGGTTCGTGTCTCTGCTCCTCCACATGCAGCTGCTGGGTGACCTTGGGCTAGTCCCACTTCTTTGAAGTCTCTCAGCCCCACTCACCTCACAGAGTGTTTGTTGTGGGGGAGGAAGGGAAAGGAGAAAGTTAGCTGCTTTGAGACTCCTTCGGGTAGTGATAAAGCGGGATATCAAATCCAAACTCCTCCTCCTCCTCCTCCTCCTTCTTCTTCTTGACATCAATCATACAAGAAATATGCAAAATAACTAGGCAAGTATTAGAAGTCACCCCAGAACTGGCCCTACTAAACTTCTTCCCAGATAATAATGCCCACTCACAACACAAAGAGCTCATAACCCACCTATTCTCAGCAGCCAGAAGCATCATAGCCAGACACTGGAGAGACCTGTCAGGAGTATGCATAGACCAATGGTATCAAATAGTATGGGAAACAGCCTTATTAGAAAAACTAACCAACAAACTGAAACTGACATGAGAACAAATAGAAGAAGACACAGCCCAACTAGACAACAACAATAACCCACCAACAGCATTCGACTCAATCTGGCTAACCTGATCCAAACACACACACACACACACACACACACACACACACAACAAATTCCACCACAGCCCACACAAGTGACACTGACACAGAACCCCACACATACACTAAGTAGAATAGAAGCATTGCCGCCCGACCCCACCCCACTCACCATTCCTCCCTCCACCTATTTCCCCCTTTTCTTCCTAATGTAACACTAATGTCTCAGCAAATCTGTAACTAGAAAATGTAGCTAGAAAAAAGAGACATTGCACATACTTTTGTAAACCAAGAAATCCTTCATAATTATTATTATTATTTTTAAGGAAGTCTCTGTGTGTTCAGTGGAGTTTACTCCCAAGTAAGTGGGCATAAGATTGCAGCCTAGGGCTACAATTGTGTGTACTCTTGTGTCAAGGCTTAGGGAAAGCTATTCCTCCCCCAGTTGCAGCAAGAGCAGAAATTACAAGGTAGAGTCCTTTTTAATGAATTTCCTTAATCATAATAGCGAGATAAAAGAACACAGCAAGCCTTAAGAATGGCGTTGCTCCAAACTGGGCTCCTCCTCCCCCCTTCTCGGCAACAGCACCTTCCTTTACAGTGACCACTCGTGGTCAAATATCTCTGATTCCTTTGTTCTTGCACTCTTAACAAACGCCGAATTCTGGGAGAAGGGGGGGTCAGAAATACTCTCCAGTGGCAGCGTGCCATCTGGCTTCCCTGCCACAGTTCCCCGCCCTTCTTCTAATCACTTCCCAACTCTTCTGTTCATCTATCTCTGAGCTGTAACTTTCCTCAAAACCCTGCTGTAAACCATTGCTTCACCTCTCTTCTCTTGCAGCATCAGGAGAAGTGGAGGGTTGTTCTCCACAATTCCTCTTCCTCCATCTCACTCGCAAACATTGGAGGGGGGGTTGGTGACCCTCGTGTCCCCTTCCAACTTTAGAATTCTACTTCCGGAGAAGCCTGTACATGATTGTGGTCAGTGGCCAAAGTAAGTGAAAAAAGGCCACTTTTTTGTAACAAAGTGGATGGAAATAGGAAGTGCCAAGGAAGTCTGCTTGGGGGTGGGGGTGGAGTCTAATAAGTCTGCTGAAAAATGTTGGATGGAATCCTACCCTATCCCACCCCACTTTGAGCACTGACTGTACTGCTCCAAAATTAAGGGACACAACCAGACATGCTGCCATTAAGTACCAGACTGATGGGAAATACATCTTTCCCCCAAGTCACCCAGGGTCACATTTTAGAAGCTAGCCTTGCAAACTTTGCAGCTTCTTCTGCTCCAATGTTTAAAGGATCAATTTCAAGGTCTCCTTCTGTAAAATGCTACAGCTGGGCCTCTTTCTCTGGGCTCCTTCATCAAGCTGTTACTAGATGGCCGTGGACAGCTGGGAAGCCGCCATTTTGAATTTCCCACAATGCTTCAGAGTACCCAAAGTAGTGTCACTCTGCCACACTGTGAAAAAATAAAAATGGAAGCTTGTAGTAGTATATCAGCGCTCAGGTTTTGGCAACGGTGCGCTTTGCTAGTTTCCTAGTGCTGCCACCAGACCTGCTTGTGGCCCACATGTCCTGATGACGACCAGTTTTAGCCGAAAAGCATTTCCAACCTAGTCTACAAGAATCAGTACATATGAAGGAGAGCTCTGGATTCCCCCCCCCCCCAGAATGAGAGCCATCAAAGCCCAAGGCTGACATTTCTGTCTCTCTCTTTTTGTAGATAACTCCTGGCATGTGGCAAATGTATTTGCACCTGCTTGTGTACCAGAGCTGGGCAGCTACTCTGGACTGAATCAGTGCATGTAGTCAGTGGCTTCACAATGAAAAGCTCTCGACAATGAGAGCCTATCAGGGTGTGTTTCCCTCCCCCCCTTCCTTCTGGCAAAGGCATGCTGGAAGACATAAAAACAAGTTCAAACACTATCATTTATGCATAATTCTCCCTTGGCATCTTTCCTAGGTTGCCACAATTTGCAGCCAGAAACCACTTATTTCTCTTCTCCTGTCTCTCAAAATAGTCCAGCCTTAAGTGGATCTAATTCCATCCCAGAAGAGAAACAGCCTTGTCAGGGCTTGGGTCTCTGTGTGTGTGTGTTGGAAACATCAAGACTTCCATTTATTGCGCAGCTGCATTGCTTTGAAAAACTGGTGCTGAGCCAGAGCTCTGTACCCACAGAGAGCTGTCTGGAATGATAAACACACAGCTGCCTGCGGAAAGGGCCACAAGGATAATAGATCGCCGTGTCTCAACTAGACTGTGTCTGGGCCTCCACAAAACTATTAATCTGCTGTGTGTATATTAAGTATTGCAAAACACGTGCAAAATGGCGAGCCATTCCGCAATGGCTGGCAACGAGGGGATAGCAAAGGAGCTGTAAATATTTTCCAAAGGTATATGCCAGCTTTGATTTACAGCTGTTAAGCCCTCTTGTTGCAAATAGTTCATAAAGCCTATGACCTAAGTACTTGCCCACAGGGCCACAATAACATTTATCTAGTATAAATTAATGTGTTTCAACCACTAATTCAATTTGGCTAGCTAATTCTTATGGTTTTGGCACAGCCTGACCTCTGCAACAAAAGTGGAGTTCTTACAGGGATGACTCACAGTTCTGGCTGTGTTTTGTTTCAGTCTCGTAAGTGATGTTTGAACAAAGAGGCCTATTGGTTGAGCGGCCATAAAACTCTTTCTTGAGAAAAGGTTGGGATCAGCGCTAATTGAAACTTCCTTTTCATAGGTGAATGATCAAAACCAGCTGTGGACGTCAAGCAGGAACATATTTAGAGATAGATTACATTAGGAATCCAACAAGTTCAGGGCTTTGCGGCTGAAACTCTGACATTCAACAGGGACGTAGTGCTTCTAGTTAGCAAGAGAGACAGAAACTGATTTAGAGTGTTTATTCAGTCATCATTCCCTTATTTGTTGCTTGTGTGTGTGTGTGTGTGTGTGAGAGAGAGAGAGAGAGAGAGAGAGAGAGAGAGACCCTCCATTTATCCCTATTTTCTAGAAACAGTCCCGGATTTACAGAATCTGTCCTGGTTTCTGATTTGATCCCAGAATGTCCCACTTTTCCTTAGGACACCCCTATTTTCATCGGGGAAATGTTGGAGGGTATGGAGTTATGTGACCCCTATACAACCTTTAGAAGACATCTGAAGGCAGCCCTGTAAAGGGAAGATTTTAAATGTTTAATGTTGCATTATGTTTTTATATATGTTGGAAGCTGCCCAGAGTGGCTGGGGCAACCCAGGCAGATGGGCTGGGTGACAACAACAACAACAACAACAACAACAACAACAACAACAACAACAGAATAGGGTGCCCCTATTTCCTCCAGAGAAATGTTGGCAGGTATGGGGTGTGTGGGTGTGGGGTGTGTCGCAATCAAACTGAGTCTAAGCAATAATGAAAAAAAAGATTGAACCTGAAGACAGAGAACTAATGCCCTCAGTGGTTCATTTAGGCAATTTTAGTCTTTGGGATTAATGGTTTTATTGGGGGGGGGGTCCTTTTTAGAAGGTACTTGCTTCAGAATGTGGTTTGCTAGCCCTGCTGTGTTTGAGGACTCCTGCTCCTTCTGCCGAATGGGGCGTTGGATCCCTGCCCCAAGGTCCTACCCTGAATGTACCACTAGATGCTTTATCTATTTACTAGAATAACATGGCTCAACTCTTGAAAGCAGTGACTTTAACTATTAAATTTTTGTGGTTAAGAAAAATGTGGGAATTGGCTGAAAAGTCAAATATAACAAGTCTTTTGAAATTAGGAGAAATATGCCAGGGAAATGAAAAGCTAGTACTATTTTTCTCCAATGAACTGATCTCTTTTATGTCATACATTTAGCAGCACTATATTACGCATTTGCAGAATTGGCACCTGAGAATAACAGCTTGTTAAAACACATCTCAGAGATGCTGGAAGGGGAAAAACACACGTTTAATAGGGTTTTTCCTTCACAAATCAAGGGGAACAGCTCTCCACTAATTAGCAGCCAAATCCTGACCACATTTTACTTAGAAGTCCCATATAATTCAGTGTGATTTACCTCCAAGGAAGGAGTGCTTGAAGAATTGGGTTTCTGCGAATTCTGCTGCAAGCTGTCACGATTCACACCTGCTGGACTGATGGGCAGATCAGAACGTAATTATCATTTGGATTTCACACTTCTCTGAATTTTCCGACACAATTTTTAATTCAAAGGCGTACCAAAAATACATTGCAAGTTGTCTATTTTGGGGTAAAAATGCCTTTAGGAATTCAGGCATTGAGGAAAAAAATAATATTTCAACACATGTTGTGATATTTATTGAAGTACACATTAAGCGACCAATTTTAGGTTTTGTCTCAAGCCTAGAAGTATTTAAGCACAAGCCTAGAAGTATTTAACCAAGAGCTAGTCTCCCTGAGTTCAGTAGGGCTTACTTTCTGGCAAGTGGGTGAAGTAGTCTGGATTGGCCTGTGCCCCTACTGATGTACAGGGCAGTGTAAGTGATCTAAAGGATGCCAAACTGAGAAACCAGCACCCTTTGCCGGCCAGCAAGTCAGAGGCAGCAGAGGGGACCGCCAGAGCCAATCCCTAGACCAGATAGGTGGGAGATTACCTGCTCTTGATGGGGTTACACTTCCTCTGAAGGAGCAGGTTTGTAGCTTGGGGGCACTCCAGGGTATTTGAGGCTCAGGTGGCCTCAGTGGCTTGGAGTGCCTTCCATCAGCTTTGGCTGGTGCCTCAGCTACGCCTGTATCTGAACAGGGATCACCTAACTACTGTTGTCTATGCTCTGGTAGCCTCAAGGGTAGATTACTGCAATGCGTTATACGTAGGGCTGCCTCTGAAGACAGTTCGGAAACTTCAGCTGGTGCAGAACTCAGTGGCCAGGTTGCTCACAGGAACAACATGGTTTGAGCATATTACACCAATCCTGGTCCAACCGCACCGGCTACCAATTAGTTTCCGGGCCAAATTCAAAGTGCTCGTCTTGACCTATAAAGCCTTAAATGGCTCAGGACTGCAATACCTCAAGGACTGCCTCTTTCCATATGAACCTACCTGGACCCTGAGATCATCTTCTGAGGCCCTTCTTTGTGTGCCCCCTCCTCAAGAGGTCCAGGAGGGTCGAAACATGAGACAGGACCTTCTCTGCAGTGGCTCCCCATCTGTGGAATACTCTCCCCAGGGAAGTTCGCCTGGCGCCTTCATTATACACCTTTAGGCGCCAGGCAAAAATGTTCCTTTTAAACAGGCCTTTGGTTGATTTGATCGACATCCTATGCCCTTTTAAACTGTGGTGGGTTTTTTTTGGGGGGGGGGTTATTGGGTTGTTGCTTTTATTTTGATTATATATTTTGTGGTTTTATATTTTTATTTTGCTCTGTGAACCGCCCTGAGACCTTCGGGTATAGGGTGGTATATAAATTCAATAAATAATAATAATAATAATAATTATTATTATTATTATAATTGTTATGTATTCAGTGGTCTGTGTTTGCCTGAGCTTGAGTCTGGACTAAGGATTCTGAGCCCCTGTGTTCTGATCTGATACATGATATCCAATCACAGAACATTTCAGGATTTGGGCCTCTGCCATTGGCCCTTAAACTCTGAGTCATGATTCGCAGCTTGAAAGTTTAGACAGCCAATCACATTGGGAGTGGGAGTGGCTCAGGCCTTCAGAAATGTATATAAGCAATTGCTTTACCCCTGTTGTCCTGCTCTGTTACTTCAATAAAGGTTCCTGCTGTTATCACTGTGTCTTGCCTTGTGGAAACCCACCTACACTATAATAATAATAATAATAATAATAATAATAATAATAATAATAATAATAATAATTAATGTGGACCTGCTACTACCATGCATGTGTAGTAACCACTAACCCCAGGACTGTGGAGGTGCAGGTGAAGGCAAGCACCCAAGGAAGTGGTCATGGGCAAGAGGCAGAGGAAGAAAAGCCTCTCCAAGCATGTGTTGCCTTCCTTGAGTTAGCTTTCTCCTCCCCGATGCCCTCCTTCCTTCTTTCCCACCTTTTCCATTCCCTGAGATTCCAAGGAGAAGCCCTTCCCCTGTGGAAGTGAGGGAAGCATAGCTGCCAAGTCTCCCGTTTTCCCCAGGAAATCCCCGTTTTTCCAGCTGTTCCTAGCTGAAAAAACGGATTTTTTTGTTTTTCCCCGGTTTATTCTGGCGTGGCGGCCATTTTGGAACTGGGCGGAGCATGCTCAGAAGCGACTTTTGATGCTGCTCTGCCCAGTTCCAAAATGGCTGCAGTGCAACTTCTGGCGCGGCGGCTATTTTGGAACTGGGCAGAGCAGCATCAAAAGTCACTTCTGAGCATGCTCCGCCCAGTTCCAAAATGGCGGCAGCGCTACTTCCGGTCTGCTATTTCCGGTCCCTTATTTCTCTGACAGCAACTTGGCAGGTATGGAGGGAAGTCCTTCTCCCAACTTCCACACAGCATGTAGCTGATGGGGAGAACTTCACTCCTCTCCACTAGGGAATGTTCCTTGCAGAGAAGTGGCAGGAACACCAATATAAAAGGAGAACTTTATTCCTTGTCTCACCGTGTGAGATAATCCCTGGGGCTGCAGCTGAGAGTGCAAAGCTGAGAGTGCAAAGCTGAATTCATGCAAGTAAAAAGTTTGTGGGAAGTGATCCCACAAAAGACACACATACACACACGGATGTGGCAGCTGATGGTGTAGCCAAAAGTACATTGTATGTTAAAAAATATAATGCCTGAAATGATCGCCAACACTGGCTTTATTCTGTACAGAGATGAATCTGAGCAAACTTGATTTTGACTTTTAAGTTAGACATTTTGCATATCTGAGGTTTGTTTTAATTGTAATCTTCCGTTGCTGCACCTTTAAAGGTCAAGAATCTTTTCATTATTCATGCTTTCATATTTTGTTGGCATCTAGGCTCCTGACTTGCATTTTAGACTCGACGGTTTCTTTCTCCTAAATGTCTTGAGTCTCTTGAGTTGGCTTCCTTTTCAAAGGTTTTGTTTTGTTGTTCAAAAAAATTCCGAAGCTGAAGGTGAAACTGCAATAACTGCTTAGTCTCAGGTGTAATTAAACATTCATTTTTTTAATGTCTATTGCAGTGGAAAGAATTGATTATGGGAAAATATATGTACATCCTAATCACAAAGAAGGGAAAGGAAAAGGGGGAAAATATTTGAGAAGTAGAGAGGCTTTTGGTTTGGCAATATAACTTATTTTTCTGACATTGCTTCCTTCCTGAATTTCAAAAATCTGTTTGAAGTTTAGACAGCTCCAGACAGATGAAGTTATAGGCATTGGTATGGGTGGGGGGAGGGATTTAAACTTTGAAGTATAATCAATAGCTTCTGCACGGGGGAATCTGCAGAGAAAACACAGCTCTTCTGTGTTTCTTAGATGTTCTCTAGTACAGTTCTTGCACCTTGCTTCATCCCTCAAGACTACAGTTTGACTACCTCGACTCAAGGACTGCCTTTCCCCATGTGATCATCTCCTTCTTTGTGTGCTTCTTCCACAAGAGGTCCAGAGGGCGGCAAAATGAGAACGGGCCTTTTCTGTGGTGGCACCCTGCTTGTGGAATGCTCTCCCGCAGGAGGCTCACCTGATACCTTCATCACATATCATTAGGCATCAGACAAAAATATTCCTCTTCTCCCTGGCTTTTGAAGAATTAAACCATCTACGGCCTTTTAAAATGTGACTGGGCAGGAGGTTATTGGTTTGTGTTTTTGTTTTATTATGTACCGTGTTTCTCCTAAAATAAGACATGCCTATAAAATAAGCCATGGCACGATTTCCATGCGTTGAAAAAATATAAGACATACCCCGAAAATAAGCCATAGTGCTACCGTATGTGAGCTCTACTTGGTGAAGAGGACAAAAGTGGCATTTGCGGTGGAGAGGAGAGGAAGGCACGAAGAAGAAAAGAGGAGCGATTAAGTACGCCTCATGAATGACCTCCGTGTGCGTCTCTTTTTCTCCCCCTGTGCACGTCTTTCTTTCTCCCCCTTGTGCACGTCTTTCTTTCTCCCCCTGTGCACGTCTCTTTCTCTCCCCCTGTGCGCGTCTCTTTCTCTCCCCCTGTGCGCGTCTCTTTCTCTCCCCCTGTGCGCGTCTCTTTCTCTCCCCCTGTGCGCATCTCTTTCTCTCCCCCTGTGCGCGTCTCTTTCTCTCCCCCTGTGCGCGTCTCTTTCTCTCCCCCTGTGCGTCTCTCTCTCTCTTTCTCTCTCTCTCTCTCTCTCTCTCTCTCTCTCTCTCTCTCTCTCTCTCTCACACACACACACACACACACACACACACATACACAGAGAGAGAGCCCACCTCTCGCTTCCCCCCACCTTTTCCCCCTTCCATTCTACCGGTATGTGCCCAGCCATGAGTTGCTTGTTGATTTCCTCTTGATGGCCGAGACAGAGAGCGAGGCAGGCAAACTGCAGCTACGGTAGGAAAGTAGCGAGCTCTCGCAGACACGCGGGTGGTTTTTTAAAAACTGAGATCCCCTCCCTTCTCGTTTTGCCGAGAGACCCAGACAACTTGCATTCCTAGGCTTCAAAGGTTATGCATATGAAAGAGGAGATTAAGGAGATAGATAAAGACAACTTCCTATTATCACCTTGCCTTTGTCCTTATGGTAGCCATGAGATCTGGGCATCAAAGGAAAGTACTTAACAGCTATTTGGTAAAGCCAATTGTGATCTCAGGCAGCATCTGGCTAATCAATCCTGAGAGACAGAAACGTGATTTCTGTTGTACAGCATCTGTAAAATTCATATAAAAAATCATTTCCCTGTTATGATCCAGCCCCCGAATAAGACATCCCTTGAAAATAAGCCATAGTGTGTTTTTTTGAGGAAAAAATAAATATAAGACGTGTCTTATTTTAGGAGAAACACGGTATCTTGTGTTGTCATTTTGTATTTTTATGATGTCAACCACCCTATGATCTTTAAATGAAGGTCAGTATAAGATGATGATGATGATGATAAGTATCTTATTATTTATTTATTCATTTCATTTCCATACCGCTTTATATTTTTAAGAAAAATCTCAAAACGGTTTACAGAATATTAAAACATCAATAAAACTTCAACAAAACAATCTGAAGAAGGTCAGATATAGAGTATATAGTCAAACGACATAATCAACATAAAACTAAAATATAATCTTAAAAGATTTCAAAATAAAACATTTTACTGGTACCTTGGGTTAAGAACTTAATTTGTTCCAGAGGTCCATTCTTAACCTGAAACTGTTCTTAACCTGAGGTACCACTTTAGCTAATGGGGCCTCCTGCTGCTGCCGCGCGATTTCTGTTCTCATCCTGAAGCAAAGTTCTGAACCCGAGGTACTATTTCTGGGTTAGTGGAGTCTGTAAACGGAAGTGTCTGTAACCTGAAGCATCTGTAACCCAAGGTACCACTGTACAAAAGAGGTCAATTACAGAAAACATATTTAACACAAACTAAGTTAACAAAAAAAAACTTATTGTGGTGTATCTTTCTCAGTAAGCATACTTTAGTATGGTTGCAAGGTATGTGCTGTTAAAAGATGCTCTTGTATGAATATTTATTCATTTAAACTTGGCATCCCCAGATGCCTCATGCAGAGCTGTTCTTTCTCACAGTGATACCTGCCATTTAGTAGAAAATAATTATTAAAAGATATAGGGAACGCAAAGCACTACACTAGCACAAGTCTAATTGAAACTGCTCTGATCCAGAGCATTTAGGCAAATAAGTCCACAATTCTGTTTTCATATTAGTCGGTCCTATGACTGTGGCAGAGATGGGCAACTTTTGCATCCTGAGGACCACAGTCCTTCATGGCCAACTTTCTTGGGACCACAAGTTACTCGAACCATGGATGTGACTAGTGCCTTTCTACAGTAGGTTACCCTGCAGCCATAGTCAAGGCAGAGGTTTCTGCAATCTCCCATCTTACCATCCAGGCAAGAAAGGAGTAATATCATAGTTCAAGAAGACTTTCCAGCCAGAAATTGTCTTAAGGAAGACACAAAGCAAGGCTGGTGGGTGGGTGGGAGCATCCTGAGAATAGGGGATGGGACTGGAGGAAGGTCTGGAAGGCTGGATGGAGAGGCCTAGAGGACCCAATTTGGTCACTGGCCAGAAGTTCTCCCCCTCAGAGGAAGCCAACAAGCAAGCTCTCTCCCACTTGTGATCCCCAAAAACTTGTATTCCAGAGGCATAATAACTCTGATACTGGAGGTAATAGACCCAATCTTCACTAGTCACCGTTGACAGCCTTATCTTGCCTGAATTTGTCCACTCCTCATTTTCAGGCTGCCCAAGTTGGTGACCATCAAGACAGCTTTGAATTTTTGCTTTTTTAATATATTACAACCCATTTTAGGCAACATGGTTTGAAAGGTGGTGTAGACAGTTCTTACATAATTATTCTGGGTTTAGTGAATTCATACCCATTTCCCATTTCCTCATCCAGTATGTATCTTCCTTCCTGCTCCTTATTAGCCAACCACTCAATATGCCACATGGAATCCTAAAGTTACAAGACAACAGTTTAAACCCACGTGAGTTGGCCTCTAAGGTGCTACTGGAAGGAATTTTTTTTATTTTGTTTCGACTACGTCAGACCAACACAGCTACCTACCTGTAATTAGAGCCATGTGAGATGTGTCACTCTCGGCCATCTTTATCCCTCCATACTGATGAAGAAGTCAGGATTGCATCAAAGGAGTGGTGTGTGTGTGTGTGTGTGTGCCTCACAATAAGGAATCCATAATGTTCTGTTGTGCCTGAAATTCTCCCAGAATTCACAAGTGCTACATTGTGCTGCATGAGATGGTCTGGTTTGTGTTCTCCAGAGAGAACAGGAGACCCACCTATTAGGGACAATGTATTTGTGGTTGATAAAATGTTGTTGTTGTTGTTTAAAAAATGAAACACTTTTTCAGAAACTGCGTCTGCCAATGATGAGAGGAGAGTAGGTTTATGGGCATGGAGTTAACTTCCACAATCCAGCCTTGTCATAATTAGCATTTGATTTGAAGCAACTCTTATTTGAAATAGTGTGCTGCATTATCATGCACAAAACAATGTCTCACTAATTATAGCTCCTGACATTATACCCCACAAAAACAAAACAAAACACAGAAGCAGATGTATGCGGCACTTCACATCTCCACGCTTCAAAATGCCAAAAGAAAAATGTTAGAAGGGCTTCAAATAAATGTTCAAACACAGATACATAAATAATTCCTTAAGAATCCTTCTATTGTGCCGTAGCAGTGTTTAGCCCTAATGGCATTTGTGTCAGGAATACAGACGATAAACAAGTTTGCTGCTATTCCGCACAGAGATTACTCCTGTGTGACTATTGTGCAGGAGAAAAATGAACACATTCCGTAGTAATAATAATTATGATGCACTAATGATAATATAATAATAACAATGTAAATGTATTTAAAAGGTCACACAATGCCTCATTGTGCCAACTGATATCTGAGAAGAGAAAGGTCTTTTTATTTCATTAAAGCAATCTTCACCAACCGGGTGCCCATTTTGGAGCACAGCTCCCATCACCTGAAATGATAGAGAGGAAATCAGTTCTGTAGCATCATATAACAACCAAAGTTTTTCAACCATTCATTTTTTTTTCTTGTAACCTATGATCATTGTTTGGCTCTATAATTTATGGGTGTATATAAGACCAGAAATCTACTCAAAATGTTAGACCAGGAAAAAAAGTGCTTAAGGATTCTGGTCACAACCCAGAGATCTGTACACTCAAGCGTGTTTGGACCTGTTTTTCTTGGAGAGTAGCAGGGCTTTCTTTCAGCTGGAACTTGCTGAAACTCAATTGTGGCACCTCTCAGGTGGGTGCCATTGCCATTGTAAGAGAACAAGGGAAGCATTTGTGGTGAGTTCTGGCACCTCTTTTTCTAGAAAAGCAGAACTCCTTCCCCTCCCCAGGGCCGATGCACCCATGAGGTAAGGTGAGTCAGCTTCCTCAGTGGCAGAAGGATCTACAGGAACAGTAGATCCCAACGTCGATCTTTATTTCCTCTTTGTTCCTGGTATAGATCTTCACCCATCCCTTCCTACCTCACAGGGAGGGGGGCATCATTTTGTCACTTGTACCGGATGCCAAAATGTGTTGGGCCAGCCTTGGTCATGCCACAAAATACTTTTGAAACTGAGGACCATTCTAGATATGATTCAAAACATGTTGCTATGCGAAACAATCATTTAAAAAAAAAAAAGCAGGTGATTCGCTATATCCCAGGAGTGCAATTTAGATGTAATACAAAACCAGTCAGACAACTTTGTAATTAAATAAAAGTAACAATATATTGTTTATTTGTAATAAACTAAAAGGTAAAATATATAATGTAACTAAATAACAACCAGCACCAGCCACCAATTGTGACTCTGTATTTTAAACTTAATCCTTTGCTAAACGACAAGCACTCCTATAAAGTACAAACAAAATTTAAAAATTCCTTCCAGTAGCACTTTAGAGACCAATTAAGTTTGTCATTGACATGAGCTTTCGTGTGCATGCACACTTCTTCAGATACACTGAAACAGAAGTCACCAGACCCTTATATATAGTGAGAGGGTGGGGAAGGGTATTACTCAGAAGGGTGGTGGGAATGGGTGATTGGCTGATAGGCGTGGTAAACGTGTTGACGACTGTTAACGACTGCAATTGGTCTTACAGGAAAAAAGCAAAGGGTGAGATGGCTAAAAATAGCTTTGTCATGTATAATGAGATAAGAATCCAATGTCTCTATTCATACCAGGTCTCTCCATGGTTTTAAGTTTGGTAATAAGTTCCAATTCAGCAACTTCTCTTTCCAGTCTATTTCTGAAATTCTTTTGTAATAAGACTGCTACTTTGAGATCTTGTATAGAATGTCCTGGGAGATTGAAGTGTTCTCCTACTGGTTTCTCTGTCTTGTGATTCCTGATGTCAGATTTATGTCGATTTATCCTTTGGCGTAGGGTTTGCCCTGTTTGTCCAGTATAGAGAGCTGAAGGGCACTGTTGGCATTTGATGGCATACACAATGTTAGAAGATGAGCAATTTAATAGTCCTGAGATGGTATGTGTGATGCTGTTGGGGCCAGTAATGGTGTTGTCCGGGTGTATGTGGCAGCAAATTTGGCACCTGGGTTACATCCTATCGAGTACAGTATATATAAAGCAAACCACGTCCCATTAAGTGCACTTTAAAAGGTGATTTCTCCGCACACTGAAATGTGAAGCAATAAATACAACGTTAGAAACAGTTTGTACTTCTAGGAATGTGCGCGTCCCTGTGCACATAATTTTATTGACCAAGCTGGTTCTAGGTTATTTTCAGTGAAGAATCGTTGCAAACGAGGGAGTGCAGAGGTTTGTCTTCATAAGCCAGCTCCAGCTATCATTATCACCAATATACCACACAGACTCAGGCATCTGTTCTGGTAAACTTTTGATTGCTTGTAAATTGTCATTACTACAGTAAATGCCTGTGACTGAAGCCTTTGGATATCTTTAGTGCTACACTTGTCAGCTCTACTTAGAAATAATAGTGACTGACTGTAACATGGTTCAGAGATCTTAAATGAGGAAATCAGTGCTGTCTGGAAAAGAGGATGCACAGGCATGTAATAAATGAATGCCTTCTGATAATTCTAGATAACCATGTTATGTTCCATTTAAAATTATAATGATCAGGGGAAGACAGGACGGCATTCAAGAGTCCACACTAGTTTCTCAAATGGCAGGTGTTGCTCTCCCAACAAAGATGGCTTGGGGAGAACTCAGGCTGTTATCCTGTACCCACTTACTTGGAAGTAAGTTCCATGAAACTCAATGGTGTTTACTTCTGAGTTAATCAAGGGCTTAAATGGCACCAGACTGGCAAGGTCTGGTGGGCTTCTATGCGCATTCCGTTGAAGCCTACCCATAGTCAGGAATGGTTGGGTTCTAGATCCTAAGAGGTTTCGTAAGATCATTCCTTTTCATGTGCTCCAGAAATGTCAGGGTAGAGTCACATCTCAGAGGTGAGATCATTGGAAACAACAACAACAACAACAACAACAACAACAACAACAACAACAACAATTTTATTATTTATACCCTGCCCATCTGGCTGGGTTTACACAGCTGGGTTTACACAGCCACTCTGGGCAGCTCCCAACAGAATATTAAAAACATGATAAAACATCAAACATTAAAAACTTCCCTAAATAGGGTTGCCTTCAGATGTCTTCTAAAAGTCAGATAGTTGTTTATTTCCTTGACATTTGTTGAGAGGGCAATCCACAGGGCGGGCACCACTACCGAGAAGGCCCTCTGCCTGCTTCTCTGTAACCTCACTTCTTGCAGTGAGGGAACCACCAGAACCACTTGGATCTGGACCTCAGTGTCTGGGCTGAACAATGGGGGTGGAGATGCTCCTTCAGGTATACTGAGCCAAGGCCGTTAGGGCTTTAAAAGTCAGCACCAACACTTTGAATTGTGCTCGGAAACGTACTGGGAGCCAATGTAGGTTTTTCAGGACCGGTGTTATGTGGTCTCGGCAGCCACACCCAGTCACCAGTCTAGCTGCCGCATTCTGGATTAGTTGTAGTTTCCAAGTCACCTTCAAAGGTAGCCCCACAAAGAGCACATTGCAGTAGTCCGAGCAGAAGATTACCAGAGCATGCACAACTCTGGCAAGACAGTCTGTGGGCAGGTAAGGTCTCAGCCTGTGTACCAGATGGAAAAGCTTAAGGAGATAAGACCAAGGAGCTGTCTAGTCCAGGGTGGTGTTTCTCACATCCATATGCCCCTGGGAGGCCCACATGCAGCTCATGAGGGCAATTGACCTCTCTTGCAGTTCTTATGTTTGCATCCCATCTATCATGATGGTTTCTAGGCAGTCACCCATCCAGGTACTGACCAGACCCAGACCTGCTTAGCTTCAGCAACGAGGCAGCCTCACACATGCCTTCGAAACATCCCCTGCTTCTGTTGTTTCACTCTTCTCTGTGGGAGTGGAAGTGTCCCTGCAGCAATATCGGTGTGTAATGCTGAGTAAAAGGAGAAGGAATAGCAGATAAATGAGGCCAAAGCTGAGCCTTTAGGATTTGTTCTGCTGCTATTAACTCGGCGCAGTATTTCTTGTACGGCTTTAATTAAGATTTTCCTCAGGCTCTTGTGGCATAATTTTTTTCCCCTCTGCATACCCCACACATTTAGAATAAGTATCGGCATATATGGATAGAAAATTAAATGGATAGAACATTATTTGAAATACTTAGCGAATAAGGTAGGAGGGGAAAGAAAGGCCTTATCCATCCAGCTTTCAAATGGAGATGAGCTTTCTAAGAGAACATCGCAGAGCAGTCATGGCTGCTTGCTCTTTGCTCAGCCAGGTGAAAAGATGGTTTACTTATAAAACAACTTGAGCCTTCAGCTCCATGAGCAGCATAAGTGATTCCTTCCATTCAGTCCAGGCCCAGAATTTCTTTTAAAAAACAACACACACACCATTCGAAATGGCAGCCCAGGTGAAGATGCTGTTGCTGCCTCAGGAGGCAGAGAATGCGCTAAGGTGGCTTCAAAAGAGGATTAGAGGGGTCAGCAAACTTTTTCAGCAGGGGTCCAGTCCACTGTTCCTCAGACCTTGTGGGAGGCTGGACTATATTTTGAATGAAAAATAATAATGAACGAATTTCTATGCCCCATAAATAACCCAGAGATGCATTTTAAATAAATGCATCTACTCGTGTAAAATAAATGCATTCTACTCATGTAAAATAAATGCATTCTACTCATGTAAAAACACCAGGCAGGTCCCACAAACAACCCAGAGATGCATTTTAAATAAATGCATCTACTCATGTAAAATAAATGTATTCTACTCATGTAAAAACACCAGGCAGGCCCCACAAATAACCCAGAGATGCATTTTAAATAAAAGGACACATTCTACTCATGTGAAAACACACTGATTCCCGGATCGTCCGCAGGCCAGATTTAGAAGGCGATTGGGACAGATCCAGCCACCGGGCCTTAGTTTGCTTACCCATGGGATTATTAGACCAATTATTGGAGGAGAAGGCATGGCCTACATAGATGGAGTCAATGATGCTTCTGAATACCAGTTGGTGACAACCACAGGAGGGGAGAGAGGTCTGATGCTTGAATCCTGCTTGCAGGTTTCCCACAGGCAACTGGTTGGCCACCTTGAGGTGCTGATGTCATTTGCACCTGGGTGACCAAATGCAAAAGAGGACAGGGCTCCTGGATCTTTAAAAGTTACGTGGATGAGGGAATTCCAGGAGGTGTAGCTGTGTTTTTAATATTCTTTTGGGAGCTGCCCAGAGTGCCTGGGGAAACCCAGCCAGATGGGTGGGGTAACAACAACCAGATGGGCAGGGGAAGAAGAAGAAGAAGAAGAAGAAGAAGAAGAAGAAGAAGAAGAGGAGGAGGAGGAGGAGGAGGAGGAGGAGGAGGAGGAGGAGGAGGAGGAGGAGGAGAAGAAGAAGGAGAAGAAGGAGAAGAAGAGGAGGAGGAGGAGGAGGAGGAGGAGGAGGAGGAGGAGGAGGAGGAGAAGAAGAAGAAGAAGAAGAAGAAGAAGAAGAAGAAGAAGAAGAAGAAGAAGAAGAAGAAGAAGAAGAAGAAGAAGAAGAAGAAGAAGAAGAAGAAGAAGAAGCTAGAGCTGTTTTTCACTCTCTCCAGATTCCTTCCTCTGGGCAATTTGGTTACTAGATTTTATTATTATTATTATTATTATTATTATTGCTTAACACTGCAAGTTTGTTGCATTTTGTATGTGATTTTAATTCTTGCAATTTTTTTTAAATTTTCTATATTGCTATATCTATATTTTATTTTAGTAAGCCTGGGGGGGTCTTTTGGGGTAGAAAGTGTAGAATACCAATTATGGCAAATAAATCAATATTTAAATACAAAGCATCTTGAAAAGCATGACTGAATAGAAAAAAACCAAAACCCTGTGCTTTTTTCCAGGGGGTATTCAGGGGTACACAGTACCAGCACCTCTTTTTGCTGTTGTTGTTGTTGTTGTTAAAAAAGTGTGCCACTTACTGTAACAACTTCATAGTGAGCACCACTTTTCTAGGGGGGGGGGAGCACTGGGGGAAAAATAATCCAGTGTCTTATACATCAGCAATGAAATTGCTCTCCACAGCCACACACTTTTTCTTTTCTGCTCACTCTATACTTTAGAATGCTTTTTTTGTAGCAGAAAAGCACCCTATCTTTTGCAGGGAACAGCTTAAGTGGCTCTAGCTGTCAGATCAAGCAACTCTGGGTCATCCAAGAGTAGAAATGCTTGCAAAGAAGAAGAAAAAAGGCTGCACTAGTTTAATAGTTCAGAGATACAGCCCTAGAGCAAACCTCCATAGTAATTATATAAATCATTTCCACAACAGCATAATTGTGGGGAATCTTTGCCAGATATGCTTGTAAGGGCCGACTTTTCCACACCTTGCTCTTTTAGGCCTACAGCATGCTGCTATAAAATTCAGGTTTTGTAATCCATCATACCTCCCAGTCTGAAATTTTGGATCAACACAATAACATGGAAGGATTAAAATCAAGATAGAAGGTAACTTGGCGGCATCTCACTGATTCTTACAGGTTGTTCATATTTTGGTGCAGTGGTTTGAGAATCAACTTAATTTAGGTTCTGGAGTCAGAGGTGGTCTAACACAGTCCATTTCAGTGTTACCTTCTAGGATTTTAATTTGACAGTGGATTATGTTTATTTTTATTAGAAATAGCATTAGGAAGACAGCTAATGTTGCGAATGTTGATTGGGTTTTGGAACCCTCCCAGCAACTTGGAAGATTTCCAACTGTGTGAATGCCACATTAAAAAAATAATGATGATGATGGTTTTAGTAAGCAAGCAATCTGGATTCATACAAGTCAGTGCAACAGTCTTCAACACTTGGAAGCAAAGCTCTTTTCCTACAGCAGGCCAGATCCTCCATGCACCCAATGAATGTCTATTCAGATCTCCAGCCGAATCGACACAAACTACTGAACCACCATGAGAGGATCCATGAGATGGAGATGGAGGCGCTGTGGTCTAAACCACTGAGCCTCTTGGCCTTGCTGAACAGAAGGTTGGTGGTTCAAATCCCCACGACAGGGTGAACTCCCATTGCTCTGTCCCAGCTCTTGCCAACAGTGCACCAGTGGCAAGTAGATACATAGATACCACTGCGGTGGGAAGGTGCGCTCTGGTTTCCGTCACGGTGTCCCATTGCGCCAGAACTGGTTTAGTCATGCTGGCCACATGACCCGGAAAGCTGTCTGTGAACAAACGCCGGCTCCCTCAGCCTGAAGCGAGATGTGCGCCCCAACCCCATAGCCGCCTTTGACGGGACTTAACCGTCCAGGGGTCCTTTACCTTACCTTTACCTAGAGGCCGGCCCATGAGGGAAAATGGGGAACTGCCCCACCAATTCCACTCTGTTTTCAGCCAGTCTCCTCCTGCCTGCCCTCTTTCTTTCTTCAACTGCAGGGCTGGCCCTGCATCTCAGCTTCTTCCTCCTTAGTCTCAGCGTTGCCTTTGTAGAACTCAACACAGAGGAGGATGGGGCAAAACTGGCCCTTAGATGGCTCTGCTTGTCACTGAATCTGCCCCATCTCTCCGTAGGCCTCCCACCCTACCAGTTTCAGTGACCATCAGCCACTGCTGCAAAGATTGGAATACTTCTCTGTTTTACGCAACAACCTGACATCCTTTTTTATAATAATAATACATTGTTGTTGTTTAGTCATTTAGTCGTGTCCGACTCTTCATGACCCCATGGACCATAGCACACCAGGCACTCCTGTCTTCCACTGCCTCCTGCAGTTTGGTCAAACTCATGTTTGTAGCTTCGAGAACACTGTCCAACCATCTCATCCTCTGTCGTCCCCTTCTCCTTGTGCCCTCCATCTTTCCCAACATCAGGGTCTTTTCCAGGGAGTCTTCTCTTCTCATGAGGTGGCCAAAGTATTGGAGCCTCAGTTTCAGGATCTGACCTTCCAGTGAGCACTCAGGGCTGATTTCCTTAAGAATGGATAGGTTTGATCTTCTTGCAGTCCATGGGACTCTCAAGAGTCTCCTCCAGCACCATAATTCAAAAGCATCAATTCTTCGGCGATCTACTACCGTGTTTCTCACATTTTAAGACATGTCTTATATTTATTTTTCTTCCAAAAAAACACGCCACGGCTTATTTTCAGGGGATGTCTTATTTTTTTTGTTAAGCTTCTTAATTTTTTACTGGTATTAAGCTTTCAGAGAGTTTTGCTGGGTTGGGCTCAGTGCGGCGCGCGCTGCTGTCTTTGCCAGGTCCCGCTGGGTCAGGACTCGGCGTGGCGCGCGCTGCTGTGTTTGCCGGCTCCCGCTCAGTCGGGACTCGGCGCTGTGCTACACGGGAAAAGTGGAGAAGAGAGCAAAGGCTACAAACGAACAGGGCTAACACCACCACCGGGAAGTCATCCAACATGCCTTGCTTGAGCCGGCAGCTACGGGAAGCTTTATTGTTTGGCCGGGAGGGGCGGGGAGAAGGAACTTGGGCTGGGCTTGCAAGCTGTTCCTCAGCTCTCACCTTCTAGAGCTTCCCGAGGACTCGGGAGCTGAAGGGTCCCGGGCGACCTGCACTGTGACAGGACCCTGGGGGAGGGCGGCCCGTTTCCCCTTTCCCACGTTTCTTTGTTCCGGGGAGGGCGCTGGTGGAAGGGAAGGAGGGAGCCAGACGAGGAAAGAGGAACCAACCCTCCCCCCCCGCCCCGGGCTTCTCCTGCCGGGTCTGCGACACAGGCACTGCCGGTGTTCGTGAAGGAGACCCGCTCCTGTTACACACAGGCGGAGGATAGCAAAGCGGGTAAAATATCCCACCACCACCACCCCCGCGCCGCAAAAAAAACCAACCCGAATTTGCTCCCCGCCTTCCTAGACCAGGGCAGGGCCCAGTCAGCCGCTCCTCGACGCTCCAAATCCCTCAGCAAACGCAGAACCCAGTGAAGAGGCGAGCGGAAGGAGAAGCAGCCGCTCAGGCGCCGTTAACGGAGCCGCACCCAGTCTCCTCTCCTTCAGTCCCGGTGAGCGAGCCGAGACCGCCGCACCCGGGGCCTCGCACCCAGCGGCCTTAGATCCGGAACAACCTCCGCCCCCGCCCTCTCTGTGTCTCTCGCTCTCCCACCCTCCGCCCCACAGCACCGTCCCCTCAGCCTTCACCTTATACGAAAAGCTCGGCCACCGCGCTGACTCGCCCCTCCGCTACGTTCGGCTCCCTCTATTAATGGGGCCAAACACCCTCCTCGCTTTCACTTCCGCCTCAGCGGGAGCCGGCAAGGGCAACAGCGCGCACCGCGTGGAGTCCCAGCTGAGCGGGACCCGGGAGAGACAGCAGCGCTCGGCGAGGCGTGCGCTGCAGAAGCGCCATGCAGACCTGCTCCCACCACTAACAATACACCAGCATGTCTTATTTTGGGGGGATGCCTTATATTTTATTGCCTCCAGAAAATCGTGCCATGGCTTATTTTATAGGCACGTCTTAAAATGTGAGAAACACGGTACTACTAATAATAATCCATTGTGTTTCACTCTTCATTCTCAGACTGAAGCACATTTCCCCCTTTTTTGTTTTTCTCTGAGCAAACCAGATGCCTCATTTTTCCTGGCTTGGATACAGACCTTGAGTTTATTAATATGGGAGAGAGTTCTGCTAGTTGACAATTTAAGATAAAATAAATTGGAAGTGGCATCAAAGAGCATGTGGGTGTTAATGTGCGTCACCGAGGTTCCCCCCCCCCCTGACATCCCAAAAGGTCTTGCCTGTATGGCCGACACGTGCAACCTTTACGTGTGACCCCATGTTATTAAAGGCTAGGCACTCCCATTGATTTGTGAAAGTGACAGGTGCAGCAAGAAGCTGTATATTAGCCAACTCTCTATGGATTTTCAAGGATTCTTCCATTGCTCCGCCCACCAGTGATTTGTTTGCATCTATTGGCCGAGCTGCTTGTGCAGAAGCACTTAAATGTTTATCTGACATAAATCTGCTGCACTTCTGTGAATACAAATGGATGTCCTCGTTTTCTGCTGAAAAGCAGACTTTTAAAGTTGCTCTCCCCCCTCCCCTTCTCTCCCTCCCTTTCATAGCTGCTCCGCTGAAGTTTAGCTAGGTCACACCAGGTTAAAGCACAAATCCCATTTCAAGCTGGAAACTCTGGGTTTTATTTAGAAGATTTTTTAATCTTGTGCATAGGGGAAATGTTTGTGCTAGAAAAGATTAAAGGTCTAAGTTTGTTGTCAATTGACACCTGCTTTCTGCATTGCACACCTAGGGCAACAAAAGTCGCACAAGCTTTCATATATTCCTGGCATTGAAATCTAATACTGTAAATTTAACCCTAGACAAATAAAGGAGCAGTACAGCTTGGATTGTGTATATTTCATTCTGGATGCAGTAACAGTTGCTGTTGTTGGAAATAGTTCATGGCTAATGCAGCAAGCATAAATTAATTTTGTTAAGTGTCCCTATTTTCCAGGGACAGTTCCGGATTTACAGAAGCCATCCTGGTTTCTGCTTTCATCCCGGAATGTCCTGCTTTCATCCCTATTTTCATTGGAGAAAGGTTGGAAGGTATGGTATAGGAGGTCCCTATTTTCATTGGAGAAATGTTGGAAGGTATGGCATAGGAGGTCCCTATTTTCATCGGAGAAATGTTGGAAGGTATGGAATAGGAGGTCCCTATTTTCATCAGAGAAATGTTGGGAGGTTATGTGATAAGCTATTTGCAGCTGCACTCACCCCTCCTGTGTTTTTTTTTAAAGCAACTGACATTCATAAGCATTGCTGCTTCCAACTGTGGAGGCAGAGCACAGCCATGATTATTCTAATCATCTTTTGAATGTTTTTAAATCCCCGTTTTTAGCTCTTTTTATTGAGCATTTCAGTGTTTTGTGTTATACACACACACATTATTACATTAGCATTTCTTTAAAAACAGAGCTGTTTAGCCTGTTGCATTGCAATATAATGCAGTGGTGCCTCGCTAGATGAACACCCTGTAAGATGAATTTTTCGCTTAATGAAAGGATTTTTCGAGCGGAGGTTGCCTCACTAGACGAATTCGTTTTACGAAAAATTCATCTAGCAAATTGCGGTTTCCCATAGGAATGCATTGAAATTCAATTAATGTGTTCCTAAGGGCAAAAAAATGATTAAAAAAATTCAATGCATTCCTAAGGGATTCGCTAGACGAATTTTTCGTTATAAAAATTGACCCGTGGAATGAATTAAATTCGTCTAGCGAGGCACCACTGTATAATGTAATGTAATGTAATGTAATGTAATGTAATGTAATGTAATGTAATGTAATGTAATGTTATGTTATGTTATGTTATGTTATGTTATGTTATGTTATACAGTGGTACCTTGATTTGCATATGTTTTGGATTACAAACACGTCAAACCCGGAAGGGCATGTCCCGGTTTGCAACCTATTTTTGGATTACAACCCTTTTTTTTATTATTACAAACAATTTTTTTGGGATGCCCCATTGGCGAAAGCGCGCCTTACAACCTGTTTTGGTTTACAAATGGACCTCCAGAATGGATTATGGTTGTAAACCAAGGTACCACTCTAAATTTAAAAAAAAAAATAGTGAAGCATTTGGCTAGAAGCATGGGGGAAGAAATCCTATTGCTGTGCATTATTTAAAGACAAATTGTTGCCTGGACCTAAAGTTCCATGACAAAATGTGAAGGTTCAAAGGTCATGCTCCCATGAAGTTCCTATTCTGCCTCCTTCTCCTAATCACTTCCAATTATGGTGTGTTGTGGCAAGTTCTCCCACATTTTAACGGGTGGAGGGAAGAAGGATTTCTCTCCTTTTTATTTGGGAGAATATATGAAGTAGACATTCAGCATCACAGGGAAGGTGAAAAGCTACAAAGCCATTAATTCCCTATTTTCCCTGCCATTGTTTGCCTGACTTGCTATAGTTGTTTTCCTTCACTATTGAGGGCACTGAAAACATTGGGCAAGCAGTTTGCACTCCACATTGTGCGACTGTCTTCTACCACCCTCAAAGTTTCCACAAAGAGGTCACAATGCTGCCTTTCTTCAATGTAGCCTCCACAAAATACATAACTTAACTTTCCACTTTCTTTAATTAACTTCTGTTTGATCCCCAAGACACCGGTTAAGTCTGCACACAATCCTTCTTAGTTGTTTTCAAAGACACTAGAAAAGTCTCCACTATTTTCAGTGCAACAAAGCTGGGTTTTGCTTTGCTATTTAACACTCATTAATGCTTATCACTTCTTTGCTTTTACTTAAATAAGCAGTTCAAGCATATTCTTGAGTTGTGGGAATTTTTTATTTTTTTTTACTTAAGGGAAAGAAAACCAGCACTGGAATAAAAAGAAGTATTTCAAGGTACCAGAGCTCCATCATTAACAAATTCACACTGGAGTCCATAGCTAATCAGATATTCCAGTCTCTGATGAGTGCCTCAGATGATTCATATGTTTAATTTTGTTTTATATTTCACGAGCATTAAAATGAAGAATTGATTTAACCCCATTTTTATGCACTCGTTCCCAAGCCACTCAACTCTCTGGCACCCCACCCCCTCACCCCCTTTTCAAACTCCAAAATTGACTGTTTCTATGGAAACAGGCACAGATTTAACATCTGCAATTCACAAGAAAGAGAAAGAAGAGGAAAATGGATCAAAAAGTGTCACTTGCATTATGCAAAATTTCATAGCTCTCTGTATGAATTGCACGCTGTGAAGAAGGACCTTTGTGAACACGAAAGTTAGAAAGGTCATTCTGGCATCAGAGAAAATATTCCTTAAGTTTATAAATGAGAACTCTTCAAAGCCTTGGGTGAAAAAAAGAAAGATAATCTTTGATTTTTAACTCCTCTAAAATCTTTGAAGAAAAGTTATTTCCTTTTCTTTATTATACGTATGAGTCTGCCAGTTTCTTTTCAGACATTTACAGTGTTGCCCAACAAAAGAAATTTGATTTGTACTTTTCATAGTTGCTTACCAAAAGAAAGTATGCCCTAAACTCCTAGGAAGTCCTGCATCTTCGTTCCTTGTTTTTCAGCTCCTTAAAACAATTATCTGTATATGTGTGGTTGAGTTAAGGAGGGAGGAGGGAAAGTCCATGGATGCTGGCAGTGAGATAAGAATCTTGTAAGAGAGATTCAGGCTCCATGTCAGAACCTCATCTGAGTTCCACTTTTCATGTAAAACTCTCAGGTAGAGGCACCATCTCATTCATTTGAGGTTCTACTGATGAAGAAAGCAAGGGAAAAGAAAATTAGAAAAGATCTCTAACCTCCAGTGATATTAATACAGAAACCCATAGTTGTGCAGGGGCTTCTTCAACTATACACCAAGAACCACCCTTACAGAAATAAGTGAATTAAAATGATAGGTCTTTTAAAATCCTTTACACCAGTAGAAAATGTACAGTGGAACCTCAGCTTCTGAACGTAATCCATTCCAGAAGACTGTTCGACTTCCAAAATGCTTGAAAACCGAAGATCAAAGGGCGGTTGGCAAAATCCATTGGGGAAAAATGGAGAAATGTGCCCTGGAAGCCATTCAATTTCTGAGGCGTGTTCGAAAATGGAAGCATTCACGTCCGGGTTTTCAGAGTTTGGGTTCCAAATTGTTCGTCAACGTAGACATTTGAGAACCAAGGTTCCACTGTAGTTACATGTCAACTCATGAGGACTGCAAATAAAACCTTTTAAGTGTGTTTTAAGTGCAATATACAATGTAAACTAGATGGCGATGGTGAGCCTTGTGGAAAATTCAGTGTATTTTTTAAAGATTTTTTTTTTTAAAGCAGTTTCAGAATGGTTTTTATATGCATGTGAACGCCACCTCAGACCCTGTCTGGGGAGTAGTGGATACAGTGAAGCCCAGCTGGCCAGGCAGGAAAAGTAATGGGTGATTTCCCATGGTTTTTATGTTGTTCCATCTTCAGAGTCTGGAAAAACCCCTTATTCAAGGCTTTAGCAGGAGCTTACAGGACCTCCAAGTGTACCTATTTTCCGGATTTACAATCCCGGATTTACAGAAGCCACCCCAGTTTCTGATTTGATCCCAGAATGTCCTGCTGTTCTCCCTATTTCCATCAGAGAAATCTTGGAGGGTGTGGAGTTATGTGACCCCCGAGCCAAGGAGATAAGTAACCATACAACCTATCAAAAACATCTGAAGGTAGTCCTGTATAGGGAAGTTTTTTTAAAAACGTTTTAGGCAGCACTGAGTGTTGGCATTTTGTGCTCAGAACAACTTTGTGCCCAGGACAACCGCCCCCGTGGGTCCCCACCCATGCTATGCCATTGCCTCATATTTCTAGGTCTGTATAACTGATTAAGGTCATTTCTAAAGAGTGAGCTTTATGCACATGGAGTTGCAAGCACGTTATTTGAAGATTCTCCCATACTCGAGCTGTTGCTGTCACTGGAACCAGGAAAGGCTCTGGCTTGTCATTGTAGTGGAACTCTGAAAGACATAGGAGCTCTGCCAGAGAAAGGTTGACAAGCATAGTTTGTTCTCAAAGAGAGGGCTGTAGCTCGTAAGGCACCAAGTTGTAGGCACAAGTGCCCCAGATTCACTCCTTGGGATTTCTAGTTAATTCAGGGAATGAGGAATCTGTCACCCTCCTCAGGGAATGAGGAATCTGTGACCCTCCATATGTTGATGGGCCCCCAACTCCCATAATCCCACACCATTATGGACCATGCTATCTGGGATGCTCTGGTCCATGGGGTCACGAAGAGTCAGACACGACTAAACGACTAAACAACAACAATCTGGGATTCATGGGAGCTGAAGTCCACCAATATCTGGAGAGGCATGAGATTGCCATCTCAGATTATATAATGAGATTAAAAAAATGTTCAAGTTCCTAATTTCCAAGAAGCTTTTCTTTTAGGCATCCTAGATAACAATGACCCAAAAGAGCTGGTTAACCTATATATATACTGTAATGGCAGGGACCCAGGTGGTACTGTGGGTTAAACCACAGAGTCTAGGGCTTGCTGATCAGAAGGTCGGCGGTTCGAATCCCTGCAATGGGGTGAGCTCCCGTTGCTCGGTCCCAGCTCCTGCCCACCTAGCAGTTCGAAAGCACATCAAAGTGCAAGTAGATAAATAGGGACCGCTCCGGCGGGAAGGTAAACAGCGTTTCCGTGCGCTGCTCTGGTTCGCCAGAAGCAGCTTTGTCATGCTGGCCACATGACCCGGAAGCTGTCTGCGAACAAATGCTGGCTCCCTCGGCCTATAGAGCGAGATGAGCACCGCAACCCCGCAACCGGACACGACTGGACCTGATGGTCAGGGGCCCCTTTACCTTTACTGTAATGGCAGCAGCTCAAATACTATGTGCTGACAGATGGAGAGAAGAGGTTTTAAGAAAGCAAGAACGACTTTCGAAAATGATGGAGTATGTGGAACTGGCAAGATTAAAAGCAGAAACTAGAGACCAAAATGATGAAAAAATGCCTTGAGGACTGGAGACTTTTTATTGAATATTTAAAGAATTACTATTGTTGTTTAGTCGTTTAGTTGCGTCCGACTCTTCGTGACCCCATGGACCAGAGCACGCCAGGCACTCCTGTCTTCCACTGCCTCCCGCAGTTTGGTCAGACTCATGTTGGTACCCTGTTTCTCTGAAAATAAGACATACCCATAAAATAAGCCGTAGCAGGATTTCTAAGCATTTGTGCAATATAAGCCATACCCCAAAAATAAGACATAGTGATAGGCGCAGTTCTGGAGGGCACCAAGGAAGAGGCTAGGTTGGACACATAATTAAAAAATAGGACATCTCCTGAAAATAAGCCACCGTGTTGTTGTTTTTTTGAGGAAAAATAAATATAAGATGGTGTCTTATTTTCAGAGAAACACGGGTAGCTTCAACACTGTCCAACCATCTCGTCCTCTGTCATCCCTTTCTCCTTGTGCCTTCAATCTTTCCCAACACCAGGGTCTTTTCCAGGGAGTCTTCTCTTCTCATGAGGTGGCCAAAGTATTGGAGCCTCAGCTTCACGATCTGTCCTTCCAGTGAGCACTCAGGGTTAGGGTTTTTCTCTGGCAAATTAGTGACAGTCTGAAAGCACCCGTGTTAATGAGACATTTTTTCACCCTTGTATCTATCACTCTTTGCAAAACAAAACTCTCCCAGGCAGCTTCACATGTAGAGGTTTGGGGTTTCAGATCCTGTTGTACGGATCCATTCCACCTTCTTCCATTAAGTAAATTAAAGGAGAGCTGTTTCTGGTTTGATCCTAGAATGGCATGTTTTCCCTTGTTGTTGTTGTTTAGTCATTTAGTCGTGTCCGACTCTTTGTGACCCCATGGACCAGAGCACGCCAGGCACTCCTGTCTTCCACTGCCTCCCACAGTTTGGTCAAACTCGTGTTTGTAGTTTCGAGAACACTGTCCAACCATCTCGTCCTCTGTCATCCTCTTCTCCTTGTGCCCTCCATCTTTCCCAACATCATGGTCTTTTCCAGGGAGTATTCTCTTCTCATGAGGTGGCCAAAGTATTGGAGCCTCAGCTTCAGGATCTGTCCTTCCAGTGAGCACTCGGGGCTGATTTCCTTCAGAATGAATAGGTTTGATCTTCTTGCAGTCCATGGGACTCTCAAGAGTCTCCTCCAGCACCATAATTCAAAAGCATCAATTCTTCGGCGATCAGCCTTCTTTATGGGCCAGCTCTCACTTCCATACATCACTACTGGGAAAACCATAGCTTTAACTATACGGACCTTTGTCGGCAAGGTGATGTCTCTGCTTTTTAAGATGTTGTCTAGGTTTGTCATTGCTTTTCTCCCAAGAAAATTTCGTGACTGCTGTCACCATCTGAAGTGATCATGGAACCCAAGAAAGTAGCGAGGTGAATATGCCAGCAGGACTTGAAATATGAGCAACAGCATGAATTATTAAGATAAATAGGTTAAAACAAGTGTGCTAATTGTATATGTGAAATATGCAGCATTCAATGGTAAATATGGAAGCCATGGAAGGGGAAGACAGAAAGCCAATGGGTAAAGTAATTTATGGTCTATGTTAAAATTTGTAAATATGTGTGTGTGTGCGTGAAAAATCAATAAATAAGGTTTTTTATATATTTTTAAAAGAGATTCCTATCTCATGCAACAGGCGATGTGAAACACTGTGGAAAGCCATTGTGCCATGGAAAGGAGATGATATGGGGCTGGTTAGGACAGTTAGTCTGCCTTGGTATGAGATAGCTTCCTATGTTCCAATAACATCCGAAGGATTTTCTTTTTAACAGATATTTCTAAAAAAAACATGCCAGTGTGTGACATTTTCTCATTTGAGCATGAATCATCAGAACACTTTGAAGAATGCTAATTATGTCTCTTAAGATTTCCTTGTAGCTTTGCAACTTACTTTCACGTCTCTCAGTCTTGTTTGCTTTGCCGCCTCTCTAAGAATCGTGTCCCGTGCTTCAACCGATTGGTTTTCCTTTCTATCCATCTAACAAGCTACATAGCGAGCTAGTTGAGTCAAGAGATTTGTCACTTTCTTTCTCTTGCCCCACCAGGACTTCCAAATGACTGCTGAGAAACCAATTCTGACACTTTCCAGCCATGGATTTCTCGCCGTCCGCAATGAAGAAAGCTGGACTTTAGAAGTTCTTAAAAAGTAAGTTGAAAGGAAACTTTAGGAAACCGTCTCTCCTGCTTGCAGAGAAATAACCAAACTGACTCTGCAGCACTTATAGTATAAATTCACAATTTTCCTATATTTTTCTATTGGCAAGCCCTTTTTACAGAACCAAGCCCTACTGAGTTCAGTGGTGCTTTCCCCTAGGTACGGGACCGCAGAATTGCAGCCTTATTTTACCAGTTTTGTTTACAACCCGCCCGCTCCCGCCACCCGATATTGCTTAACCATAATATTGGCAAGCACATTTTACTCCTTTTTTCTTTCAAAGAATGCTGATGGCTTGATAGGCTTTAATCAAGCTCTGGAAGAAATGGGGAAAGCAAGACACAGCCAGGGGCACTGGAAATGCCAGAACATTACAGAGCTTTTTTATTTTTTAAAAAACCCCTTCTATTAATCCAGGAATTATGCATGCTCCACATGTTCTTGGCACATAAGAAAAATGAGAGCTCAGATGCTCACGCGATTCAATGTGACAAAAAAAGTCTACTGCTGTTAATTTTTGTGGGGAAAGAAACAGTGTCGTAGAATGGATGGCATCTCATTACATGGGCCCAATGTTTCCTCACTATCAAATTTTGCACATATACATATGTGCAAAATTATACATATTGGCATATGTTGTATGCCAATATACAATATTGGCATATTGGCGGTTGGAGGATGGATGGCAGCTAACAGATTGAGGTTGAATCCCGACAAGACAGAAGTACTGTTCTTGGGAAATAGGAGGTGGGCAGGCGTGGAGGACTCCCTGGTCCTGAATGGGGTAACAGTGCCCCTGAAGGACCAGGTGTGCAGCCTGGGAGTCATTTTGGACTCACAGCTGTCCATGGAGGCGCAGGTCAATTCTGTGTCCAGGGCAGCTGTTTATCAGCTCCATCTGGTACGCAGGCTGAGACCCTACCTGCCCGCGGACTGTCTCAGCAGAGTGGTGCATGCTCTAGTTATCTCCCGCTTGGACTACAGCAATGCACTCTACGTGGGGCTACCTTTGAAGGTGACCCGGAAACTACAACTAACCCAGAATGTGGCAGATAGACTGGTGACTGGGAGCGGCCGCCGAGACCACATAACACCGGTCCTGAAAGACCTACATTGGCTCTCAGTACGTTTCCGAGCACAATTCAAAGTGTTGGTGCTGACCTTTAAAGCCCTAAATGGCCTTAGTCCAGTATACCTGAAGGAGCGTCTCCTCCCCCATCGTTCTGCCTGGATACTGAGGTCCAGCGCCGAAGGCCTTCTGGCGGTTCGCTCGCTACGAGAAGCCAAGTTGCAGGGAACCAGGCAGAGGGCCTTCTCGGTAGTGGCGCCCACCCTGTGGAACGCCCTCCCACCAGAGGTCAAAGAGAATAACAATTACCAGACCTTTAGAAGGCATCTCAAGGCAGCCCTGTTTAGGGAAGCTTTTAATGTTTGATGGATTTCTGTATTTTAATAATTTGTTGGAAGCCGCCCAGAGTGGCTGGGGGAACCCGGCCAGATGGGCAGGGTATAAATATATTATTATTATTATTATTATTATTATTATTATTATTATTATTAGTGTGAGAAGAAGGGGCATAGCTCAGTAAGAGGGTGGCTGCTTTTCATGCAGAAAGTTCCAGGTTCTGGACTGGGAATGTCCTCTCTGCCAGTCTGTAGGGACAATTCTGAGCTAGATGAGCCAGCTGTCTGAAGCTTCACGTACATTCTTAAAGTGCTTTTAACTGCTATTATCAGCCATGGAGCAAAAAGAAAGAAAGAAAGAAAGAAAGAAAGAAAGAAAGAAAGAAAGAAAGAAAGAGAAACCACAATAGAGGTGCCTATATCTTTTTTACACACGTATATTTCTTTTCTTTTTGCTGTTGCAGGACTAACAGCATCCGGATGGCGCCGATTTAGATCAGGGGAAAGAGCTTGGAGGGCATGGAAGGTTAGGCAGCCGTCTCTCCAACATTAGTCAGAGTTTCCCCCAAGTGCTTTTGCGTTAAAAAGAAAAAGCTGGGAGATCTGGAGCATACAGCTGCCTTTGCCCCACAACTGCCCCCAAAAGACTATGCGGTGCCTCTAAGAAGTATGGTTTGGTGACACATATTTACACCTGAGTTTTTATGGAGGAGGTGCAGAACATCACAGCCCGCCCCGTGGAACGCCCTCCCATCAGATGTCAGGGAAATAAACAACTATCTGGGTTTTAGAAGACACCGGAAGGCAGCCCTGTTTAGGGAAGTTTTTAATGTCTGGTGTTCTATTGTGTTAATTCTGTTGGGAGCCGCCCAGAGTGGCTGGGGAAACCCAGCCAGGTGGGCCGGGAAACAAACAAACAAACAAACAAACAAGCAAGCAAACAAACAAACAAACAAACAAACACATGTCTCTTGGTGCAGCTTCTCCTAGCCAGAACACATGAAGTTCAGATCCTCCCTTCTTCTTCCCAAAAATCCCTTGCTCAAAAACCTCTGTTTAAAGGGACACCTTTTTTCCTGTGGTGACATCATACCCCCTGTTCCCCCCCTCCCAGCTCTGCTCTTGCCTTTTGCAAACTAGCACACAGCTGGGGGAGGAACTCCTGTCTGTGTTCTTTGATGGCACCTCTGCTAGCCTATCTCCTATCACCGCCGTGAGCATCTTCCCTTAGTACTCCAAATATTAGCTAAATTCTACTATTTACTGAGTGAGGAATTTTGGGGGGAGCCCCCACTCACCCACAGGTAATAAGTGCAGAATAACAAGATTTATTTTTCCACTAATTAGTTCCGCATTCCAGTCACTTGATAGCCCGTTTGAAAGCTAACAAGGAATTGGCAGCCTTTGCTTGCGATCCTAAAATATTCTCAAGTTTTTCACCACAAGTACACACACTTAAAGGTGCATATTCTTTGACACATTAATGTCTGTCGTTCCTGTGCAGTGGGGAAAGGGTGTTCAGTAAGTATACCTTCACCATATTCTCTTGAGCTGTTCTCCAGTATTCCACATGGTGCAAAAGAAAACCCTGCAGTTTAAGGCCTCTGAAAATGATATCCCAAGGGATTTGCTTGTTAAGATCCCAAGACCTTAATGGGCGGGGTACAAATAATAAATTATTATTATTATTATTATTATTATTATTATTATTATTATTGTTACCACATCCATCTGGCTGGGTATCCCCAGTCACTCTGGGTGGCTCCCAGCAGAATATTAAAAACATAATAAAACATCAAACATTAAAAACTTCCTTAAAGAGGGCTGCCTTCAGATGTCTTCTAAAAGTCAGATACTTGTTTATTTCCTTGACATCTGATGGGAGGGCGTTCCACAGGGCGGGTGCCACTACCGAGAAGGCCCTCTGCCTGGTTCCCTGTAACCTCACTTCTCGCAATGAGGGAACCGCCAGAAGGCCCTCGGAGCTGGACTTCAGTGTCTGGGCTGAACGATGGGGGTGGAGATGCTCCTTCAGGTATACTGGGCCGAGGCCGTTTAGGGCCTCTCTCCCTCTTGCTCTGCGAAGCTGCAAAATCAACATAAACGGTACAAATAGAACCCCAATTCTGCTTGTAGGCAGGATTCAGTGATATCTTTCATTTCGCTTAAAGAATCCTGGGAACTTTAGTTCGTTAAGAATGCTGGGAATTGTAGTTCTGGGGGAGGGTAAACTACAGTTCCGAGGCTTCTTTCGGGGGACCCATTAAATGTATCAGACATGTCCAACTCCTAAGAGACTGCGATCTACTCCCACTATAAAAAAAACTGGCAGTGATCTATCCATTGGATTGACCAAATTTGTTGAGCTTTGGGTGGAAGGAAGACCCAAAGTTGTCGAGCTTTTTGGGGAATGATAGATATAGATGCATTTTTTGGGGGGGGGATCAATCAGGATCATGCAATCGACCGGGATCGATCAGGGACGCCACCGCGATCGACCAGTAGATCTCAACTGACCGGTTGGACATGCCTGAAATGTATGGTGTGAATGTGGTCTTAGGCTCAAGGAGCGCAAGCCAGCCACTTCAGCAGTCAATTCAAAAACTGCTTCCCATGGCAGACCTGTGGCCAGCAGGCAGTTTGCTTCCTACGCCTTGCACTTTTGCATCTTGCACAACAGCTATTCAATTTATGTGCATGGCTGAAGCGTCCTCATCGAATGTCGTTGGAGGCCATCTGAATTCAGAGAGGTGTCTGTGGGTTTTCATACAGTACCTAAATTGGCCAGCTAGGCTTACAAGCGAGTGTGCAAACTTTGCTCCAGCTTCAGGGTAGATGCATATTACAGGAGAATTTTCTATAAGTGGAAGCTAAGTTGCCAAGGCAGGACTATTTCAAAGCAGACCGCACCTTAGCCTAGAGCACTCTATGCTGCCTCCCGTTAATTGATTGCTTTCATAAGTTCAAAGCGAATGCCCAAAACCCAGAAGTACAACAGATGGCTTGGGGGGGTTCCTTGCACTTTCATGTTGTACCTACTAACTGTTGCCAAAATTCTCATGTTGCTAATATCTGGATTTTATTTCAGACACGGTTTGGAGCCACTTTTCTGTTCTTTTGCTATCGTGAATCACCTGGTACGGCAGTTGAAGCCAGTCACTGTGAATTTTGAGAAAAGCAATAGCATTGTTCCCATCAATGGGCATGATTCTCCCCATCATTCACACTTCCTGTTGTGTATACTCTGTTTCTTGAAGGGGCAACTGAGATGATTTGCCTGCTCAGTGTTTATTATTTCCTAGAAAATTGACAAGGGGCGGGGGGGATAAAGTTAAACCATGATAACCCCCACCCATCCCTCAAAGCCACACCAGTGAGGGACAGGAAGAGGCTGGGGTTTTCCAGGTTATGTCGGGGAAGGTACAAACCTCTTGTCCCTATATTCTAGGGACATGGGTGGCGCTGTGGTCTAAACCACTGAACCTCTTGGGCTTGACAATCAGAAGGTTGGCAGTTCAAATCCCCGTGACGGCACCCCGTGACGGCTCCTCCAGCACCATATTCAAAAGCATCAATTCTTCGGCGATCAGCTTTCTTTATGGTCCAGCTCTCACTTCCATACAACACTACTGGGAAAACCATAGCTTTAACTATACGGACCTTTGTCGGCAAGGTGATGTCTCTGCTTTTTAAGATGTTGTCTAGGTTTGTCATTGCTTTTCTCCCAAGAAGCAGGCGTCTTTTAATTTCGTGACTGCTGTCACCATTTTCATGTGGAAAATGTTGAAAGGGACATCTCTATTTTCATCAGGAAAATGTTGGAGGGTATGGTGTTCCGGTTTTTGTCGGAGTTATGTTGGAGTGTATGCATTGATATACTTAAGAAGTTCCATGAATAAATAAATGAAATTTGGTTGCTCAAAGTTTCTCATTTTTCTAGTCTCAAACTCATCAAATGGGGCTATAGAAGTGTCTCGTTGTGGTTATACCAAACCACTGTATTAGAGAATTTCACCATCAGTCCATTTCCGGCTTTCTCTTTCATTTTTTTTTGCAATTGAAACATTGCACAGCCCTGTCTCCAAGTCACTTTATCTTTGCTTGCTTCATCCATGAGTTGGCTTTCCATTTGGTGTTTATGCTATGAAAATGTTTTGATTTTTGATGTTGAACGTACACTCCCAGAGGTTGCTGGGTTTCAGGCAGAAAGATAAAGCTTTGCTCTTTATGTTGCCTTGCAGCAGAGCAGTAATACATGCCACACACTGTGTTTAAATCCTTGGTTTTATGAAAGTAAGAATAATTTCTACTTTGTGGTTCTTTTGACATTCAAGTGGTGTTTCCTGAGGGAACGAGCCAGCCAGCAGAACATTTTCTCAGCTTCTCATGGTTTCACAAACTATACACAGCTTTCAGGGGAAATTGCTGGTGGTGTAGGGGAAAAAAGGCGAAAAATGGACTGAAATTGCTAGAAAGAAGCAGAGTTCATTTGACATTGCTGGCTGCAATAAAGACACCATATATTTATGAAAATAACTGCCTGAGCGTTGCAATCTATAAACAAAGCAAAATCCATACCCACGGTAATTGGTTGAATGCAAAATTAAATGCTGTAGTCCAAATGAGAAGCTGTAAGTTGGTTTTCCAATAAAAGGAAACAGCAAATAAAGAAGAATTACTGAGTCCATTTTAAATAATTACAGCTGAAATGTACTGGCCACAAATTGAATCCTGTTGTACATGTACTTCAATTAGAACTTGAATTTGAGGTCCTGATGGGAAGTGTATCAAATTCTTATTATAAAGCAGGTTAGTGTTTGGTCCTGTAACAGTTTTATAGGCTAATTCCCGAGTTTCGTGGAGGATGATAGCATAACTGGCGTGGCAGAACAATCTGCAGCATTTTATAAACTAGGAGGGGGGAAAAAGGAGGAATCTTTCAACCTAGTATTTTTTCTTCTTACACAAATAGTCAACCAGGCCACCCCCTGTTGCATTCTGAAATGGTACAGTCCAAGGGGGATTATGCCATGTGATATCTCTGAATGTGCAGTCCAGCTCTGAAGGGAGGCAGTCATGACACACACGTGGAGCATCACCTTCGGATGCTGTTCCATAACTGTGGGGAATCCTTCCTCTTGAAGACTCACAAAGCGGAGTCTGTTGGAGAACCTTTCCAATTCACAATCACTTTTAGGGCAGCAGTTCAGTGAAAAACCATTGAATCACTACGGGAGCATCATGGCGATGGGCGGGAATGACCTTACAAATTTTAGTTTAAGACATAGATTTGTTTTAAGTGTGTGTGTGTGTGTTTCCTGAACTTTAAAAGAGGAACAAAGCAACTGGTTGAGGTTTGGAACGAACACACGGATAAGTAAACTTAGCTTTACTGAAGGGTGGAAATTTGTGATGTGCATCACATAGCTCATACTATTTAATCTGACATTGAAGGTCGGGAGACAATGCACGGAGAGAAAAATCCAAACGTTTTTGTGGGTGTGACACGACTCAATATAAATACTTTCCCCTCTGCTTGGTCCTTCTTCTATGTCGGATCAGGCTATAACCCTGCAGTTTGAGTTTATCTTGGCTGTAAACTGCTACAGTAATTTATATGCTCCCTTGCTCAGCGCTCCTCAGAGGCACAGGCAGCTGTCTAGCCAGCAGTTTAAAGAAAGAACCGTAATGAGCACTTGAGTGAGCAGGGGAAGGGAAGGCAGCCATCATACAAGTTCCTCTATCTCAGCAATCTTAGCTTGCAGTCATTACATTCAAATGCCATGACTGCAACCTGAAATGTCAGCCCAAACACTTTCCTTATGCATTTGTCCTTTACCTCTGCCTATAGATGTAGTTACCTACCTATAGGTCAGAAGCATTGATGCTTCTGAATACAGTGGTGCCTTGATTTAAGTACACAATTGGTTCCGGAAGTCTGTACTTAACCTGAAGCGTACTTAACCTGAAGCGAACTTTCCCATTGAAAGTAATGGAAAGTGGATTAATCCGTTCCAGACAGGTCCATAGAGTACTTAAACTGAAGCGTACTTAACCTGAAGCAAACTTTCCCATTGAAAGTAATGGAAAGTGGATTAATCCGTTCCAGACAGGACCGCGGAGTACTCAACCTGAAGCGTACTTAACCCGAAGTATGAGTGTATTTGGTTCTGGAAGTCCGTACTTAACATGAAGCATACTTAACCTGAAGCAAACTTTCCCATTGAAAGTAATGGAAAGTGGATTAATCTGTTCCAGACTGGTCTGCGGAGTACTTAAACTGAAAGTACTCAAACCGAAGCGTACTTAAATCGAGGTATGACTGTACCAGCAAACCACAAGCGAGGAGAGTGTTCCTGTGCTTAGCTTCCGCTTGAGGGTTTCTCGTAGGCATCTGGGTGGCCTACGGCTGTGAGAGCAAGGATGCTTGACTAGGTGGGCCATTGGCCTGACCCAGCAGCTTCTTCTTACACACAGTTATAATGCATTTCATTTTCTCAGTCCTTTCCTATTGGTTTTGAGTTCGAATACATGTCTTAGCTTGGGATTCAGTCCAACACTTGTGTTCAGATGGTGGGGATGTCTTGAATTGAAGAAGGCATGCACTACTGCTATCACCACCATTGTTCGGTTGCCGTCTCAAAAGTCTTTACAAGAGAAAGAAAGACGGAGAGAAGAGAGAGGGACCAAAGGAAACAGAGAGTGTTCAGTTTTGGCGGAATTCTCTTCCCAGAGAAGGCCAGCCTTGGCCATTCTCTGAAACTCAGGCCTCATCAGAACTATAGATCTGGACTGGTATCATACCACTTTAAACAGTTATAGCTTCCCCCAAAGAAACCTGGACATTGCAGTTTGTTAAGGATGAAGAATTGTTGGGAGAACCCCATTTCCCTCAAAGAGCTGCAGTTTCCAAAGCAGCTCAACAATAAATCCTTCTTCCCAGGGAACTCTGGGAATATGTGATTTCATTGCATATTAATCAGGCACCATCTATGTCAAGCTTCTTCAGCCTTGGCTCTCCAGATGTTTTTGGCCTACAACTCCCATGATCCCTAGCTAGCAGGACCAGTGGTCAGGGATGATGGGAATTGTAGTCTCAAAACATCTGGAGGGCCGAGGTTGAGGAAGCCTGATCTATGTTGCCTTTCCAATATCTACTGCAGACTTTCCTTTTCCAATAGGCCTTTAAAGTAGAGGTCTGTCCCAAACTGCAACTGCATTGGAATTGTTTAAAGGTGTTCCCCCTTTTTTAAAAAAATTTATTAAGGATTTTAATAACAACAACAACAACAACAACAGCTATTCTAAACCAAAACAGAAAGAGAAATGCAAAGTTTGGTCTCACAGAGAAAGTGGTGGACCCTCCCAGTTCTCACCTGGGGCTTCCCTTTCTTATCCCAGCTTCCCATCCTGGGAGCTCCTCCTTTCCCTGCCTCTCCCACAGCACCCTTCACAAGCATACAATCCCCTCATTGACATAAAGTAGAAGACATTTTTTAAAAAACAGAAGCAAGAGCAAAGAAAGGAAAAGAAAAGAAATTGGGGGAGGGATGTGTGGCTTGGCTATCATTAATCACCACATAATTATCTCCGTCGAGAAGAGACATCTAGTCTGCCGTGTTTGCTCCCAGGAAGTTCTGGAATTGTTTTAAAGGTACGTATTCTTATTGTTTTATTAGTACATTTCTGAGCACAATTCAAAGTGTTGGTGCTGACCTTTAAAACCTTAAAGGACCTCGGCCCAGTAGACCTGAAGGAGCGCCTCCAATCCCATTGTTCAGCCTGGACACTGAGGTCCAGCTCCAAGGGCCTTCTGGTGGTTCCCTCACTGCGAGAAGCGAGGTTACAGGGAACCAGGCAGAGGGCCTTCTCGGTAGTGGCACCCACCCTATGGAACACCTTCCCATCATAGGTCAAGGAAATAAACAAGTATCAGACTTTCAGAAGACATCTGAAGGCAGCCCTGTTTAGGGTAGTTTTTAATGTTTGAAGTATTATTCTGTTTTTAGTGTTCTGTTGGAAGCTGCCCAGAGTGGCTGGGAAAAACCCAGCCAGATGGGCGGGGTACAAATAATAAATTATTATTATTATTATTATTATTATTATTAGTTTGTTTGCTGCCCCGGGCTCTTTTGGCAGGAAAGGTAGGATATACATTTAATAAACAAACAAATAATAAAGAAGTTGCCCCCTCTCCTAGCCGAGATGGAGCTAGCCACCCAGACTGAACTGAAGACCTTCTTACGCCTCAGCCTGGAGTTGTCTGTTGCTGAATCAGAGCTTGAGCCTCTTCAACCTGAGTATCAAATGGTGCTATCCAGCTGCTACCTGGAACTTGAACTTTGCCTTGCTTTGCCTGAGCGGAAACAGGAATTTGCCTTGCTTTCCTTTGTCTTACCGGAAACTGAACTTTCCTTTCCTTTCCTAGCTTGCCTAACAGCTACCAGAACTCTTGTCTAGAACTCCTTGCTTGGACTGGAACACCGCCTGACTTGAATCCACCACTTGTAACTCAATCACAGTGTCCAAATTGCAACAAGACATTTGACCCAAAAAGTATTTTGCAAGATTACAGCAGACTTGAGAGGCTTCAGCGTCCAAATATATCCCAGTGTAACTTTTTGAATACAAGCTAAATAGCTTCTCTGCGGGTGTCCAATCCTATAATTCTCATTTTTGAAGCAGTTTTGTTTTTTACTCAAAGCCTTTCAAACATATGGGACTATTTCCCAGTGATTGTCAAGTATGCCAAATCTTCTGCCAGAAAGGCATATTTTCAGCGCAGAAATCCACATCTCTCTTCAACATCCCATAACCTCTCATTTACTCGATAAGGTTCATAAGGACACAAATGAAATAATTTGTTGAACAAGGCAGAGTTCCAAAAAGACCAAAAAACACACAAACCACCCTGAAATGGCGTCCAAACAGACAGTAGACTATTAACCTTCCTTAGAGATGTTGAACCTGATTGCATTCCATGCAAATCAGACTTCGCTGCTGATTCTGACACATCAATCTGTCTTGCTCGAGATATTATGGCCATGAAAACGTCATTTGCTATAAACATTAAGGCCATGTACACATTAAGTGGGTTAAAATGAGGTGAGGTTGTTCCCCCATCCCCACTGTGTTTCAAGTCACATTTGCACATTGCTGCACTCACCAGAGAGGAGCAAGAACTCCTTCATTCAATGTGCATTACCTGTTTGGTTTCTCCATGTCTGCACCCCCCCCCCCAAAAAAAAATCCCATTCAATGAAGCTGATGTCCTCTGGGCATGCACAACATCTCAAATGTACACACCTCAGCTTACATGAAAGGTTAAGGTGTCTTACAAGTTCAAATTGGATGGAAGTTGGTTTGAAGGGTAAGGCATCAAACAGCTGTATTTCTCGTGAAACTACAGGGTTTTTATGGGTTGTGCCTAATGGCATGTGTACATAGCTTCCCACTCCAGAAGTGGGAGCACACTGGAGCCAGAGTAAATAATGTGTCCACAGATGACTGTGTTCTGGATAAACAGAAATGGAAGGACAGACAGCCCCTTGACACGAGTATTCTACATGTGAAAAGTCATGGGCTAAATTTTGGAACTACTTGTACCTCCCAAATATACAGAATATTACGCGTGGCCTGAAATGTTCAACATACCCATGTATGATCTCATACCTGCCAAGTCTCTCGTGAAGAAATCCAGGATCAGCAGCCGCGCGACACCGGAAGTTGCGTAGACACAACTTCCGGTGTCGCTTTGCCCATCTATGGGCACCAGAAAATGGCCAGCGCCGGAAGTCGTGTCCACGCATGTCTGGAAGTGCATAGACGCAACTTATGGCATCACTTTGCGTAGACACACTTCTGATACCGGCGCCGGCCATTTTCAGTGCCCATAGATGGGCAAAGCAACACCAGAAAAATGGTCGCCGACAGGAGCCAAAATAAGGGAGATTATCGGGAGAGGAGCTCAAACGGGAGACCAACGGGAAAGGGTAAGAAAAAACGGGGGTTTCCCGGGAAATACGGGGTACTTGGCAGCTATGGTGATCTGTCCATAATAGATTGTCACATGATGCACACATTGAGGCATTGTGCGCAGGCCCAAAATTCTACTTATGCTTCTTTTGTTCTGCTGAGGGAACAGGCTAGCCACCATTTTAATTTGGTTTGCACAATGGCAACCATTAATGTCACTGTTAGTTTTGAAAAATACAGGAGCCAGATGAAGGATTAATTCTGCAATGTTAGGCATTCTGCTCCATATACCTTCCATTTGTGAGGTAAATCGGGTCCTCCCTAACCAGAGGGCACGTGTTGCCGTGTGACCTGGCAACCAGACCCTGTGTTGTGGGTGGGAACGTTTGGATGGTCACAACACCCTATTGGAGGTCCCTCGATGCTGGGTGCAATTTGACCAATGGGATGCCAGCTAATTGCTATTGAGGGACCTCTATTTAAGCCCGTGCACATGTCCCCGAGCTTCCTCTTTTGGTCAGTGCATCGGAACACCCGCCCTCCTCTCCCTATATTTAGGGCTTGCACGCATGACCTTGCTATGGCATCGTGTGTCATCTGTCGTTGGGACAGGGGCACGGCAGGAATTTTTCCCCACTTGGCGGATTGGCTGGTGCCATTTGGGTTTCGCCTGCCATGTAGCAAATCGTCACAACTTGTAAGGTTGCGGATAGGCTCTGGTTCGGGTGATAGGGGTGGCAGAACGGTCTGGCCATCCCTATGCAATGGGTATTCCGTTAAAGGAATCCATGGACTCATTGGCTGGTCAACCCTGAGAGGGGTTGTGCCCTGAGCTGGAGTCTAAAGGGACATCTGGCTGGTGGACTGGCTTGACCCCGCTTTCCACTGTGCCGGGTGTTTCACCCAATGCTGACCTATGGTGTGCCTTGGGTCAGCGCTACCTGCAACGGTGCAGGGAGCTAGTCGAACCAGAGCCTATGCAACCACTCCCTTGATTGAAATCAATAAAGTAGTGGCCCAAATTCTTGTCTGAATTTGAGTCTTGTCTGAATTTATTTGGGGGTGGTTAAAAGGTCTACACACGCAAAATTGACTGGTGTGTTGAGCAAGGCTTTTACTGATGTGGTACCCAGTTAACAGAATAAGGTCTTTACAGATGCCTACCAAGACCCGTCATTGTATGCCTATTGCTGAATGGTGATTTCATTCACTTACTTATCAACACCAAGGCATTTTGCTTAACAAGCAGTGGGTCAGAGTCAGGTCACCCTACTAAGAAACATGGAGGGCTGTCCATTGTTATGCCAGAATTTGCTTGCTTGGAGTAGCATACTTTGTCTAAGAAGGCAAAGGCATTGGTTGAGAGCTGGGTGATGAATGCTGGTGGTATAAGCACCTAGATCTTCAATACTCTCACCTACTCACTATAATAAAAAATACAAGTGCTCCCCTCCTTGCAGAAGCATTTGGACCTGGCTATGGGAGATGTATCATGATCTACCAGTATTTCACACCTGTTACTTACTTACTTACTTACTTACTTTTTTTTCTTTTTCTTTTTTTTTTGCATTTTTATATACAGTTCTTCCCATGGGCAATTTTGGAAAAGCTATCCATGAAAGAGAAAGTCATGATAAAGCAGAGAACAACAACAAAATATCCATTTCCTGTTGAAAAGTGTTCTGTAGCCAGATACTAAAAAACAGTTAAGTGCTGATAAGCAGGCCTGAACAATTAAATGTTTTGGCATCTCTGTTTACAATCCAGTTGAGTAAAGATGTCAGATGTAACTGGAAAGGCAACCCGTTCCTGTGTCTTTGACATTGCATTAATAAACGTAGCTTGAACAAAAAGCAAAAACCCCATGAATCTTAGTTTATTCAATCTAGTTTATGCTAACATTTGGAACATTATTTTATGATCTTGTGTGAATTTAACCTACGCAAAAGTCTATCTCGATTCCTGGGCTGTTTATTTTAATAAATCCTTATTAAGTAGTTAAATATAATAAACCCTCCCACAAGGTGCAATTTTCACCGCAATTCAATAAAAATAAGCCCTAGACATGCATGATCTCTCCTTTCATAGCGCTCACGAACAGGTTTGTTTAATAATAGAACAATGGAGCCTGGAGAGGTCAGAAACATGGTCAGGAAGTAACAAAATGAGCACTCCAATCTGGGGAAAAATGCTAGCTAATATGCCTTGGGAAATGTAATGTAAAACAAAGATCAATTCAATAAAAACGAAACATTTGCAGGCTAATAACGCTGAAATAGACTTAACTCCCTGATCCCTCTGTAAAAACCACCTGGAAACAGCACTTTGCTCTGCTACAGCAACAAAGGCAACAGGAGGTTGAGTCTGTAACCACCTCCACCCCCAGACGGTGACAAAATCAATGGCAGCTTAGAATAGGAAAAGAACTCATCCGTGGTAGGAAGGCATCACAGATGCCGTTGTAGTTTGTACTTGCTCAAGGTTGGCCCAAAGTGACTGATAAAAGAAGATCTTGCCATAAATGGGCTTGGCTGGCTTAATTATCTGTTTGATTACTATGGCAATTAGCCCGTATAAAATGCACACACAAAACCCTGCCCACATTTGGGGAACTCGGTTATGGTAGCCCAATCTCCTGAGTGCTGAGCATCCTCCAGTTTGTTGGTTTTCACCTGCAAAGGACTGAAGTGCTTGCAATCTAATCTACAGATCTTAAGAACCCTTGCCTTCCAACGGCTAGCCCTAAGGTTGCCATATTTCGAAAAGTAAAATTCCTGACATCCATTTTTGCACCCGAAAACCAAGACGTGTCAGGAGTTTTCCTGACGTATGGCAAGCCTAAACCAAATGATACATTAGTGTAAATACGTCTGGTTGCGTTCAACTAATGGACGCCATAGCTTCCGCTCTGCATCCTGTTGGCCGCTGTGAAAAGCAATATATGAGTCAAGATGGTCCTTTCCTCTCCAGCAAGACTCTTCATATGTTGCAAGCCTAGCTAACCCTTTAGCCAGGGGCACCAACCTAAATACAGTATCATTAGAACACCAATACACTTAAATACACCATCATTAGAACAATGGTGTGCACCAAAGAAGAGAAGAAGAAGAGTTTGGATTTGATATCCCGCTTTATCACTACCCGAAGGAGTCTCAAAGCGGCTAACATTCTCCTTTCCCTTCCTCCCCCACAACAAACACTCTGTGAGGTGAGTGGGGCTGAGAGACTTCAAAGAAGTGTGACTAGCCCAAGGTCACCCAGCAGCTGCATGTGGAGGAGTGGAGACACAAACCCGGTTCCCCAGATTACGAATCTACCGCTCTTAACCACTACACCACACTGACACCACAAAGGTGTCTTGGGGACAGGGCTGCCCCGAGATTGCTTGCTGCAGGAGGCCAAGTGCCCTGATTCTGCCCCCAATGCCACCCCCGCCTGTCACTACAAGTGCACCCTTATCTCTGACAGCATTGCAGAAAGTTGGGAGGGTGTGGTAGGTGGTCCCTATTTTCATCGGAGAAATGTTGGAGGGTATGGAGTAATGTGGCCCCCAAGCCAAAGTAACGATTCAACCTTTAGAAGACACCTGAAGGCAGCCCTATATGGGAATGTTTTTTAATGTTTTGTTTTGTTTTTATATACAGCCATACCTTGGTTTTCGAACAGCTTAGTTCTCGGACATTTTGGCTCACGAACGCCGCAGACGCAGAAGTGGCTGTTCCAGTTTGCGAATTATTTTTGGTCTGACAGGGCTTCTGATTGGCTGCAGGAGCTTCCTGCAGCCAATCAAGAGCCGCGCTTTGGTTTTCGAACGTTTTGGAAGTTGAACGGACTTCTGGAACGGATTCTGTTTGACTTGCAAGGTACAACTGTATGTTGGAAGCCACCCAGAATGGCTGGGGCAAGCCAATCAGATGGGCAGGGTAAAATAAAAATAAGAATAAGAATAATAGAGGACCGGGATGTCCCTATTTTCACTGGAGGGTATATAGTATCTCTTGTCTGTTTGAAATCCCACTGTGTTCACCAAATGCGGAGCTTCAGCATTTTCTAGAGTTCTGGGTTTGGAAACATCTCTGCTTCTATTCAAGCATCGAAAGGAATGCATGAAGTGGATGAATGGGCACATTTTCTTCCATTTTCTCACATGGAACAGCGAGGTCTGAAGGGGCCTCATCTGGGTTCCCAACTGGAAAGAAAGGCTTTAAAGTGTTTCAGGCAAACCTGTCCCCTTCATTCCCTGAAAGATCTCCCAGGAGCATCAAAGTCGGACCACGCACAGCCAGGTGTGCCCTTGCCCATTTCCCCTCTCCAGGTTGTTCCCTCATTAGTTCTTTTGAAAGCTTGCATAGGGCTTCCCTTTGCCAAGAATAGCCCTGTTTTCCTTCTCGCACAGCTGCCTGATCATAAATAGTGCTAATGTGTTTGGGTTGCAGCTACTATGAAATGAGTACAGCCAATTCTATTGTGATATTAAACATATTCTTGGGAGTCCATTGCAGTTAGGGCACCTTGCCTCTGGAGCAGGTTCAGCAAGGGACTATTCCAGACTCAGTTAATAACTTAACGGAAAGTGCCTTCAGGTTTGTTCAAATTGTGACTCTTTGTGTGAGAACAGGGATGGAAATATTCATAAGAATGGCTCCATTTTCTTGCATATACCTGTTTCTCCGAAAATAAGACATACCCTGAAAATAAGCCATAGTGATAGGCAGTTTAACCATGTAGGTTAAACTGTACCATACTTAATTAAAAAATAAGACATCCCCTGAAAATAAGCCACCGGGTGTTTTTTTGAGGAAAAATAAATGTAAGATGGTGTCTTATTTTTGGAGAAACACAGTAATTCATAAGATGCTGGCTTCCACCAGGTCAAATTAGTTGCACATATAACCTGCCTGTTCTGACCAGCAGAGGCTCTCTAGGGTTGCAAGTGCATACCTCACAAATGTCTTGGGAAAAAAACTTTTGTCCCGCGAGACTACAGCAGCCATTTTGGTCACTGTGATGTCATTCAAATTCATGTCAAGATCTTTCCCCCCACCAAAAAGAGAGCACCTTTTCAAGCCGCAATGTTGCACAGCACCTGCAAGCACTTGTTTTTGCGCACCGTGAGAGCACACACACACACACACACACACACACAGTGTGTGTGTCTTGGGCTCCATGATCTGGTATGGGGCACCTGACTCACAGCATAATGGAAGGTGCATGTCCTGGTTTTGGAAATTAGGATGTTGGAGAGTATACAATTGCAGGCCTATCACTATAAAGGGCAGTGGCCTCTCTAGCTCAGTCTGAGAAGACTCCTGTCACAGTACAGTGGTACCTTGGTTTAAGTACACAATTGGTTCCGGAAGTCTGAACTTAACCTGAAGCATACTTAACCTGAAACGAACTTTCCCACTGAAAGTAATGGAAAGTGGATTAATCCATTCCAGATGGTCCGCGGAGTACTTAAACTGAAGCGTACTTAACCTGAAGTGAACTTTCCCATTGAAAGTAATGGAAAGTGGATTAATCCGTTCCAGACGGGTCCACGGAGTACTCAACCTGAAGCATACTTAACGCGAAGTATGAATGTAATTGGTTCTGGAAGTCTGTACTTAACCTGAAGCGTACTTGGCCTGAAGTGAACTTTCCAATTGAAAGTAATGGAAAGTGGATTAATCCGTTCCAGACGGGTCCGGGGAGTACTTAAACTGAAAGTACTCAAACCAAAGTGTACTTAAACCGAGGTATACAACACAGACTCAATATAAGCCATCTTCTTTTTGCATCGTTTCAGCTAAAGATGCTGCAGATTGAACTTCAGACCTGCAACTCACGTGCTCCATCTACTACAATGGTTCCTCCCTTACTTAACCTCTTGGGCTGATTTGTATCAAGTCAGCCATTTTTGGTCCTATTAATTCACACATATTTTGCTTTAAACGTTGAGATATTCTGAAGACCAAGAAGGAAACCCCTGCAAAGAGAATAGCTATTGAGGCAACATGCTAAAGACACAGGCTGAGGTAGTGAATAAATCGGAGGGCAGGGGGGGGGGCGGGGAGAGGCAGATTAAATTACAAGCAACTTTTCAGACCCCCAATGTCCAAAGAAGTATAATCAGGGAAAGCAAAGACACTAGTTAGCTGGAAACTTTGAATTCTTTTAATCCCTCGGGTCAGTTTAAAGGGAAATGATCTGACTGTTCGGCATCTGTTAGTGATTGGAGGCAAATAAAAATCATTGTGTGATTTCCAGTTCAAGCAGTGCATAGCCCACACCACTATTATGAAAGCAAATACAGCAATTTCTCAATTGACCTCAGCTGACTAATAAACCTTGTGATGGTTCTAACATATGGGATGCTGAAACAAAGAGGAATAAAACATGCACACGTGCATGGCCATTTCTTTTTCTCACTCAGTTTTTTAAAAAGAGAGAATAATTTATTATCAACGCTGCATTTGGCCAAAGCCTCGCAATTCCCAAATCGTCTTTTTATATTTAGTCTGCTATACCGAAAACAAAGGTGCGGGGGTGGGTGGGGCGGATTTGAAATTGGAACATATGGTGTCCCTTTCACATTTGACCTGCTGCAAATTGGGAACAAAAAAAAACGCTCTTGGAAGGATTGTATGTGTTGACTCTGAGCAACAGGAGCCTGGATGTAGGGAAATACTCTGTTGAATTGGCACAATTCTTTGTGCACAGTCCTGCAAATGATCCCGTTTTGGCTTGTAATGCTGCTGGATTGCAACTGTTGGGAAGGAAAGCTGCAGTCCCACGTCACGAAGAGGTTCCTACAAAGATTACTTTCTCCAAAGGAGCAGGAAGGAGATATATAGAGTGCCTGACAGAACCAGCACCTCCAGGAATACAGTCTCTGCCTGCATTCCATTGCTATGACACACTTGCCATGTGCTCGCCTGCCTTCTCCAGCTATGAGGTTAGCGCCACGGCAAGTAACAGCCTCAAGCTGTCCTCTAAAACAAAATGATCTATATCTTTGGTTCTTCAGAGGCTGTACAAGGGGTGAGAAGGACTGGATGTGTTTCTGGAAGGTCCGTTTCTGCCAGGTTCCTAGTACTCTCAGCATGGACCTACTGGAGTCAATCACAGCAGCTGTACAAAGAAGACTCAGGAGGCTGGGGGGGGGGCACTTGGCTAGGGATTTGGGAGAAATGTGAACCGAAACAATTTGCCTTTTCTAAAACAAGATGTGAACCGAAACGCTTTCAAAATTCACTGTCTTCAGCTTTTGCCATGCAGTTCTCCAGCCAAGAAATGTGTACCAAAATGGATATACTATGATACGGTCTGCAAAAATAGTGTATGTTAGGGGAAGTGCAATGCAGAAATGCATTCTATCGGGGGAAATTGCTTTGCAGAAATGTGTATATGAGGCAAAATTGCACGTAAACATGTGCTTATTACCAAAAAAGAAAAAGAAATCTCACAAACATGCTGATGAATTTTGTGAAGTTTTTTTTATTAAAAAAAAAAGATGAATCATGGATTGCTTTAAAAAATTGAAGGACTGAATCTAACATTTGCAAAATGAGAAATGGAAAGTACTGAAATAGACAAGTCCATCTGTGACACACTCCCTCACTGAAGATGGGAGCGAGGCAACATGACCGATTCTGGGGTGATTCAACCTGGCTCACTCTCCGAATAAAGCAACCAATAATTCAGGAATTCTCTGCTTATACTCTTGCTGCAAAAGCACCTGGTGCCCCTTTCTAAGTTCTTTTCCTCCACTGGAGGAAATTAAATAGGTTTACCTTGCCCAACAAACCCTAAGCACACCTACTTATCTGCCAGTTACACAGTCAAATTCCCTTTACCAGCCTTACTCTCTCCTGATCGGCTGTTTCTCCTCCATGCCATTATTGGCTAAGGGTTCCCAAGATGTTGACCCAGTTATATGTCAGTCCCTATACTTGGCAGAGGATTTGTGGTAAAGCAAGTTAGGCAAGATACCGTCATACTGTGTGCAAGGGAAGCAGAACGAGTCCTGGAAGATAAAATCAAACTGGGAAATTGGAAGGAAAGGATTGTACCAGGGCCGTCTCTAGGCCCGGGCTGGGTGGCGCAAGGCGCCAGGGCGCCTGGCCACCAGGGGCGCGGAAGGAGCGCCGAATGGCTGGTGTCTGGGAGCAGCTGCTGCCGACGCCCCCCACCTCCCACGGCGGCAGTAGCCCACAGCCATTTAGCTTCCTCCATGAAGCAGAATCAGCGAGACTCCTGCCTAGAGTGGCACCACGCGCCTGCTGCCACTCTGGGCAGGAGTCTCACTGATTCTGCTTCATGGAGGAAGCTCAATGGCTGTGCGCCACCGCCGCGTCCCGGAGCGGCCACTGGAGGGAGGCACCAAGGAGGGGCCGGTCCAGGGCAGGAGGCCGAGCAGCCCACCTCTGTGGGAGGTGGGCTCAGCGCCCAGGCCAGCCGCCTGCAAGGTGGTGTGCGCCATCCAGGGTCCGCCATCCTCCATCTCCGCCCCTCATCCGTGCGCTACTGCCGCCGGGGGGGGGGGCGGCGCTGGAGGATTCTTGCACCACGGTGCTGGATACCCTTAAGACGTTACTAGATCTCAGCACAGTCCTGGTAATCCCTGAGTTTGCCAGACTGGGACATTTCCACATCATAATCCCCCAATTTCAGCTTGGTATAAGCCTTGTTCACACATTACGCCAAAAGCAGGTACAAGTGTAGACATGTACAAGTGTTTGTACAAGACATGTGAACACTTGTTGATTTGTAAACTGTTGTACACCCAGGTACACTGACTGTACACTCACTGAACATTATGTGCTACTAAATACAGATCAATCGTACCCAGATTGTGTACTAGTTGAATGAAACGTGTGAACACACCCTCAAAATTGCTGCATTTCCATTACTAAAAAAAGATTCTGAAACCTTTGTTCTGCTGCATGGTCTTGCAACACATTAAAAAGATTCAGCATTCAAATGTATGTCCTTCATTCTCTGCCTTTGGTCTGGCAGGCCTTGAGCATGTTGCAAAAGGCAAGGATTTTGACAGCAGCAATGTTTACATGGTGATAAAGCTACCCACACACTTATTTTAAATATATAGCTCTTCTTTTCCTCCCTTGCATATTTCTTGAGCGTTGGTAGTTTGAGAGGGATAGGAATTTATCGCATAAGCACTCTCTAACCTTCTGTTTAGAATATATAAATGTGTAATTTCGCTTTTAGCAGAGTGCTGATTTCTCAAGACCTCTTTTTACTGACTCTTGGGATGGGTTTGTCAATTCTTCTCTTGCAGGCTGAATGAGTCTGGCAAATGAGTGGCCTTAGAGCCGCAGAAATAATACAAAGGGATTTGTAATGTTAATTTTTATGTTGCATTGAATTCAAATGCCTGCTGAATTATTTTTGCATAGGCTCCAAGCTGGTATGCTAGCTCTTGGCAGTGCTCAGAACTATTCCCTCACTCCTCCGTGCTGCTTTTGTTTCCTACAAATCTGCTGACAACATCTTTACAAATGTCTCCAAAGGAAACAAAACAGGGAGGCTGAAAAGTTAAAAATCCTTTTAAACCCGACTTCCAAACACATGCCAAGATGGTGTGTGGGGAGAGAATCCATTGAAGTTTGGTTCTGACACAGAAAAGCTATTTGCAAGAAGGAGGGGAAGGCTTTCATATCAAAGAGGGGTTCGGGGGGGGGGGTGTCACAGAACTCAAAAGATCCCATGGTTCATTGAGCACAAACCCCTACTCTGTGCATGGACCCCATAACTAAGCATGAAATATGTCCATCGAAGGACTTACAGGGAATTGCTGCGTACAGTTTTCCTTGAACCGTCTAAGTAAGAGTATTGATGAAAATCTGTAACTCAACTGATTAAAACCATGAGGCCACCAGTTGGGTTTGGTTGATGAGACACATTGTATATATTTATGTGAATGACAGTACAGTCATACCTCGGTTTAAGTACACTTCGGTTTGAGTATTTTCAGTTTAAGTACTGTATATTCCGGCGTATAAGACGAATGGGCGCATAAGACGACCCCCTACTTTTCTAGTTAAAATATAGAGTTTGGGATATACTCGCCGTACAAGAAATACGACCCGGCGTATAAGACAACCCCCGACTTTTGAGAAGATTTTCCTGGGTTAAAAAGTAGTCTTATACGCAGGAATATACAGTACTCATCTGGAACGGATTAATCCACTTTCCATTACTTTCAATGGGAAAGTTCGCTTCAGGTTAAGTACGCTTCAGGTTAAGTACAGACTTCCAGAACCAATTACACTCATACTTTGGGTTAAGTACACTTCAGGTTGAGTACTCTGCGGACCCGTCTGGAATGGATTAATCCACTTTCCATTACTTTCAAAGGGAAAGTTCGCTTCAGGTTAAGTACGCTTCAGGTTAAGTACAGACTTCCGGAACCAATTGTGTACTTAAACCGAGGTACTACTGTACTGGCATCAGGGGCCAGAATTATTGGGCAAATGCCAGGCAGGGCCCACTTCCCAGTTGGGTTCCCACTGCTAACTTTCACTGCTTACTTTCCTACCTTGCTCTAACCACAGTTTGTTGTTGTTGCTTAAATTTGTACAAAACCCTGGTGTACAAAGTCTGGTATAAACCATGCTTAGGCTCCAGGCCTGGTTTGTCATGACCACTGAACTGAGCAAGATATGATTACAAAAAATAAGAAAAGCAGGAGGGGATCCTTGTGTTCCACGTGCCAGAATAATAAAAATAGAAAACATGTCTTGGCCCAAAGAGTGTTGCAGATTACCAAACTGTGGTTTGGTTATCAGTTGCCGTGATTACTGAATTGAGCTTATGTTTTTGAATGAGTCATATTGATAGAGAGGTCATTCTGAAAGATAACGAAGAATAAATAATGAAGTTTCACCATGACTTCTGAATAGAGAACAGAACCTTATTAGAAGCCAGACAGTTAAGAGGCTGTCAGTCAAAGAAGTCCATAGGTGTAGAGCAGACCTTCTGCCTATTTAATCTAGATGTGAACTGATACGAGAACAGCTGGCATTTTACACTCTTGGCATAGTCATATCATACCTTATTAACAGTGTAGCTCTTCCCCTTTTTCCTATTCGTAACATAAAAAAGCTGGAGATGAAAGCATGACATTCTAAAATATATTTGGTGCAAAGGGAAAAGGGTGTCTCACATGACTACAAAGGAACTCTTTTAAATCAAACTTTAATCAAGTATGCTTTTATGTCAAAATGGAACGGAAAGCCTTTAAACTCTAATAGGAAAAGTTAGTTTGTGCTTACCTTAGAATTTTACCCAAAAAATATCATTTTGATTCAAACAGGAACATAATAAAGGTGGAGAGAAACGTTTTATGAAGCCTACTCAGAAGTGAATCCTATTGGGTTCAACAGGAACTCTTACGCAGATGAATTTATCACCATCAATTTATTTATTCATTCATTTATTCTGCACCTTTTCCCTTAGGGTGATTTATCTATTGTTTTTTAGCTGTACGTTGATCTGCAGAGTACTTTAAATACTATTCTGACTTTTCTTTAAAAAAACAATCAACGAATGTTTATATCAGCCCACCTGGAAGAGCAGACAAAGATTTCCCAAGTGAACTGTTGAGACATATTGGTGTGATGTAATGTCAGCTTGTCTAATAATAATAATAATAATAATAATAATAATAATAATAATAATAATAATAACTTATACCATAGCTGCCAAGTCTCCCGTTTTCCCCGGGAAATCCCCGTTTTCCCAGCTGTTCCTAGCTGAACAAACAGATTTTTTTTGTTTTTTCCCAGTTTATTCTGGTGCAGCGGCCATTTTGGAACTGGGCGGAGCATGCTCAGAAGCCACTTTTGATGCTGCTCTGCACAGTTCCAAAATGGCTGCAGTGCGACTTCTGGCACAGCGGCCATTTTGGAACTGGGCAAAGCAGCATCAAAAGTCACTTCTGAGCATGCTCCGCCCAGTTCCAAAATGGCGGCAGCGCTACTTCCGGTCTGCTATTTCCGGCCCGGTCCCTTATTTCTCTGACAGCAACTTGGCAGGTATGCTTATACCCGAGGCCCAGCCACTCTGGGCAGCTTCCAACAGGATATTAAAAACACAATAAAACATCAGACATTAAAAACTTTCCTAAACAGGGCTGCCTTCAGATTTCATGCTTAGGTTTCCATATTGTGAAAATGCACAATTACCGGTACGTTCTCATGATAATCATCGCATTCTTCTTATGGCCACAGCCTTATGGTTTTCTGAGAACTAGATCCTCTGTAACACAAAACATCAAGCTTTGCTTCTTTCCCATCCAGCTAAATAATGTCTTGGCCTTGCTTCTCGACAACGGAGACTAGGCTACATATGATACAAAGCCAAGGCTGGCAGGAAGTTTAATCCCTCTGCAGGGGCTAGGTTTTTTATCCTAATAGTCTTCACCAGGATATGATAGATGGGCAATGGGAGTAAGGAATGGGCAGAGGGAAGGAAGCTGATTGTAATACACCATGAGAGTCAGAAAAATACCCACCAAAGGAGCTATAAGAAAAGGACAGAGTCTGATAAGAGTTTGGGGAATATAACATAATTTGTTTAGAGGTACTCAAATGGGACTCGTTTTACTCTTATTATCTAAAGATTGTCTGTGGGGACCGAGCACTAATGTTCTCAAGGAGTAGATAAATTGCTCCGTTGAAAGCACTGTGGTTTGTTCATGGCTTTTGCATACTTTGTGAATGTAGAGGAACCTTAGACAAGAATCACAAGAGGGGGGTAAATCTATTCGTTAGACTGTGAGCAAAGTAGCTGTGTTTGTCTTCGGTGATTTACTAACACACCAGGCCAAATGGTGATAGAATTGTGGCATGTTTGTGTGGCGCATGTATAATGTACCCGTGCGTGCATAGGGAGCATATATTTTGTACAGAAAGGAGATTTTTAAAACAATAGCATGTTTACCTGTTAATACTTCCAGACAATGGCTTGCTGTGTTCCCAGTAGCTATTTGTCAAAGGACAGATGAGGAAAGAAAACACACATCTCTCAAGAAAACGAACTGTATAATTGCAGAACTGGTTTTTACTATTTCCAGTTTATTGAAGCTGTAATTGTTCGTATTTTATATTTTATTTTATGGTACACTGCTTTGGGGAATCTTTGTCGTGAAGTGGTTTATAAATCTGCAGATAAAACTAAATTAGGGTTGCAATATTTCAAAAAGTAAAATTCCTGACACCTGCAAAGTTGATGAGATTTTTATTTATAGGAAGACCCCAAAATTGTTGAGCTTTTCTTAGGAAGCCACCCAAATTGTTAAATTGTTAAGCTTTTTGGGGAACAAACCCGAATTCACCCAAAGATAGTGATTTTAAGCTTTTGGAGCTGTTTAAGGTACTTTCCCCATCATGTTGCCATACATACAGATTTTCGCTGACATTTTGCCGATTCAGCATAATGCTCCCCATACGCCATTTTTACACACGAAAACCAGGACATGTCAGCTGTTTTCCTGACGTATGGCAAGCCTAAACCAAATGATACATTAGTGTAAGTACGTCTGGTTGCATTCAACTAATAAAAGCCATAGCTTCCACTGTGCATCTGGTTGGCCCCTGTGAGAAGCAAGATCTGAGTCAAGATGGTCTTTTGTGTTGAGACATTCACCGAAACTGGGAAGCCAACAGCTCCCCTTCTTCTTCTCTCCCCCCAGGAGCCGGTGTCACGAACAGAACACGACCCAGGGACTGCAGTAGCCTGGGCACGCAATTAGCAGAACTTATCCATGCAGGGTCAGCAGTGTTAGCGGAGAAGATGAAGCAGATGAGAGGCATCTTGTATTTTCATAAGCAGTTTTATTTACAGCATCTTAGAACACTTGGAAGAGAGAGAGAGCAGTGCTCCTCCTCCTATACTTCTACAGCATCCAACTCATTCAGCAACCAACTCATACAGCGAAATGCATAGACATGTGACACACTATCTCAGCAACATGCCTAACCCTTAAGGTATAATGCTTAAGGTGGAACTGAATTTACTAACACTTTGGTCTCCAGCAAAACTCTTCATATATTGTCATCCTATGAATCCTACGGTATACAGAGATGTTGTCTTCTGCTGTACTTGCCTTAATGCCTTAGTAAGTCCCTTACTGTTAAAAAATAGAGGCACAAAGGTGTACCATTTGAAGTTCTGGGGTAGATGAGTGGCTAATTGGATGCTGCTTGATTAATTAATTGCCATTATGGGTAATTTCCCATAAAATATCTGAAAGTCATTTAACATTTTTTAAAAAAAAATATCAACAATAAAAAATGCCCACTTAAAAGCTTGCTGGTAAAGAAAGGTCTTCAACAGGTATCAAAAGGATACTCGAAGCATCATCTGTCTGCTATCTAAAGCAGGCATCCCCAAACTTCAGCCCTCCAGATGTTTTGGACTACAATTCCCATCATCCCTGACCACTGGTCCTCTTAGCTAGGGATCATGGGAGTTGTAGGCCAAAACATCTGGAGGGCCGCAGTTTGGGGGTGCCTGATCTAAAGGATAAGAACCACCACATTTAAGGCTCAGTTCCTACATCATATGGAATGGACTCCTGATAAAATGGTATTCTCCCACTCCTACTCCCTTCCCTTAAATCGCCATCAGTCCAGATTATTTGACTGCGATCTGCCATGCCCGCTTGGCACCATCGTTAACATCTTTTTGATTCCAGGACAAAAAAGCCTCTCGCTTCTCCCAGGTATTTGATGGATTGTGACGATCTTGCTCTTTATTGATATGTTTTTGCTGCTGTTTTATTGGGTCTGCTCTCTCCTTTTCTCTTAAAATTTTGTGAGAGTTGCTTAGAGACCCTTTGTGCTGAAAGTGACTAATAAATTGAATTAATGATTGTGGCGGTGGGGTCTGGTTTTTCTGCTCCTGCTCTTCCTTAAATTTATAGCCCCTGACAAAAAAATGGCTCAAATGCTAACAAAAAGCACTGGTGCTTTACTAAGGTATCTGTACATGGTTGGAATTACATGTGTCAGTAGAGCTACATGATTTTTTTTACTTTAACTTTGATATCTGCTGCCAGGGACTGTAAATTTAATGAGAGCACCTGCTGCCCTCTTGCTAGTTAATTCACAGTGATTTGCCTCAACGAAAGAATTTTTTTTAAGCCTCTGTTCTTCAGTAATAAATTACCAGCCTATATTATAGCCTAAAGGGTCTTTGATTCATGTAATATTACATTTACACTAAGCACTCCTGGCAGTGGGGACATTTAGCTTCTGAATTGAGAGGGGGGGTCTATTTAGTGGAGAGGGGAAGTGGATGGTGAGATTAAAATAAAATGAGAAGATCAATTGCCTGAATGCTGACAGCCGAAGGGAGGGTTTTGTCCTCGACCTCACGGGCCTCAAGCAATTATTTTCACAATGCCAAAAGTCTCCAACTAACACAGATTTTACTACATCCAGTGACAGAATACAATATGGGGCTGTTAAATGTAATGGTTTTTTTTGGGGGGGGGGGAGAACAAATAATGACTTTCATGCAATTTTTCTGCTCGTTGTTTTTTCCTTCCTTAAATTGGAGATCACGCATTTGTTCATAAAATTAATGCCATTGCAGTGAGAGAGAGGAACATCGTGTAAACAGCAACCTATGCTTTCTTTTATTATTTTTGTTACAGCTTAGAAACACTTTTGAAAAGAAGAGGAGGGAGAGAAATTGTGTCCTCCTCACAGAGGGCACGTGTTGCGGTGAGATCAATGTGACTGAACCTCTAAGGTTGTGGGCGGGTTGTTTGGATAGCCACAACGCCCAATTGGCAGTCCCTCATTGCTGGGTGCAATTTGGCCAATGGGAAGAAGGCAAGGGCTTCAAGGGACCTATTTAAGCCCATGCATGTATCCCAGTGAGCTTCCTCTTTTCGCTTGCGCATCGGAACACCCGCCCACCTCTCCCTATATTTAGGGTTTTTTTCAGAGATTGACCCTGCTATGCCGTCGTATGTCGTCTGTCATTGGGACAGGGGCACAGTAGGAATTTCCTCACTTGGCTGATTGGCTGTTGCCATTTGGGTTTCGCCTGCCGCGTAGCAAATCGTCACAACTTGTATGGTTACGGATAGGCACTGGTTCAAGGTGGATAGGGATATGGAGCTGTGCTGATCCCTATGTGAAGGGTATTCCGTTAAAGGAATCCAAGGTCTCTAATTGGTTTGGTCAACCCCTAGTAGGAGGTTGTGCCCGTGCCTGAGTCCTGAGGAGCATCTGGGGAGTGGACAGTCTGTTCCCAGGCTCTTCACCTTCCCCAGGTGTTAACCCTTGGCTAACCTATGGTGTGCACTGGGTCAGCGCTACCTACCGTGTTTCTCCAAAAATAAGACACCATCTTAAATTTATTTTTCCTCAAAAAAAAAAAACCAACACCACTATGGCTTATTTTCAGGGGATGTCATTTTTTTTTATTAAGTATGGTTCAGTTTAACCTACAAGGTTAACTTACAAGGTTAAACCTACAAGGCCTATCACTATGGCTTATTTTCGGGGTATGGCTTATATTCCTTGAATGCTTAAAAATCCTGCTATGGCTTATTTTATGGCTACGTCTTATTTTCAGAGAAACAGGGTACCGCGGGCGTAGGGAGCTAGTCGAACCAGAGCCTATGCAACCACTCACTTATCTGTAATCAATAAAGTTGTGGCCTAAATTCTGCCAAAAAACCAAAACCAAAATTTGAGTCAAATGTGTTTTGATTTATGGGGGAGTTCTCGGGATCTGAACACACAATAAAAAAATTAACATTTAATAAGGTAACTTTTAAAGAGAAAACTCGATAAGCAAATTCATAAATTAGTATTGATGAGGACCAGATGAGGATCAGCTGCAGCGACTCTGATGCTTAGGGACACAGTTTCTGGGGTGCTTATCCTGTAGGAGCCCTGTTGCAATTAATGGGATACTGAACCCCTTCTGCTTAGTCTATTTCACAAAGGTGAGGAGAAATGGCACCATTGATGGGGGAGCAGAGGTTGGTTGGCTTGTTTGCTTGAAGTGCCAAAGAAGTTCCTCCTTGCTGCCAGTTCTACAAACAGACCTTATATGCATCACCATAGCCTAACCTAGGCTTCCTCAACCTCGGCCCTCCAGATGTTTTGAGACTACATTTCCCATCATCCCTGACCACTGGTCCTGCTAGCTAGGGATCATGGGAGTTGTAGGCCGAAAACATGTGGAGGGTCAAGGTTGAGGAAGCCTGGCCTAACCCAATCATCCTTACCAAACTGGTCATATTGCATATATTAAGAGTGCACAGTTTGAAGTGACTGGATGCATAAAAATGGACTCCTTTTGGAATGGAAACATTGTCCAGTCCCATTAGATATTATTCAAAGCTTTACTTGCAGAGCTTTCTACGAAGCAGAACAAAAACATCAAACATTCATCCAAATAATTCCGTACAATATCTTTTGCTGTCCAGCTCAGCATCTTAGAAATAAAAGAAAATCCCAAGCAGACATAGGAAATTCCAAGGAAATTCCAAGCAAAGGTCCTTACAGCCTCCATTTTTCTTGGAACTGTTTTCTAGGAGAACCATTTACACATCCTTACTTCCACAGAGCCTGGGAACAAAGACTCAGCCGCCACAATTCCAAGGTGGCAAATTTGCAATTCAACACCTCTCATGTGATCACAATGTTAGAGCTACCAGAAAACAATGACAATACTGTAGTTAATTGTCAACCCATCTAGGCAGCTCAGAGAGTTCTTCTTGCTTAGTGGATTAAGACTAGGAGTGGGTGAATATGTCAGTTTGAGTTTCTCTCAGTTTCTCATCTTTCTAGTCAGTTCTCCACAATCCTACATCAGTTTGGGGCATTTCTTTTTTTCTTAAAAAAAATCATCATGAAAATTAATCAGCTTTTATTAAGAATTTATCCCGCTATACACAGTTTTATATGCAATTTTGCCCAATGCACATATTTCTGCAGGCATTTCCCCCTAATACAGTGCATTTTTTGTATGTTGTTGCATGAATGTCGGCACTGTTATGTTCACTTTTTATCACAGTATATGCATTTTTGGTACACATTACTTGACTGAAGAACTTGCATTGCAAATTAAGAAGTGTGAATTTCAAAGGATGGCTGTATTTGTGTATTTTGGGGGGGAATTTGGTAGATTGGCTTTTAAATGTGAATTGAACAGAATTTATCCCTCTCTATTTGAGACATAACCTAGTGAATTGATGCTCAGGCCCCAGAGCTGTTTAATAGTGTAGGAGTGAAGAGCAGAAATAATAACAATAATAAATAATAACAACAACAACTACGACTACTACTTTTGGCTGTCAAAAATAAAACATCTCAGATGGTACATTTGCAGTTAAGCGTTGTTTTCCAATAAGAACCAAGGTAGTTGAAGCTGGCAGCCTTCTTAAAATTATTAATAGCACATCAAAGACTCTGATAAAGAGCTCCTGTGTTAAGCAGCTCAATACAATTAAATCTCATTTTATTAGTGGTTTAGAAGTAATTCAGTTTGAATAACCGATAATTGTGATTTGTTATCGTCAGGCATTAAGTGGAATTGTAAAGTTTAATAATTATTTGTTTAAATAATGAAATGGTTTGGTGTGCTGAGGATCGTCCAGCGCAGTAAAGATTTATTATCTTTAATAATCGGATTAAACAAATAGATCTCAGGAGAATCTTTCAGCTACCTTAAGTGAAGTGGTAATAACATTACTAATTAAAGAAGCACATTGGTTGCTAGAAGGATAGCTGCACAGATGCACAAGTGACATAGGACCCCGCTGCTTGTAAATCAGCCTTACTGAGTTGAATTCTGAGCCCGAGCAATAATTTGAAATTGTGCCTCTTAGACTCGTAATTTCACATACCAATCACAGGTCATATTGAATGGAAAGTACTGAGGTTTGTCATAACTGATGACTAAGCTTAAACTATAGTAAGAGTGTGGGTTTTTTTTCTTCTTCTTGTGTATTTAATGCAAGATAGGTTTCTTTTCATAGTAAACAAATGCTGAAACTGAGCACAGAAATTAACAGAAGGGAATCTATTGGTTGTATCCAGATGTGTTCCTTCACTCCTAGAAAGCTCCTGGATCACTTTTACCTTTTTTAAAAAATTAAAATTATTTAGGCACTGATTGATTGAAAATTATTTAGGCACTGTTACACCCAATCAGAAATAGTCAGTTACACAGCAAATTGAAAAACAGACCAATCGCTGAACACAATCTCTGGCTACTGGCAAAAAAAGAGAAAAGGTTCCGGGTTTTAACAGCGGGCACAAGCTATAGTGTGAGGGGGAGTAGGAGAACAAATGAAAAAAACAACAAGAAGAGCACGGGTGGGCCAATGGCGCATGTGCCAACAGTGAGGGCTCTGTGTGCCAAGTCTGGCACATGTGCCATAGGTTCGCCACCACTGTCCTATACCATAAGAAGGTTGGAGCACCTGCCTTTCCTCACCTAAATAGTGTCCCTTCTTTTGGAAACCCAAAACACTGAAAGAGATTTTGCCTCAGAGTTTGAATTTGATATCCTGTTTTATCACTACCCGAAGGAGTCTCAAAGCAGCTAACATTCTCCTTTCCCTTCCTCCCCCCACAACAAACACTCTGTGAGGTGAGTGCGGCTGAGAGACTTCAGAGAAGTGTGACTAGCCCAAGGTCACCCAGCAGCTGTATATGGATGAGCCGGGAATCGAACCTGGTTCACCAGATTACGAGTCCATTGCTCCTAACCACTACACCACACTGGCTCTCACCTAGGATTTGGGGGCAAAATTGTTCAGTTTTCCAGGGCTCATTTGCACTTCCAAGCTCAAAGGACCACAAGCACAAGCTCTATGCCATTGGAGAAAGACTAATGATTTAACAAGCTTAGCAAAATGGAAATATCTAACCCCCCCCCCCATCACGCTGAGTATATCTTTCTTTCATTAATGCTCTGCTGTTTTCTTGAGCCACCTTCCGTGTCTTTCAACTGTCCTCTCTGCGCTGAGGAGCATGGAGGGGGGTCCTGAACTCCATACAATGAATGAGATCTGCCATGCTAAGAGTAATTAGTTTATTGACGTCACTTTGGCTTTCGGATCACATTTAACTGAGCTGCTACTCCTTGAAACAGTAGGTCATTTGTAGCACATTATGCAAATGTAAAGACTAATCTTTTGCATAATACATAAGGACTTAGTTTTCCCATTAGCTAATTTATCGGTCTACACAGGAGCTATGAATGCCGATTTTTATTAAGCTCTTCATTAAGTCAAAATTGTAGCTGAACTCATGTGTGCTACTTTTATATATGTTAGAAATATTATACCATCGGAGGACAGGGAGGGAGGGCAATAAACTCTGTGTGTGTGTGTGTGTGTGTGTGTGTGTGAGAGAGAGAGAGAGAGAGAGAGAGAGAGAGAGAGAGAGAAATACATATGTATCTGTTCTGAATGCAATTTCTCTCTACGTAGAAACAAATCTGTTTCTGGCAGATTACTCTTCTGGTCTAACTAGAATGGCCCCCACTATTTAAATTGTGTGGGTGTGCCCCCATCATGTGATTGATTATATGGGGTGGGGCTTAACTGCCCCCCCCAAAAAAATATTTTATTCAGGTTGGCACCCCTGTGGCCAATAAACTACTTTTTAATAATATTTTTACTGGTTTTCATTATAACAAACATCTTATAACAATAAAAATTAAGAAATAAAAAATAAAAATGTGAGCAACTGTATCATTTTTCATAATGTTTGTGCATTCAATACAGTACCAAAATATGGGATTTCTCCAATCCCTCGACTTCCGTCTACCTCCTCCGTGGTTCCATTATTACATGGTTAAATTGTGCATGCCCAAATCATCAACATCAAAAATGGAATATGCAGAGATGGCCAAACTAACTGGTAGACTTAGAATGTTACCGGGATGGTAACAAATTTAAAAATGAATGGGAAACTTTTATTGCATATATGACAAAGCGTTGTATACATGTAAATACATCAGCAGGATTCTAAAAACACTTGCAATATGATCATAATAGATAAAAATAGATATGAACATAGCCAATAAACTACTAATTCATTTAAAAGTGTAATCTAGAAATGCCCTAGAGCTACCTCTTTCATGCATTTTTTACTGTTGCTATGCCCGGGCTCATATTGGTACCAGGGAAACGAAAATCACTTCACTGAATTTTGCACACCAGGTTCTCCTTTCACTAAAGACACAGTCCATTTTCCCTACTTACTAGGATTGCAAAATTATGCTTTCAATGAGAGCAGCCTGAAAATACAGCACCAGTTCTCCACTTGGTAAAGCCAAAATAAATCTTCCGAACAGAGCATTTTCCACTGTAAGATGCATTTTCGAGTAACTAGTTTTTATTTGCTGCAGAGCTCAGAGAAATCAAAGGCAAATATGTTTTCATTAAAATAAATTAAGATTCCTTGAGAACTGATTTCTTACTTCGCCGGAAGCACATCCTGTATAACAGCTAGTATATATAATTTATATGTGATGCTTCGTACAATATGTACATGTAAGTAACTGCATTCCTTAATAGAGCTCCGTATTATCTCCTATGGGATAAATGTAGTTAACAATGGGCGAGATCTACTAAATCAAAGCAGCCTTTGGTAACGGTTTGAAATCCACCAATAAAGTACATACGAGATTTTAATACAATGCGGCATTCCTACTCACATTGCAATAAAATGGCATTTAACAGTTTTAACAGTCAGAGACAACCACTGAGAAGGAATGGTGCAATTAATACCGTATTGAGAGCTGGTTTCAGAAACAAGCAAACGAAAAATAAAGAACCATTTTTACCTGGTGGTTACAGTGCACAGTAACTTTCACAAGTCCATCCTCTGCCCTTTTCTGATGGCATACTAGTTTCTGCATGGGGAAAGGGTGTGTGCAAAAAGCTCCTCCCAGGTGGACTATATGGCTAAGTAGGCTTCTCATACGACAAAATGAAAAGTCACAAAGTTGTGAGCAAGCCTTTGGGTTGGAGCCAGAACAAGTTAGTTACACTATGGGCTTAGGTACCCTTGAACACATGTGACTGGATTTCAATTAGACAGAAGCACAACTGAGGGATCCCCCAGAAAAATCCACTCCTTGCTGCCGAATCTGAGCAAACATCAATCGGCTTTTCCGCGAATTGACATTTGCTTTGATTCAGAGGTAAAGAGCGGGTTTTCCCCAAGGAAAACAAGTCCACCACATATGAAGGAATGTACCCTTGACCTCGTTGCATCTCCAGCACTTTCCCACCTTGCGGGGATGTTGGGATTGCAAACATGTGCTCCGTTGGAGTGGCTGGGTCTGTGAAGGTGTTGCTCAGTTCTAGGCTGCAAGATAGCGCCTTCCTTTATGGGATCCTGTTATGTTGCTGCTGCTTCCTATTCTGCCTCATGGCTGAACAGAGCCCTCCCCAGCCTCTACTGAGGGTCTCTGCAGGCAGGTTGGTGGGACGAGAGCTGGATCCCTGCCTCCCCTTCTGAAGTGGCCAAAGTCAGTGGAAAAGGGAGATCCTTCCATTTCCAACCCATGTTCCCACCACTGGGCCTCTCCCCATTTCTTCTCCCCACCCACCCCATGCATCGGAGTCTGCCATTCCAAAAATGAAAGTACCCAGAATCCTTTAGGAAATGAACATAGATGTATAAAACAAAGCAGGAGTGATTTCTGTTTCCCGAGGCATGTGAGTCCCGAGGAACAACCAATGGAGAAGGAAGGGAGCAGGTGTGACTGATTGTTTCTTATTTCTTTGATGTCCAACAAGTGGTCCATTAAAAGTAATAACCACTCTTTACAAATGACAAAGAGATCATGTATGCATTAGGCAGATAAACTGTGCATTGCTAGTAAAACTGATTAGACAAACAGTTCAGGGATCTGGCCCTGTGCCCAACTTTACAAAAGAATGTTTATTAAATTATTAAAATTTATGGGTTGATAACACACTTATACAATTTATAGCAGCTGTAAAGTGTTTTTAAGTTTTGGAAACACAATAAAGTTGATTTAATAATCCCTTAATCTTATACTCAACTTCCCCCGGAATTTTCTTCAATGTCACCTCATAAATTACAATTTATACTACATTACAGAAACACTAAAATAAACACTACATGAGATTTCATCAGATTCATATATTTTGTTGAGTTAACCAGGAAGTGCAACGCATATCACAAATAGCCATTACACACTAAGCCCTGGGCGTCACATGCAAAAAGAAAAAACCCATCTGCCAATGATAACACGGAAATTTTTGCTCTCTTTTCACCAAGAGCTCTCAACTAATGACTCTTTAAAGAGGCTGAGCAGGCAAGCTGTCTGTGTCTGTGGTAATTCAACTGTATAAAAACAGGACTGAATCATACTCAAATGATAATTACTGTAAATAAAACTTGTTTTTAAAAGAAAAAGAAAAAAGAAAGGGTTTATGACAGATCCTGCCATCCCTCTTTCTAACCTAGAACAATATTAAAAGCACCACCATTTTACAAAATATGCCTACTGCCAATGAAATAGTGGCCTTTACTTACTTACTTACTTACTTACTTACTTACTTACTTACTTACTTAAAAGGTAAAGGTAAAGGGACCCCTGACCATTAGGTCCAGTCGTGACCGACTCTGGGGTTGCGCGCTCATCTCGCATTATTGGCCGAGGGAGCCGGCGTATAGCTTCCAGGTCATGTGGCCAGCATGACAAAGCCGCTTCTGGCAAACCAGAGCAGCACATGGAAATGCCGTTTACCTTCCCGCTGTAGCGGTTCCTATTTATCTACTTGCATTTTGACGTGCTTTTGAACTGCTAGGTTGGCAGGAGCTGGGACCAAGCAACGGGAGCTCACCCCGTCACAGGGATTCGAACCGCCGACCTTCTGATCAGCAAGCCCTAGGCTCAGTGGTTTAACCACAGCGCCACCTGGGTCCCTTACTTACTTACTTAACCCCATACTGGAGTCCTTCTGCAGAGAGGATACAAATACAATTAAAAAATACAAAGGGAGAAAATGTATAGTGAGCAAAGTGTGAAAGTGCATGTTCAGATTCCATTATAAATGTTGCAAGCGTTCGTTTTCCTAAAGGAAGACAGCCAGAGTGGAATGCACAACATAATGGAACCAAAAGAATAATGCCGGAATGGAACTGGATAAATCTATGCCATGTTCCAGTTGGCCAAGATTAGCCACCTTGTGGTCCTTCCATCAGTCCCAGCCAGCATGGCCAATGAACAGGGATTATGGGAATTGTGGTTGAACAAGAGCCGGAGGGCAGCAGATTAGCCAGCCCTGCTCTGAAAGGTAAAAAGGTAAAGGACCTCTGGTTGGTTAAGTCCAGTCAAAGGCAACTATGGGGTTGCGATGCTCATCTCACTTTTCAGGCTGAGGGAGTTGGTGTTTGTCCGCAGACAGCTTTCCGGGTCATGTGGCCAGCATGACTAGACCGCTTCTGGTGCAATGGAACACCGTGACAGAAACCAGAGCGCATGGAAATGCCCTTTACCTTCCCGCCACGGCGGTACCTATTTATCTACTCGCGCTGGTATGCTTTCGAACTGCTAGGTTGGCAGGAGCTGGGACAGAGCAACGGGAGCTCACTCCGTTGTGCAGATTCAAACCACCAACCTTCCAATTGGCAAGTCCAAGAGGCTCAGTGGTTTAGACCACAGCGCCACCCGCGCCCCCTGTTCTAGACCTTGCTGGAGCATATTACTGCCTATAGTCTAAGGACTTACAGTACACATCAAAAATTTAAAAATAAGGGCTGGTGTTGTTGAAGGAAGGAGAACATATGAATTCAGGACTGTGTCATTCTGCGATGAAGGAAAAGAAGGCCATTCTAGAGGGGACATCTCTGATCAGAGTTACGTAGTCCATGCCTATTGTAGTCTACAAGGAAATTTTGTTAAAATACTTAATAACAGTATATAGTATTTGGTATATAGTATAGTATAGTTACTTTGGGGACAATAAAATAATCGGATTGCTCACTGTGAATGAAGTGCTTAGTCACCAGGGAAAAGTTATACCTTACTTTACATATTAAATTTCAGGAATTGGCCAGAGTTCTCCATAGCTGCTTTTGGGGAAACCTATAAACATATGGCCCTTGAGATTAGGAGAAATGGCCACCCCACCCCCACCCCCAATAGGCTCACTTCTCGTTTCTTTCTTCAAATTTGTAGTTTCAATGGCGCTGGTTGGTGGTATAAGCACTAAACTTAATCATTACCATACAAATGAGACTTTCCAGGTCTTGCCCTGTGTAAGCAACAGTATATACTCAGCCCGGATGGTATAAATCAAGTTCATTGGACATAAATATCCCCGACTGCACAGTCCGCAACAACCTAGGAACCTATCAGCGTTCAGGTAATGCTTTCATTTTCGTTTTCTTTTCTTTTTTTTCATTTAGAAATGTTCCAGGTTTTTATTATCCGTATTAAGGACAGATGTGTTTTGTTAGCATTACAGTTAAACATTTTTCAAATTTATTGCTGACATTTTATATACTATGCCCCAAGGTTCTTCCTAAGACTGAAATAAACTGACTGTCTCCTTTAAGAGGAATCTGAGAATTAAATGTATTCCAGAGGTATAACATGTGTGTTTTTTAATTGAGCAAACAAGAACATTTGGTTTTTTTACTGTAGTCCAAATCCTTCTCAATCTTTTTTTTAATGCTTTCCATGTACTCATTAGAAATTTTTATTGATTTCTAGGCAATACCTTGCATTAATTTGGACTCTGCTGCAACCACAATGGGTAAAACAAACATCTGGAAATTTTTCAGTGTGTGATAGACTTCACAGACTCCATAAGAACCTTTTACACCACAGTAATCCTTTCAATGTAATTATTGAGGATATAACCTTTCAATAAAATGTGCAACAGGACTTTCTCACCACCATTAATTTGTGTGTCTTTTTTTCTTTTTGCATTTTCTGCAGTTTTGTTGTCTGTACAATCCCCAAAGCAAGCTATCATCCACATAATTAACTTTTTGCTTTCCCCCAGAGATAGTGAATGAATTCATGTTCCGGGGAGAGATAAAATTATTTTTGTAGACTTCAAAGAAGCTCTGGGTGAATATAACATTTGGCAGGACAAAATCGTTTTATCCGACACTGTAATATAAAACCCATCATTTTATCCAACGCTGTACATCGCCACTGAATTAAAAAAAATTCAAAGCAGAGTCAGATGTAGGAATGAGGAAGAAATTTGGTTCAGATTGCATTTTAATGTAAAACCACTTGATTTGCATTTACCAGAAAAACATGTGAACTGAAACAGAAGCTATCAAAAAATGCTCTTTTCTGAATTTTGCTATGCAGTTTTCCAACCATGTATACAATATAGAGTTACTATTAAACTGATACAGTGCAGTTGCAACTCACACGAGGGTCCTGTTCCAGAGGCACCCAAAATCACACATGCCCATAAGCTGGTGGCTGGCTGGCAGGAGTAGGAACTCCCATACAGAGGACCTCCCTGTACCTCTGCTGCCTTCCATCACTTCTCCATGCACAGCCATGGCATTGAGAGGGCCATAACAGATTGCTTTCCCTCCTCTCTGCAGCAAGGAAGGAAGATTGGAGAGTGGCAACCAGCTCTCCTTGGGTGTGAGATGGGCAGAGAAACAATGGAACCAGACAGTGGAAGAGGAAACCCAGTTCCTTCAACGGTGGAAGTGAAGAGAGAAGGGGAGGGACAGGCAGAAACTCCATGCCAGCCTTTTTCTTCCATTCTGAATCAATATGGTGGACCAAAACATGACTTCTGTGTGTCTGTGTCACTGTCCATGTGAAAAACACAATTATTTTTGGGTTTCTTCAAATTCCTGGGCAATGCCGGGCACTCCATGCTAGTACTTAAGAAATGCTTTCCATGTTTTCTCAAATAAGGCCCTTATCTCCTCCCACACTTCGTTTTTGTGTTAATTCCTCTAAAAGAGCACCTTGCCAGATTTTTTTTCGATTCCATGGGTCAATATTTACATTCTGGAGTGTTTTTCAATTTTGAGCTACACCAGCTTGTGCAGCTGAGAGTAAATGACTCAACAGCTCTTTATGATTCAGGTCCACATTTCTATCCAGAAACAAATTTAACAACACCAGGGTCAGAGATGGATTTATCCATCGGCCAGGAAACAGGAGGACGGGATGCACCTCAAGGAATTTGAGTCTTTGGTTCTCACAATTAGTAGAAATCTTTGCTGCTATATTTTTCACCATCTTGCTCTTGTCAACATGTGGAAAGGGTTGGAAGCTTTTGTTGAACCAGCTTTCCAGGCAGCTCAGAAGTGCTGTTGGCATGCTCCACGTCAAATAAACATCCTGAGTCCAAAGCCAAGCTTTCTCCTGGAACTTCCCAACGGGTTAAGAGAAACAGACCTTGCTTTTTAAGACAATGCACTAATCCTTACTATGAAGAGCAAGGGGGAGGAAACTTATCCTCATATTTCTGCTGTGTAATTTATTGCTGTTAAGACGGACCTTCAGCTCTGGAAGAGAAGGAGAGGGAGGGAGGGAGAATCAATATTAATCCACTCGTAATGGAAGGATGTGGTCACATAAAGTATGGCTTGAGAGTGCGGGGCCAGAGCCAGAGCCCGAAGACAGATTCTTGTACGTTTGCGATGGAAACAACAGACCATAACATTGTATTTGATATGGAAAAATCAATCACACCATTACAAGCTAGACTCCGTTCCACTCGGAGACAAGAATATAAAGTACTTCAAGCAGTTGTTAAACAGAAGCGGTTTCATGATTATTTAATCACTTTAGAGGTCAAAGCAATTAAAATATCACCTGTCAATACTTCCTCTAAGATTTGTTTGTTCTGGCAATGGATGTTTTCGTGGCATCTCTATGTTCTTGATTTAAACGGTGATGCCCCAAAATAATAAAACCAGCACTGTCATGACACACAGTATGGTTTTCCAACTGGAAATAACACAAGGTTTTCACACTGTAGGCTAAGCAATGAAGTGACACAAACCATCCCAGAAAGGGTGGTTGAGGGGCTACATCAGATGGATATTCTCCACAGCCTCGTCCTCCTATAAAACATTATTATTTTCCTAAGACCGTTAGTGCTTCTATTTTTTAAATATTTATTACATTTTTATACTGCCCTTCATCTGGCATAATAATAATAATAATAATAATAATAATAATAATAATGTCTTATTTATACCCCGCCCATCTGGCTGGGTTTCCCCAGCCACTCTGGGTGGCTTACAACAGAAAAATGAAATAAAACAATTAAACATTAAAAGCCTCCCTAAACAGGGCCGCCTTCAGATGTCTTCTAAAAATCTGGTAGCTGTTTTTCTCTTTGACATCTGATGGGAGGGCGTTCCACAGGGCAGGCGCCACCACCGAGAAGGCCCTCTGCTAGCTTGACATCAACGGATAGGAAGTGCCTACAGAGGGTGGTGAATACAGCACAATATATTATGGGCTGTCCCGTGAATCCGCTGGATGACATCACAGAAGACCGTTGCCTCAGGAGAGTGAGGAAAATTCTTAGGGATGGTTCACACCCCGGCTGGCACTTTCTTGATCTCCGGCCCTGGGGCAGAAGATATAGAAGCATGATTAGTTGCACCAACAGGCTAAAGAACAGCTTCTATCCGTGGGCTGTTAGGCTGCTGAATGAAAAGATAACAACAGGGCAACTGACTTTTGGGTTTGGTGGGTGTGCGTCAGTAAATAAGGGGAATTAAGACTAAGAGAGCTGAGTGGAGGTGCTCGTGTAATCTCACTGTATACAAGTTGTACAAGTGACATTAAAGTATTTCGATTTCAATTTCAACCTGAAGATGAACCACAGGGCGGTTCACAGCATACAAATACAAAACGAAACCACAAAGTTGGACATTGTGGATTATGAGCGCTGTAATGCTTTGTGAATTTTATAATATGACTTTTATTGGGGTTATGCTGTTTAACCCAATTTTTTTAGTTGTTTTCTTAATAGTGCTTCACAGAAGGCAGTTGTTTCACTGATGATTTGACAGTTACTTTACATGATTTGTGTTGTAGTTAGTTGTGATGTTCTGCCATGTTATTATTTATGGTATGTAAGCCGCTTGGTGACTCGTGTGAGTGAAGAGCGGCATAGAAATATAATTCAAATACATAAAATACATAAGAAAAGAAGACAGGCCAATAGCCTACCTGCCACAGACACATTTAAATGGCCATGGAGTGTTAATCAGCCAATGCCAGGTTGAAGTACTTTATTTTATAAATAACACATTTGGTGTCACCACAGCAGCAAAACCAGTGGTTGGCTTGGGCAGGTAAGATCAGCCTTCATTTTACTTTAAGTCAGAGGTAAGGAAACTATGGTCCTCCTGGTTTTGCTGGACCAGAACTCTTATCATGGCTGACCAAAGGCATCTGGAGGGCTACAGACTGAGCATCTTTTGAGGAGGAGCAGTGTTGTTAAATGGCAAAATGAATTTGCCAACTGCTCTGTTCCTTAATTTGATGCCTCATCCATATAGTTAAATGAGAATTTTCCACGGAGAGTAGCTGCAACATGAGGAAGATTTATTTTAAAAAAATAGATTATTAGTTCATCCATGGTGGGTGAAAGGCACAACCACACTCTTAGTTTCTAACTTCTTCTTGCTTCTTCTTTGAGATGATTTCATAGTTCTTTGTGAGATTCTTCCATGACGCATCTAACAGAGACTTAGCATTCCCTGTTTTGTTTGTCACACTGTTTTGGCCAGGCCATGTCATTGTCTACCTACCTGACACCTGACATTATATATGGTGTCAGATGTGGGAAGATAAAGACATATCTGACCCAAAGAGGGTTTAGAGGCACCTCTGATCAGCTGATCACCCACACTTACAAAAAGCCATGTGTACTGTGCTTTGAAAGCAACAATCAGCTGATTGTCCATGTGGGCAAAAACAGGCCGCCTGAGATCATTATGATGTCAGGTGATTGATAGATGGGCATTCCCACCCACCTGTCAAACTTGGCCAATGGGTGGTAGGGAAAATAAGGATATGGCCTACCAGTCAGATCCAGTTTCTGTATATAGATTGCTCGGGTAAATGGTCATGACAAGTGTTTATTTTCAGACTTCTAAACACATGAATTAAATTAGGGTTAAGAACTCCTATGAAAAGGACAAGAGGAAAAAACCAATCACTTTATAAAAGCTATTTCTTAACAAGGATTCATAGTTAAGATGGTTATTTAGATCAAGAATGAAATAAAGTTTGACATGAAAAAATCAAAACAATTTTTTAAATTAAAACCATTTCAGATCTGCTAAAATTGCATTTTGTTTAAAATCTGTACAATGCCAACAATAATTAAGAAGAAAAACTATATATTTCACCTGACATGTCTGTATTAAGAACAAAAGCACTAACCAAGGGAGCTTTACATGGGTTTCTAACATTTCCAACCAGCTATCAAAATAATAGACTTAATTATTTGCTTGCTGTACAGATTAATTCTTTATACATTTGCTTCCTAGCAGATAATATGCAGCATGATTCTATGCATGTTTACTTAGAAGTCAGTCCCACTGTCTTCAATAGGCCTTATGCACAGGTGATATGAATAGATTCACAGCTCTGAAAACCTCTTATCCACAGGATATTATTTTTGCAAAACTAATGTCTTGAGTGCATGCTATGCAAAACGTCTCCCTTAAACAGGACATTGTATTTCGATGACTTTTACAAAGACCTAGCCAAACAGATAGAGACTAGTTAAATAGCATCCTGTCGAGGAAACAGTGGACGGTATTTAATTTGTGATGTTTTTTTTCCTTCATCTTCTTTTCTTCTTATTCCACTGCTCACTTGATACTCCTCCAAATTAATCAGTTCTGGGAAATGCCACCACAATGGCAGACCTCACTATGCAAAATGTTTTACAACTAAGCAGTTCCTTTCTAGCCATGAGTTGCCACCGTGACCGAACAACTGATGGCCAGCACTGTTTTTGTCAGATTTGGACAAGTGAATCAATAAAAAAGACACAGCAAAGGCTCAATGTGAACAGACACCACTAATACGACTAGCCTTTTGGGACCCACGGGAGTGTGGAACTGCTTTTCCATGTTAATTTCTCTCCAGCACTCTTGGGGTTATCCTCACCTTTGGCCCCTGTTAATTAAAAATTGCCTCTCGTTAAAGCTCCTTGGCAGACATTTCCCTCATGTTGGCCCATTTTGCTGGCTGCTGCGAGAGGAAATGAGAAAAGAGAAGGTCCTAAGATTGTTGTAAAGGAAACATTGACCAAATCCTATGTTGTCATCCACGGTTACTGTGAATGTAAAGCACAGTTTCTTTTTCTTATTTATAATGTAGAATGAATAATACTGTGTTACAAATGCATGTTATTGTTGTTCTAATAAAAGATACAATATTTTGGAGTTTCCTGAAGAAATTTTTCACTCAAAATACATAAGCATTTTGGCTCCTTAATTGAATATTATATCAGATAGATAGATAGATAGATAGATAGATAGATAGATAGATAGATACATAGATACAGACAGACAGACAGACAGACAGACAGACACACACACACACACACACACCAATCACAGTTAGATTTTTTGGAGTGAATGGACCACTGGGGTGGTGTTTTGTTTTTTGTTAATATAGATTCATTTCACTATATCTTCACTATCCAAAGTCAAGTTTGAATGGGAAGATATAGCTCAAAACTTTGCTCATTATTTTGTGACATTTTAGTTAGGCCTAATGAAGATGCTGTCCTACGGTAGATTTTAAATTTAGCTAGTTTCTGTTGTCTTGTTTCCCCTTTAATCTGGATTTCCTTTTTCCCATTAGCCAGGCTGTGCTGAAGGTAATTAGATTTCTCCTGTTGACATCTCTTTGTTGGCGATGCCTGCATTGTCTCCTAGCTACAGTTCGCATTGATTCTCCTTGACATGAGGTTTATTGTCACAGTACCCCTACGTCTCAGTGAGCCTCTTTTCCCATCCATAAGTGGACACATCTGTGGGTGCCTTTTGTCTTCAGTCTTATAATTCTGACTGTTACTTCTCACACCAGGCAGCTGTTTAATTTGTTAATGGAAGCTGAATCCATACATCACACTGGCAATAGGGTTGAGGCTAAAGTGCAAACTGCATTGACATAACCCGAGACAGCCGGTTGTTTTATTGTGAAGTGCATTGGACCAGTTTGACAGGATCTGAGAATCAGGACGTTTTTAAACAGGACACTGTTAAAAATACATCCTCCCATTTTGGGTGGGAGAGGGTTTTTTGTTTTGTTTTTTAATAAAAAAATCTGACGCAGTTCATATGATTTGGAGCAATCTAATAAATGCAGATGCCCCACCAGGCCATCTTCTACTGGCAATACCCCATGCAGTTTGTTTTCTCAGTAACCGAGAAGAACCCTGCCATATGTTCGACAGGGAAAAAAGCATTTTCATTCAGTTATGTGGCAAATATGAAGTGCAATCCCATTGGTGCAGAGGACAGAGAATCCGTATTGGAAGAATGGCCAAATCCTAGGCCCTGCCAGTCCCACGCTGGCTAATGATGAAGGGGGGAGTGGGGAGAATAACTATGTCAGTTCCAGAACTTGCATATTTTCCCTTACCTTTTGCATACCTTTCCCCACCCTGCTCTCCCAGCAGATGTCAAAGCAATAAGTAACTATTTTACTTTTAGAAGACAACTGAAGGCGGCCCTGTTTAGGGAAGTTTTAAATGTTTGATGCTGTACTGTTTTTAATATTCAGTTGGAAGCCGCCCAGAGTGGCTGGGGAAACCCAGCCAGATGAGCGGGGTATAAATTTATTATTATTATTATTATTATTATTATTATTATTATTATTATTATTATTTACCTTGTAAGGATTGTTGTGACAGCAGAGCTGGAGGAAGAATCAATCTGCTCTTGACACACCCTTCTTCCCCCTCCCCATCATTGGGAAACAAATGGCAGTGGAGGGACAGATGCCGTGATTTGTGGGGTTGCAAAAATGCACACTTCAGTGCTGCACCTCTTTGCCCACCATAGGAATTTGTCCTAAACGGATTGAGCAGTTTTCACCACTGAAATGAATTTGTGTGTAGCGAAACAAAAACATGCATTAGGGAAGAGATCTTTTTATGTCATGATATGCTTCACCTTTTGACATTGCGGGTTATCCTTCACGGAGAGCACGTGTTGCGGTGGGGGCCTAGCAAACTACCCTGAGTTGGCCACTGTTCTGATTGGACCCAGGCTGTTGTTGGGGAGAAAAGCATGTTTCAATTTCAGAGGGACAGCCAGGGGTATATAAGGCAGGCACGTAGTTTATTCCTCCTCTTTGGTTGCATACTTCGGATCACCCGCCCTCCCTCCCTATGTTTAGGCCTCTGTGTTGACCTTGCTGTGCCTATCATGCTGTGCTTGGCAGCGGCCCGGTAGGAATTTTTCCATTAGGCTGATTGGCTGGTGCCATCTGGTTTTTGCCCACTGCATAGCAAATACAGTGGTACCTCTACTTACGAATAACTCTACTTACGAATGGAGCTCCGTCCGCCATCTTGGATGCGGTTTAGATAGGATTTTTTCTACTTACGAATTTTTAGATAGGGTTGCTTCGACTTACGAATTTTTTCTCCCAATGCATTCCTATGGGATTCTACTTACAATTTTTTTCAACTTACGAATGTGCGTTCGGAACGCATTAAATTCATAAGTAGAGGTACCACTGTAGTCACAACTTGTAAGGTTGGCGGTTAGGCATTGGTTAATTTGGTGGTTGTATGAGGTTGACTGTTGGTTGTATGAGGTTGACTGTGTTAGCCCCTCAAGTTAATGCCTGTGTGTTGGGGAAATTCCGTTCAGGAATACAGGGGCTCAATATGCAATGTCTGTAATCCCCGGTCGGGGGGCCAGGGCCACGCGAGAGCCCCTGGAAGCCTGAAGGGAGAGGGGAGGGCTAGCACACCCGGCTCCCTGTCTCTTCCTGTAGGGTTTCCCCTGTTGACTTAAGGCTAGTTCTGTCCTTAGGGGACAGTTGGTGAACCAATGCCTACGCAACCACTCACATATTTTGTATTTTTATAAAGTTATGGCCAAATTCATGCCAAAACCCCAAAACAAAAATTCTGACTGTGGGGTGAATTATTTGAGGGGTGGTTTGGGGGACCTCGACACGCAAATTGGCCGTTAGAAATATTTGAGAGAGAGAGAGAGAGAGAGAGAGAGAGAGAGCCCTTTGATAAACTTCAGATTAATCATAATTCACTTCTAGGGAAAGGAGAGTCCCCAGCACAATGCTTCTTTCTAAAGTGGAGTTTCTGAATGATTTATATCACCAAATAGACGTGGAAAATATGCAGAACTATACACATGTAAATATCCACATGCATTTTACAGGAAAGAGTTGTGTATAGGTGCTGACAGGAATCTGGTAGTTTTCTGAAAACCCACGTGTGTTTCCATTAGGCAATTCTACACAGAGAGAGAAATGTAAAGTCAGAACCATCTGTAATTGGCTGGGATCTTGAGCTTCCATCTTCATGCCATCCTTAATATATTTCAGTTGAAGGAGACATAAACTTAGTAATGAATATTTCAGCATGGAAATCTTTTTCAGTTACAATACAAGAAAGGTTTCAGCATGGGCAATTGGACAGAATTAAACACCAGTCCCTCTTCAATATCATTGAACATTATCTATTCAGCAATTTCTGCCTTCCTATTATGAACTTGTCCAGCCACATTGCAGTTGGTAGAATTCAATCAGATGGAACACACTTCTATTTTAGGCAGGGGTTTTTCTGTATTTTTAGTGTGTGTGTGTGTGTGTGTGTGCGCGCACACACACACACACACACACACACACACACACTGCCTCAATCAACGAACAGATGTAATAGATAAGAGGTGAAAAATACTTCTTTATCTGATGCTCATATATGTCACAGTCATGACTTATGGAAAATAGACTTCGGCATGATATCTAATTCCAATATTTTGCCCCCACATCCAAAAGAAGACTGATAAGACAAAACGGGAAGAGAGATTATATTTATTAAAATTTAACAAACTGGGGGAGCTGCAACCAACGACACCACCACCACCTTCTTTTCTGGGGTACTCAAGGGTATGGAGTACTTCTCTCCCCCCCACCCCAATTCGTTTAAAGTGTGGCACTTACTATAACAACTTCATGGTGAGCACCTTTTTTCTTTTTTAAAAAAAGCACTGGTATTTGATACCGAAATCCAGCGTTGCCTGCGAGCGCAGCTTTCTTCTGATTGAAGTGCAGAGTGTTTGAGGACCAGGACATTCCAAAGCAACTACTCTATTCCAAACTTAAAAATAGAAAGTGTAATGCTGGTGGTCAACAAAAGAGGTTTAAAGACTCTCTCAGGACAAATCTTTAAAAATGTAGGATAAACACCAGCAACTGGGGAACACTGACCTGCGAGGGCTCCATTTGGAGAACAGCCTTTAGGATTGCTAGGACTAGCAAGGAATTCTGCCAGTTACATTATCTGCAATCCCTGTGTGATTGTGGATGACAACGTTAAAAGGCTTATGAAATGCTAGCAATGGCTAGCAAATGCTTAACTAGCTAGTTAATTTTGAGCTTACAAGTTCTAGTTTAATTGATTGCTCCTACCACATGTGTAGAGGGATGTGGGTGGCACTGTGGTGTAAACCACTGAGCTTTGGGCTTGCCAATCGGAAGGTCGGTGGTTCGAATCCCCGTGACGGGGTGAGCCCCCGTTGTTCGGTCCCAGCTCCTGCCAACCTAGCAGTTCGAAAGCACATCAAAGTGCAATTAGATAAATAGGTACTGCTCTGGCGGGAAGGTAAAGGCCATTTCCGTGCACTGCTCTGGTTTTGCCAGAAGCGGCTTAGTCATGCTGGCCACATGACCCGGAAAACCTGTCTGCGGACAAACGTCGGCTCTCTCGGCCAGTAAAGTGAGATGAGCACCTCAACCCTAGAGTCGTTTGTGACTGGACTCAGGGGTCCCTTACCTTTTTTTTTACCACATGTGTAAATAACCCACATTTTTATGTGTTCATTTATTATTACATTTATATCCCACCTTCCCACCAAGGAACTCAAGATGTACACACGTGGCTCTCTTTATTCTCACAGCAACCTGGTGAAGTGGATTAGGCTGAGAGACAGTGACTGGTCCATGGTCCCCTAGTGAGTTTTGTGGCTGAGTAGCATTTTGAACCCTGGTCTGCCAGGGTCCTAGTCCAACATTCTTACCTTCCACCATGTATAATCCAGACCGGTTGCTTTTTTAAAAATATGAACATTTAAATCCAAAGCACAGAAAGAAGCATCTATAGTCACACTTGAAACAATCAAATGTCTGAAACCGTGTGATTCAGCTGTTCAATGACAGACAAGCAAAACATGTCATTGGTTGCCAATGTACAATGTACATTTCCCCACATAAAACAACAAAGAGGCTAGGATCCATTGTTTGTTGTGTCCAAAGATGTGGCACTGATGTATATGAAGGCAAAAAACCTCTTAACATTTGGTATGTGTTGTGTGTGTGTGTGTGTGTGTGTGTGTGTGTGTTTAAGTAAAATGAGACAACGCAACTCGCTTGTCCTCATGACAACTAGCTTCTTTGTCTAATTTCCATTTGTTTCTGTGGCAGCTAAAACACCTTGAAATTACCTTCTCCAGCATGGAAGAATGATTTCCCCCTTGCTCTAACTGTCAGAGTGATTAGAATTTTAATTAGTAAAGTGGAGAAAGCGCACAGGGAGGAAAATTACTGAGAGGGGGGGGGGGAAGACACATGAAAGATTCACAATTGCAAGGGAGACAAAGAGACGTCTTAGAACAGGCTCCCAGCATGACAGTTCCACCAGCAATTCAAGTGCGGCACAAAATTCCATATGCTGCTAGTAACTCACTGCTGGCCATGCACTCCCCCCCTTTCTGACAACATGAAGCTGCTGGGGCAAAAGAAAACATTTTCATCAGTTGTCGCCCACAGGAAAGCCAATGATTTGTGTTTTTCTTTCGAGGATCTCAAGACTGCAGATGGCTCCGTTGCAAGATCCCTTGCGAACCTTTGATCTATTCTACTCCTAGCGATCTGGAGTGGAAGGAAAGGGGAAAATTCTGTAGATAGCCAATGGCATGAAAAACCCAAATGACCGTTCATATTTCCACTGTGGGGTATGTTTTGAGTGTTTTAAGCCCAGTTGTCATGTAGCATTTTACACACTGCAAAGCCATTATTATTATTATTATTATTATTATTATTATTATTAGAATTTATATACCGCCCCATACCCAGTGGTCTCAGGGCAGTTCACAGAATAAAACCAACATATAAATCCACAAAATACATAATAAAAATAAAAACAACCACCCAATATCTCCCCCCCAAAAAAACCACATTTTAAAAGGGCATAGGATGTAAATCAGATCAACCAAAGGCCTAGTTAAAAAGGAACATTTTTGCCTGGTGCCTAAAAGCGTAAAGGTAAAAAGGTAAAGGACCCCTGGACAGTTATGTCCAGTCAAAGGTGACTCTGGGGTTGCAGCGTTCGTCTTGCTTTCAGGCCGAGAGAGCCGGCGTTTGTCCACAGACAGCTTTCCGGATCATGTGGCTAAACTGCTTCTGGTGCAATGGTGAAGGAAACCAGAGTACACAGAAACACCATTTACCTTCCCACCACAGCAGTACCTATTTATCTACTTGCACTGGTGTGCTTTCGAACTGCTAGGTTGGCAGAAGCTGGGACAGAGCAACGGGAGCTCACCCTGTTGTGGGGATTCGAACCGCCGACCTTCTAATTGGCAAGCCCAAGAGGCTCAGTGATTTAGACCACAGCACCACCCGTATCCCTTAAGGTGTATAATGAAGGCCTAAAGGTGTATAATGAATGCGCCAGGTGAACTTCCCTGGGGAGAGCATTCTACAGACGGGGAGCCACTGCAGAAAAGGCCCCGTTCTCATGTTGTAACCCGTTCTCATGTTGTCATGTAGGTTCATATGGAAAGAGGCGGTCCTTGAGGTATTGCGGTCCTGGGCTGTTTCTGATACGTTTTCTTCATTCATAGCATACACACTGATCTTTCAAATGAGCATACAACAGTTGGTACTAGATAGCTCACTTGGTTCAGAAAGTAGTTTGCTGCTGCCCCTGCTAGAAGTGGCCAGTATTCTCTGGTGCTGATGGAGTGGAAAGAGGGACTGCACAAAGGAAAGGGGAAAATGAAGGTGGTTGAACTGCTCACTTTGCAAGCTCAAAGAACATTTTCAAGAGTTCCCACTGCTGTCCTGCTTGGTGGCAGCATACACCACTCATGTGTTTGGCTTTGCCAGAAGCCTAATGATGAAGACTTGTTGAGTTCCCCTATGCAAGGAGTGATCCTGAGTAATCCCAGAACCTCCACCCCTTACATAGAGGAGTTCTACCTTTGCATGCGGCTGGTGTGGGGTGTGTCTGGCACACATGCCAACGGTGGGGACCACAGCAGTAGAAATGGCCCTGTGATTCTCCCAGAGATGTGAGAGGTAGTTGTCCAAACCCTCCTCCTATCATGCAGCCGTGGTCCTAATTGGAGAAATTGGCAGAACACCCCCACCCATCTCAGCCAAACCAAAAATCTCTTGGCTCACTAGTACAGAATTATTACTCAATCTGCCCTCTCTAGCTATGCAAAAAACAAAATACGATCTTATGTCAAGACAATTTGTTTGTTTGTTTGTTTGTAGGATTTCTATAGCACTCAACACTACTGTTTCTTTGTGGCTGTACAACAGAGAAACAGCTTAGATCATGAAATCAGCTTAAAAAAATAAATAAATCTTAAATTCAACATGGGTTGGAGTCATGTGCCACTCTCCTTCCTTGCCTGCTTTTCTTTCCTTTATGCTGGTGTATTTTGTGCCACCTTGAGATGCCCCTCAACATGGGAAGAGTGCACCAATTGCATGTTCTAGACTAATGTCTACCAGTAACTATTTCAGCATGAGAATCCTTAACTTTACTTTCTAACCATGCTTGGCCAGCTATGTTTGTGCTACTGCAGATTTTCAAATTTCATTCTTTTTGAATGTCGATTATGGTGTTTGTTTGTTTGTTTTAATAGCTTACCCATCTTGTCTAATTGGCCACATTTGTTTGGGCCGACTGTTTTTATTGAAATGGCCACAGCACTTTCCCTTTTCCTTTTAATGGGCTGACCCATTTTTCCACCAACCTTGCCTCTGGAAGGCCAACATAACAGAGGTGGGTTAAATCATGCAGTCATTGTCCACCCTTGACCAGAAAATTCACATTATACATCATGTTCCAGAACCTCCAAATATGCTATTTCCAAACCACAAAGGTTAGGGCAATAATTTATCCCAGGATTCTCTGATGTGTTTTAGTGGCAAAGATTTGATAGGCGTAGGGTTAAGGAATGACGCTACACAGATGAACCCAAATAAATATGATATGGTCTACTTTCGATTTACGTTTGGCTTACATTCCAGAGATAGCACTTAAAACCAAAATTGGGTATGGTCAAAACACTCTTTCCTAGCACCTCTGAACACTCTTGTCAATGTTTTTCCCCCCAGATGCCCACCCTCTTCCTCCCCAGTCAAGTGCGTAAAGTTGAATTCGCACAAGTTAAATGCGTGTAAGTTCCTAGTGGATTGTACAGACACCTTGCAGCAGGAATAGCTAATGTGGTGCCTCTTATACAGCTACTAAAACATTGTTCTATATTTTCGAAACATCATATTCTCTTCCCTCTATAACCACAAGCTGCTACTGTTCTCTGAAGGATCTTTGTCTGGTTATAGGCAAATGTTCCTCTAGGGCAACAAGCAGGCTTCCTTGACCTTTTCTCCCAGAATGTAATAACACTTGACATGGTTGTAATTCATGAAAATCAATCCATAGAGTATTTTTTCTCATTTCAAGTAATTACAGGAGAGTTTTGGATCTAAATAAAGGTGAAAAAGAGGTCATTAGGGAGTAACCATGTTACACTGAAGATAAAATTAGAAAGCAAAGTTCAAAGCTGCAATCCATACTAGAAACCATGGTTAGAGGGTAATAATTACAGCTCAGGTCAGCAGCCATCTGCTCTGAACAACTGCAAAATATGTTTAGATCTAAAGTACACATTCTTTTTTTCAACACTTCATATTTGTTTTAAATGTTGAGCAAATGCATTTGGCAGAATCAAACAATTAACAGTATGGGCCTATGTGCATCTAGGCAGGAGAAAGCCCTAGGCAGAATTCAGGCTTGTGTGATCTACTATGTTTTTACTAGAACCCCCAAATCCAACTGGAGCTAGGTGGAAAAGATATAATTAGAATTAAAAAATTCTGAGACCAATAATTTATTTCAAGTACCAGAACTAAATGGAGTGCCCAGTCCTTCTGCAAACAAACACCATTCCTGGTTAGCCCAACCTTTCTACATTGCAGCAGTATAATTTTGAGGGGGGGGGGACATTTTGTTGTTGCTACGGTATATATGGCAGGCAGAAATCCTTGCTGATTTACTACAAATCACCCAGAAATCTATGAACAAATCTAGATCAGCATTCTGCCTTCCTTCTTACAATACCACAAAAATTCTACCCTGTAACATATTGTTACACAATACCCCAATCTCTGACCAGTGTGAGATTCCAGGGTTCCTAGGTACTTACACAGGGATCGGTTTTGTTAGAATGAGAGATGGCAGAGACTGTGGTGTCTTTATGATACAGTATATGGTTTATTTACAAATATATACAACCTGAGCTCACAGCATCAACACCCCAAACATTATTGCTTCTCCCATTGTCATAACCTTGGATTCAAACAGAAATCATGCATGGATCTTTGGCTTCTGCCTGCAGCCTGCCTGCTTCCTTTCCCCCACTACTTCCTAGTTTTTGTACCAGCCATCCAAGTGAGGAGGGACAAAGGCCCACCCATTTGCCCAGTGGGTACCATCACTTCCTTTGTTATACTAAAGGTGGTGCTTAGGTGGCAATTATGGCCATTCTTTCACAAACATGCTCAACTAGTTCAACAAAGAAATCCTCCTTCAGGTTTTAACCCTAAAGGAATTAGAAGGGACTCAAACATCATGTAGACCAGGCATCCCCAAACTTTGGCCCTCCAGATGTTTTGGACTACAATTCCCATCTTCCCTGACCACTGGTCCTGTTAGCTAGGGATCATGGGAATTGTAGGCCAAAACATCTGGAGGGCCACAGTTTGGGGAGGTGCCTGATGTAGACTAACCCCCAAACTCACAATAATATTCATTCTTAGACAACTTTTCTGTGGGTCTGTGCATGGCTTCCTCTTCTTCTTTCTGAAGCATGAGAACAGTACAAATCAACCAGCCTTCTGTCTCCTTCTACAATTTCAGTTCTCCTGAGGGTCGTCAATCAACAGCAGAACCTGTTGGGCAACCAAATCTCAGAAGCATGGGAAACTGGCAGAAGTGCCCCATCAGAAGATCTCAGACCCTCCAAGTGTCCCTATTTTCTAGGACAGTTCCAGATTTACAGAAGCCATCCCAGTTTCTGATTTGTTCCCATAAAATCCCGCTTTTCCTTAGGACGCCCCTATTTTCTTCGAAGAAATGTTGGAGGGTATGGGATCTCAGCGATTGAAGTGGAGTATAAGAAATAGATCACTATGAAATATTACCAAAGCTCTAAAGACAACAATTTAATGTGAAAGCAAATGTATATTTGGGTCTCTGGTCCAAGTTACCACCACCATATAGTCAATGGAGGCTGAGTCAAAAACTAGATCACCCAAAAGCTTTACAAGCAAAATTTGAACTAGTGACCTCCTAATTCACACCTCAAATTCTTATCTACTGCATGACATTAGCTCTAAAATGCAAGGAGAAATTGGCTGCCTTTTTTTGTAAAACTGAATATCAGCAAGCAAAATATATACTGTAGGTTGTCACAGCATTTTAGCATTTATAAATGTAAATAGCTCCTGTTGATTTGTTATGCAATTTGAGACACCATACCTGATGCAACACAAGCTACTTCAGAGACTCACCATCTATTTAAGTATGGGAAATAAGTGGCCACAAAAGAGTCATTTGAATAAAATCACCATCACTGGCATAAACAGTCCCAGTAGCTTAATTCAAGCCCTCCTGCAGTTTGTTAATGTCATCGCCAACCACTTTTTGTGCAAAAGAAAATATTACAATATCTCCTGTTGCAGCACACACACACACACACACACGTACAAAAAGGCAGCAAAAACCTCATAAATGACCCCGAGCCACAAACATGTTAATCAAGGGTTTAAAATGCAATAGCACCTTAGGTAAAGTTAAAGGGACCTGACCATTAGGTCCAGTCATGACCGACTCTGGGTTGCGGCGCTCATATCGCTTTATTGGCTGAGGGAGCTAGCGTACAGCTTCCAGGTCATGTGGGCAGCATGACAAAGCCGCTTCTGGCGAAACAGAGCAGCACACAGAAACGCCATTTACCTTCCCACTGTAGAGGTACATATTTATCTTCTTGCACTTTGACGTGCTTTCGAACTGCTAGGTGGGCAGGAGCTGGGACCAAGCAACGGGAGCTCACCCCGTCGCAGGGATTCGAACCGCTGACCTTCTGATCGGCAAGCCCTAGGTTCTGTGGTTTAACCCACAGCACCACCCGCGTTACAATATCTCCTGTTGCAGATGAACACACACACACACACACACACACACGTACAAAAGGCAGCAAAAAAGTCATAAATGACCCCGAGCCACAAACATGTTAATCAAGGGTTTAAAATAAAATAGCACCTTAAAGATCAACAAAAAAGTTAATTGAAATTTTACAGATGAAGGGAGAAACAAAACCAGAAGGTGTTTGCTTTATCCGGTAGCCAGAAAGATGGAAAGACAGGTGTACAACCTTGCTGTAGTCTTCCTCTAACGAAAATGAAAATAAGTTATTAGATAATAACAAAGCTTACAGTCTCAAGGTGCAGAAAGATGTTGCATTTAAAGGGGAGTCTTCCTCTAGTTTGAAAACCTGAATTTCAGTTTATGGTAACCCTGTGAGGTAGGTTATACTAAGAGTCAAGAAATGGTCACCCTTGAACTGCAGTCTCTGATTGGGGAGGATTCCCAACCCCATGTTAGAAACCCTTAGCAACATGAACCACTTTCCTTCAGACTCAGTCAATCATGTATTTATTGGCTGCAGAACATTTACAGCACATGCAAATGCCATCCAGGGGCCACAGCTAACCCCACATGTTCCTGCAGGGACATTTGCATGTTCTGTGGTGAATATCTGAAGTGGGCTTCATAGAGCGGTCATCCAAGAAAATGAGAGCAGGGAGGAAAGAGCAGGGAGGATACCACTTTTAGAGGGCTGGGAAAAGGAGGGTGTGCTTAACAGGCATTGAAAACCAGTGCAGCGGTGGACTTCAACAATCTTTTGTGATATGGCGCACTGTGCAAGACCAAAATTTGGTCTTCTCAATTATGCCCCCCCCCCATTTTTGCACCCCCTCAGTTCAGCACCCTGGGGAGGGGGGAACCACCTGCATCTCCCTCAATCCAGCACTGATCCAGTGGTGCCAGGTTGGCAATAAAATGGCAGCTGCAATTCCAAATAAGCAAGTGCCAAAAGAACACAAGAAGAGCCTGCTGGATCAGGCCAGTGGTTCATCTAGTCGAGCAAGCCTAGTCCAGTAGGCCGGAACTCTCTCTCATACCCTTTACCAGATCTGAGGGCAACCTGCATGCTGTGGGCTTCATTGTTGTCCCCTGAGGCCCCTAAAGTTCTTCAGTCACCTTTTGTCCTGCCTTATTCTGCTTCGGCACTGCTTCCTGCCACCTCTATAAGAGCATAACACAAACTTGCTGGATCATGCCAATGGCCTCTCTAGGCCGGGATCCTGTCCTCACAGTGGATAAGCAAATGCCTGTCAGAAACCTGCAGACAGGATTCAAGCACAAGAGTGATAACAGCAAGAACCTTTATTGGACTAACAGAACTGGACAACAGGGGCAAAGCAACTGCTTATATACATTTCTGGAGGCCTGGGCCACTCCCACTCCCAACGTGATTGGCTATCTAAACTTCCAAGCTGTGAATCGTAAGTCAGAGTTTAAGGGCTAATGGCAGAGGCCCAAATCCTGAAATGTTCTGTGACTGGATATCATGTATCGAATCAGAAGACAGGGGCTCAGAATCCTTAGTCCAGACTCAAGCTCAGGCAAACACAGACCACTGAATACATAACACTAGCCATCAAGGAATGCATCTACCGTACTTTTCCATGTATAAGAGGAGGGTTTTTTACTCTAAAATACAGTCATACCTTGGTTTAAGTAAGCCTCGGTTTGAGAATTTTCAGTTTAAGTACGGACTTTCGGAACCACTTACACTCATACCTCAGCTTAAGTACACTTCAGGTTGAGTACTCCGCAGACCCGTCTGGAACAGATTGATTCACTTTCCATTACTTTCAATGGGAAAGTTCGCTTCAGGTTAAGTACACTTCAGTTTAAGTACTCCGCGGACCGTCTGGAACTGATTAATCCACTTTCCATTAGTTTCAATGGGAAAGTTCGCTTCAGGTCAAGTACAGACTTCCGGAACCAATTGTGTTTGTAAACCGAGGTACCAGTGTAATGTTTAAAAATGTGCCTCATCTTATACACAGATAGTGAATGAGGGGGACGGGTGATTGGCTGCAGCCGTGAGCAGGAGCTTGTCAGTGACGTTGTGGTGGGCGATGGTTTGCTGCTAAAAGGGCTGCTTTGGATTGGCTGTTCCTGCTCTAATTGGGTTGGTGATTGGTTTCTGCAGCAAGGAGTGCTGTGGATTGGCTGCCGCTGCCGTGATTGGCGGCTGCCGTTCTGGGATGCACGCGATTCTCAGTGAACAGCTTTTCTCAGTCGGGTTAGTGGGCAGTTGAATGGCGGCTGCCAGCAATTTTTGCACAGCTCAACAACTGTGGGCAATCCTTCGCAAAAAAGCTCAACAACTGTGAGCCATCTCCCCCCCCCCCATTTTCTTAGAGTCCCCCAAAATAGGGAGCATTTTATACATGGGGGGTCTTATGCATAGAAAGCTATGGTAATCCTCCTTTAAAATTAATAATGGTCATCACTACCTCCTGTGGGTGTGAGTTCCATTGTTTAACTATGTGCTGGAGCCCCAACCACTTACCCATAAGAGAATGCAACCCCTCAAAATGGTCTGTTCCTGCTCCAAGATCTTCACCCCTCCATTCATTCCAAAAATTCTAAGCCCTTTTGCCATAGCTGCCAAGTCCCGGTTAGAAAAATACGGGATCAGCAGCGCCGGCACCGGAAGTCGCTTCTACGCATGTCCAGACATGCGTAGAAGCAACTTCCGGTGCTGCCGCTGCCCGATTTCCGGTGCCCAGACATGGGCAGAGCAGCACCAGAAGAAATCCAGGGGAATTACAGGATATTTCGCCATTCGGGATGACAGCGGGAAATGGCTTTAAAAACGGGGGTTTCCCGGGGGAAACGGGAGACTTGGCAGCTATGCCTTTTGCTGATTTCATCTCTCAAATTAAAAAACAAAAAACACCTCTGTATTTAATGTTTCTTGCATTCCACATAACTGTTGATGACGTTTGAAAATGAGTTCAGAGCATAGGAGTTCTCCATGGAGGCGACCATCCCACGCCCCACTTTCATACCTGAGTACTATGTCCCTCTGTGCTCATGAGTTCTGTGATCTGCTTTCTGAAAACACCTCTTCCCAAGTGCTATTCCAGAGATAGAGGCCAGATGCCCTGTGCTTTGTGAGCTATTTCTCAGCAGGGAAGAAAACGGCCTTCCCGGGGAGAGCCTTGGAAAGCTTGAGAGCAATATGTTTTCAGTTTAGAAGCCTGAAATAGGTTGTCCATTTCTCCAATCAACTGAAAGCTGGTTTGAAGAATTGCTGTCAGTTCCCTGCGCTTCACTTTTTCTCCTGCTGCTATCATCTCACATGGGATTGCCTGCAAATGGAGTGCCTGAGGGATCTACGCCGAGCTTTCTAAAGCAAACATAACACAAGTATTGTGGCTGGGTTACAAACGTAACGGCTGTAATACAAAACGTGTAACAACATCCCCTAATGGCATTCAAATCATGCTCATGTGGGTTTTCAAGTGTCAGGTGTTTTTCATTTCTGAGCCTGGGAAAGAGATATTCTCATGTGCTGATTTTGTAATGTCAAACAGCTATGTCAACTCTACTGCGTTAAGGCATGCTGTCGATGGGTTTCATCATGGAAGACAAATATCTCACTAGGCAGAGATGAGTGGATTTAAACTCCTTGGCTCTGGGCACATTTTGTAACGAAAGAAAGAAAAGGATTTGCTCGGAACAAAATCACCCTGAACTCCAATGATCCTTGCATTTTTCTGTCTCATGAAAAACTATTTTCTGTCAAGTATGCCCAAGTATAGAAGATGAAAGCTATGAACATGAACTGCAAATTACCCTGTTCATCTCATTTTCTTTATGCTCATCCACAACTAGTGTATATGGGAGCTGAGTGATAACTTGATCCCAAGTCCATGCCACTATGCCCATAATTCACCCAAGGCTCAACTCAAATTGCCACCACACCCATAGTCCATTCTTATGATATTTCAGCATGTGGCAAACCATAATTTAGAGTCAGTCTGTGTTGACTTTTAGCTTCCCTGGCATATATTGAGTCAATCGTCATCATGCCACATGCCTGTCGGTATGGATTGGCTTATTCTACAGCATTAAAAGTTATCGAAAAGCCGGGCCTGGCAATGCCATACAAAGATCTGAACTAGGCTCGCTTTGCCACAAAGCATCAACATCCACACCATTTCAGCTGACTGAAACCATTGCTGTGAAAACAGGCCCTATTATGGTTTTTTTTTTTTTTAAATTGTTTTATTAAGGGTTTTCTTGGTTTACAAAGATAAGAGGAGCAATGTCTCTCTTAACACTTTTACAGCTTGGTTTCATTTGTTGAGACATTGGTGAGGGGAGGGGAAGGATAATGGGTGGAGGGAGGGAGGGAGGGAGGGTGGGATGGGGTGGGTTTGATCTGGCCCTTAGCTATTCCTCTTGGAAAAGAGCCAACATATGTCAAAGCTTAATTCATCAACCCTCCCGAATATGCAGTGCTAAAATTGGGCTCTCAGGAAGAAAAAGAGGGGAGGGTGAAGTCATGTCTCTGAAAATGAAATATTGATTTCACAAATCACAAAATAGACCGTCAGAAGCAGCCACTAAGGGGACATTATGGGAAAGCAGGGCTTATATAATACAGGATTGTCCCATATTTCAATGTAAAATGCTATTCCTGTATTGATACAGTTTTCTTGTGTATGTTCTTCTTCTTCTTCTTCTTCTCAGTTCATGAAGGTGAGTAAATAGCAGAGGAGGAACCAGCAGGTGGGTATTGCTGGGTTCCATCATATCTCTCTCTCTCTCTCTCTCTCTCTCTCTCTCTCTCTCTCTCTCTCTCTCTCTCTCTCTCTGCCAAGATAGGGATCCTCTCCAAATGTATGTGTTTGAAAAGGTGTGTGATAGGTCATGCATTTAAGCTCTGGGTAGCAAAGCACAGGCAGATTTACAAATTTTTGTGTGCACGACAAATTCCAGAGGGGCCATCCTGTTAGGCTGCAATAGATTATAATGGATTGTTTTGAAGTCACCTCAGCACCAGATGAAAAAATAAATTGCCCCCTCAACCGCCCTACCCCACCCTGTTCTGTATTTTGCCAGAGCAAAGGTGACAATCCTATGTAGGTTTGATTGTAGACCACCCCAGGTTCAATTGCTGGTATTTCTAGATATGGCGGGCAATGCCCACTGTCTGAAATGACGGAGTGCTGCTGCCTGTCTTTGTGGACAGCTTCCTCTGTTCCTAAAATGGTGAAGGCTGGATGGTTATGCCTGCTCTGAAATTTCAGAAAGTGCCATTCAGTTCACAAATCAATACTTGACTTTGTTGAACTTCGTAGTTTGTGAAATGAAACTCTTCATCTTCTTGGCGCAAAACATTTTGCAAGTGACCTAACTCCTAAGCACATGGTTGATACTGCATAGACGTTTAAAAGTCCTGTTTGATATGTAAATGCTGCTCTTGACTTGGGCGCCTGAACTGGATACAAAATGGCCACAGCTGATAATCCACGAAATAAAAAAGGTGGAACAAACCTCTCCCAATTAATGGCTTTTAGGACAAGGAAGGTTGAAGAAGTGCAGCGATGAATTAATAATGTGTGCTTGCTAATGAGATGACGGTTGATTGTTATGCAAAGTGTCTTGGAGAAAATCCTCTATGCCAAGCCTCTCTGCCCTTGGGCACATGTCCAGCAACCCTCAAACTGCAGCAGGCCATCGGAAATGATATTAATCACCATCAATGACTCTTAGTTATGTGTTTAAGAGAAAAACTTGCAAAGCAAGTCCAGCCCTTCATTTCAGTGACCTTGCAAAATACCAAAGAGCAATGGGCATTGCAGAGCCAACTTGAAGGAGGATTGGTAGGAAAGATGCTAAATAGCTTCAGTGAAATGTCCACCCTGTAGATCTTTGTGTTTTAGAATACTACGACTGCTTCCTTTTTTTTTTGTCAAAAGAAGTGTCCCATGTAATCTAATTATTTCCTTTCAATGTTTTGTGGTTACAAAATTTCCCGTAATGTTTTAGAATGTGCCACCTATTGCACATCTCAGCAGATGTATAAAAATAAGGTTCATCTAGTTTAGTTTCACAATCGGATTGATGAAGCGCAATGCTACATTGATTGGAAGGCTCTGAGAGCTTGCTAAGAATTTCTGAAGTGATTTGATATTTGGTCACCTCCCTGAAACCAATATGGACTGCAAGGTCATTGGCTGTTTCAAAGTGGGATAAGGTGCTTTATACGGCCCCTTTCCATTAATATTCTTGTGTGGAACAAATTTTATATTCTCTTATTTTGAGCAATTGCAGAGAAGGCAGATAATGCAAAAGTTAATGGGGAAATGACAGTCACGTTAAGACCCATTGGCTTATTTAATTCACAGTATGTTCCAGCCTTTATTTAAAATAGAATAGTTTACAAAGTGATATGGAATTCAAGTTGCCTCAGTAAACACGACAGTTCAAAATTTCCAGGAGGGGAAAAAGATGTGTAGAACAAGCATAACAGGCACAATGAGAAACAGTATGTCCTTAAACTCTTGAGGGGTATACAAAATGAGGTGAAAATGTTCACAATCCCTTTTCCTTTCTAGCCAAAAGGAGAAAGATCCCGTGCTGTATCACATTCCACATTGCTTCTTATAAAGTGGCATATTGAGGCTGCAATCCTGTACCCACTTACCCGGGATTAAGCCCTGTCCTGTCGAAATCAGCATGACATACTTCTGACTGGCTGTATACATGGTTGCACTGTAAATGATCTACTGTGAACTGTCTCCTCTGTTTTGACAAAATCCACCCAAACGTGAGGGGTTCTGCCCACCACCTGACCTGCTTCGAACTTCCTGCCCCTACCAGACCCACCACTGACTGTGGTGGTTGAAGGCCAAATTTCTCCCTCTCCTCTCAACAGCTGCATGGCCAAGGAAAGTAGGTGGCAAACACTTCTCTAATAAATGCTTTTACAGTACCACTCTTTCACTGCTCCAACCAAACCCATCATTCCAAAGTCACCCCCATAAACTCCCATACCAGAAACGTTTCCTTTTAAATCCTACAAGATTTAGCAGAGAAATCTGAATGTGCATATGTAAAAGATTCCATCTATGGAGCTATTTATAAATTCCATGTATTCACAATCCACTATCGGTTTTCACAGACTTGCTTTCTTCCTTGAAGGCATGAATGAGCATGCTCTACCAGAGAAGCCACTTTGGCATGAGGTGAATTTTTTAAACAGGGGAACAGTTGTTGTTGTTATTATTATTATTATTATTATTATTATTATTATTATTATTATTATTTATACCCTGCCCTCCCCAGTCGAAACCGGGCTCAGGGCGGCTGACACCAGTAAAATTACAATAAGACATAAAGAAAGAAAAGCAATTAGTTAAAATACAGGTTAAAATGCAATTTACATTTAAATTTTAAAATGCAACCTCATTTTTAAAAAGGCCCTAGTCAAAAACCATGTTGTTGTTGTTTAGTCGTTTAGTCGTGTCCGACTCTTTGTGACCCCATGGACCATAGCACGCCAGGCACTTCTGTCTTCCACTGCCTCCCGCAGCTTGGTCAAACTCATGTTCGTAGCTTCGAGAACACTGTCCAACCATCTCGTCCTCTGTCGTCCCCTTCTCCTAGTGCCCTCAATCTTTCCCAACATCAGGGTCTTTTCCAAGGATTCTTCTCTTCTCGTGAGGTGGCCAAAGTGTTGGAGCCTCAGCTTCACGATAAGGGAGGAAAACATAGGGGTCAGACTGAGTCCAGGCCAAAGGCCAGGTGGAACAGCTCCATCTTGCAGGCCCTGCGGAAAGATGTCAAATCCTGCAGGACCCTAGTCTCCTGTGAGAGAGCTTTCCACCAAGTTGGGGCCAATACTGAAAAGGCCCTGGCCCTAGTTGAGCACAATCTAACCACCTTATGGCTCAGGATCTCCAACGTGTTGTTATTTGTGGACCTTAAGGTCCTCCGCGGGGCATACCAGGAGAGGCGGTCCCATAGGTACGAGGGTCCTAGGCCACATAGGGCTTTAAAGGTCAAAACCAGCGCCTTAAATCTGATCCTGTACTCCACCGGGAGCCAGTGCAGCTGGTAAAGCACTGGATGAATATGGTCCCGCGGCAGGGACCCCGTAAGGAGCCTCACCGCGGCATTCTGCACCCACTGGAGTTTCTGCGTCAGCTTCAAGGGCAGCCCCGCGTAAAGCGAGTTACAATAATCAAGCCCGGAGGTGACCATCGCATGGATCACTGTGGCCAGATCAGGGCGAGGGAGGTGAGTTAGGGCCAGAGCCTCCCTCCCTAAGCTGGGCAGAAGCTTCCTGGGCTTTGGGAAGGAGGCACCGGGCTTTAATACTTTCATACTCTAATTACCAGTAATGTTTAGGGGACTATTCTACTCTCTCTAGTCCACTGACCATACACTACTGATTATTTCTAGGACTGCAACTTAAGAGAAAGCTCACTGGGAGGACAGATCGTGAAGCTGAGGCTCCAATACTTTGGCCACCTCATGAGAAGAGAAGACTCCCTGGAAAAGACCCTGATGTTGGGAAAGATTGAGGGCACTAGGAGAAGGGGACGACAGAGGACAAGATGGTTGGACAGTGTTCTCGAAGCTACGAACTTGAGTTTGACCAAACTGCGGGAGGCAGTGGAAGACAGGAGTGCCTGGTGTGCTATGGTCCATGGGGTCACGAAGAGTCGGACACGACTAAACGACTAAACAGCAACAACAACAACTTAAGAGAAAAACTGGGTTCTTGAAGCTCTAGTTGTTACCTAAGCATTTTCTCCAAGGTTTTCTGAGCTTGGGTGGCTAACCTGTGGCCCTCCAGACATGAGCCAACTGTGAGGGGCTGGTGGGCCTTTGGCTCCCCCAGTAAAATATTTGAGGGCCTCGGTGCCCACCCCCTGTTAATGGACATTGCCATTCAAATGGTGTTTGTGAGACACATCATGCGATTGACTATCCTTGGGCGCCCAATATTTCTATTCAAGTTGGCACCCCTGCCCCCAGAAGTTGGCTGACACCACCTTCCAATGAATGGTCCTCATCTCATCAGGTAATTTGCCTCCTTGAAAAGCCAGGAATGATTACAGTATGCACAGGCTGCTAAGGATGAATGGTCCTCATCTCGGTGACACATACATAATCATTGCTGGTTTTTCGAGGAAGCAAATCATCTAATGCACACATGCACCGAGAAGAAAAGAGATGCCTGCACTTTTGAACTCAGATTGACCTACATGTGTGTGCTGACATAACATAATGATGATGAACAGCCCCATTACAGCACAAAAAGAAAGCTTGCTGTGGCGATGCTCTTTTCATGCATATCTGTGCTATGGAAGCTGGGGAAAGGCCCTGCCTCAAGTAAAAAAATAAAAATAATCATGTTGTAATAATCTGTCATTAAAATCAATAACTGCTTTATTATTCATTAGGCTTGCACTGCCAAGATGAAGCCTACTGTGTGCCATAAATTTACTAGCCTGTCACTTAATACAATATGATTTTACAATATTGCTAATGTGCACAAAGCATTCAAATATAGAATATCGGCACGTGCGTGATTGATAACAAATAAGGTGAGGATAAATTTTGGCTAAGTCCTCACGTTACTTGACTCAGGTCAAAGAAAAATCAATACGATTCGTAATGTATCTCTGCCACAGAAGCTTGGATGAAAAGCCTCCTGAGGGAAAAGATGAAGCTTTCCTTATCCTTCATTTTTCTCTTTTCAGAATGTTGGTGCTATGAAAAAGGGCAAAAGAGGGCAGGATTTTGTTTGTCTTCACTGAAAGGCTCTACGCTCTAAATAAGCAATGCAGAACAGCTGGTGCAGGGAATCCTCTATTTATAAATTTCCTGCACTGACATGAGTGCTGATTCCTCAACATTTGCTTCTGTGGTGCTCAAGGTACCCACCGGGTAACTACTTCATCTTCTGCTCATGTGCTGAGGACAGATTGTGCAATTATGTACCATGCAGTGTTTTGCCAACACAGTACTTGCCCTAAGCTTATATGTGGCAGATGAAGAAGCTATCTGGATTGGCATGGGAGAAGGTGCTCCTTCAAGTATTTAGGTCTCAAATTGCCCCATTGGGCAATTAGTTTCAAGTTCTCTCATCCTGGTCTGCCTGGGAGTCGAGATCTACAGGACAGGCTCTTTTGGGCCCTCCTGAGTTGAACAAAATCTCTTATGCAGTAACCCCGTAATAATAATAATAATAATAATAATAATAATAATAATAATAATAATAATAATAATAATAGTTGTTGTTGTTGTTTAGTCGTTTAGTTGTGTCCGACTCTTCGTGATAATAATAATAATTAATAATAATAATAATTATTATTATTTATTTATACCCCGCCCATCTGGCTGGGTTTCCCCAGCCACTCTGTGCGGCTTCCAACAGAAATATTAGAATACACTAATTTCTTAAAGATTAAAAGCTTCCCTAAACAGGGCTGCCTTCAGATGTCCTCTAAAAGTCTGGTAGTTATTTTTCTTTTTGACATCTGGTGGGAGGGCGTTCCACAGGGCGGGTGCCACTACTGAGAAGGCCCTCTGCCTGGTTCCCTGTAACTTGGCTTCTCGCAGCGAGGGAACCACCAGAAGGCCCTCGGCACTGGACCTCAGTGTTCGGGCAGAGCGATGGAGGTGGAGACACTCCTTCAGGCATACTGAGCCTGAGGCTGTTTAGGGCTTTAAAGGTCAGCACCAACACTTTGAATGGTGCTCTCTGCTGTAGCACCTCAACTGTAAAATGTTCTCCTCTCTGTGATGTGACTGGAGATGTTGAATTTTTGTCACCAGATAGAACGCAACTTTCTTCTCAGGTACTTGGCGATTAGATGGTTGGTTAGTGTCAGGGCTTCTTTTCCAGCCAGAAATCACCAGAACTCAGTTCCAGCACCTCTCAGGTGGGCACCATTGCCATTATAAGAGTGCAAAGGAGATGCTCATGCTGAGTTCCAGCACCTCTTTTTCTAGAAAAATAGCACTGGTTAGTGCTGTTGCCCCCAGCAACTGCTGCGTGTTGTGATTCTCAGTCTCATGCCCCCGTTTTTGCTAGGGACTGGGGAGAAATTTGATTCAGTTCATACTTAAAGGCAAACCTTCCTAATTTGCACCTCCCAAAACAAGATGCAAACCAAAACAGAGACGTCATTCAAAAATTCATACGTCTCTGAATTTTGCAATGTACTTCTGCAACCAAGGAATGTATACAAACATGCTTATATAAGGATAAAGTGTACATTTTAAAAAATGATATCTAGTCAGATCATTGCTCTATGTAGCTCAGCGGTGACTCTCCAAGGTTTCAGGCAGGGAGCATATCCAGCCCTAAGTGTAAATGATGGGAAGCATCTATATGCAAAACAAATGCTCTGTCACTAGCCTGATTATTTTTTAATAATAATAATAATAATAATAATAATAATAATAATGTAATAGATTTTATATATGGTGGAAAGGTGAAGTGCACATTTTTTGAACTAAATACAGGTGAAACTTGGGAAATTGGAATATCGCCGAAAAGTGCATTGATTTCAGTAATGCAACTTAAAAGGTGAAACCAATATATGAGATAGATGCGTGACATGCAAAGCAAGATATGTCAAGCCTTTATTTGTTGTAATTGTAATTATTTGTCGTTAGGCGGGTCAATTATAAATGGAATGTAACTAATGAAATGTAATAGCGATGTTTATTTTTGTATTGTTGTAACTATTTGTTTCATTACTGTGGAATTTCCAAAAAGAAAGCATTTGTAAAAATTAAAAATAAAAATAAAAAACAATAAGTTGCATCACTGAAATAAATGCACTTTTTGACAATATTCTAATTTTTCGAGTTTCACCTGTAAATGCAGAAATAAACTTATTACATTTTCTATCCAAACTCAAAGCATAGCTGCCAAGTTCTCCCTTTTTTTAAGGGAAATTTCCTTATGCTGAATAGGCTTCCTCGCGAGAAAAGGGAAAACTTGGCAGCTATGACTCAAAGGTGCATTGGAACAATCCACATTGTGATGTTCATATGAAGAGAGCATGTTAAAGGCTCGCACAGCCCAGTTGTGAATTAGCTTTTGAAATGGCAATTTCCTTGGCTCTGTTTAATTAATGAATAGCATCAGCCACTGAGAAATGTGCATGCTGGAAGCTGTCTGTTTTGTCATCCGTTTTGCAGGAATGCTCAGCTGTGTGAAAGCTAAATTCAGACGACAAAATTATTTCACTTTTAACTGCATCTATTGAAAATCTATTTCTCATGCATGCACTGTATTCCCCTGACTAGTAATTATAATTTAGGAAGTTCAAGTAGAACCATGTATATCATTCCTACTGCCAAGAGCTCTCTGGTAAATCATTGTTCTTTTGACCTGAAACTCTTGACTCATTCTTTGGAAGTCTGCTGGGTTGGAAGCCAACTGCAAAGCTCTTATCTGCCTTTATACTGCACTGTGAAACTCACTGGGTGTTTTTGGCACCATATTTTTCAACAACAAATGTAAAAGCCTAGAGCTCTGGTAGTGCATAATAACCACATACACAATTCCATAATCAGATTGATTTTTTTAAAAAATAATTAATTAATAAATACATGTAATGGCTTTCTGTTATCAGAAGAGAATGACTGAAATTTTGCAGGCTTCAGCCCCTCACAAGGGACCTACAAACTCGATCCAATTCTAACAGATAAAGTTCTATACATTTTCTTTATTTATTTTTTAAAAAAATGCATTTTAAAGGTGCCCTGCACACACACACAAAAAAACCTCTGGATGTATTTGTCTACAATTTGGGACATTTGATCCTCTTTGGACAGACTTCCGTGCCTGAAAATTTCATCCATTTTGGTCGGGGGGAAAGTTGATAGTAAATTCTTACTTATATTACTTCATTTTATATACTAGGTGGCTCAGAAGTGGAAGCACAGATTAAAAACTGACGAAGCACAGAGCAACTTGGAAACATATAAGATTTTTTTAAATGCACAGATTGTGTGGACAAAGTTAGAGTAGAGCCCTTTTTTAGAATGCACTGCTCACATGAGGGATGTTCACGTGAAGAAAGAGGAGTGAAGCTACATTGCATTATCCTTAACATCACATGGTGTCCTTCCCCCCTCCCACCTTGAGCATCCTCCTTCGTTAGCAGCTCTTTCATATACAAAGCTGCATATGTACTGTGTACACCTAATGGCAGGCACATGCATGAGAAGGGCTGGATTGGGGGCCCCTTTTCACATTTACACAATTTAAATATGTTTCACACACACACACATTTTTTTAAATCTTTGCTTTCCATTGCACCCTTGCACTGGAAACGCGCAGGTCTGCTCTTGCTTTCTACTACAGAATATTCCCATCATTCTGCTGAAATGATTACATCTGGCCAGGAAACAGAAGAAGTTGGTGCAATGTGTTTTCATTTGCATTCAGAGTTTGAGAAACAACGGAACTCCATTTTTCCAGTTATGTGACGCCACTGTCAATTAACAAGAGGGTTGTTAACGTCTCTATGGGTAAATGGATGTTCACACTTTAAATGCAGATAACAGGAGCATAGCTCTACTGAGGGAGGGTGTAGCTCAGGGAAAACACACATGCCTTGCATTCGCAATGTCCCAGGTCTGATTTCTAGCACCTCCAGATAGTTATGGAAAAGGATGTCTCCCGGAACCATAGAAAGTCTCTGCCAAGTGGCATAGACTACGGTAGGTGTATGGGGTATAGAAGTTCTAGAGAGAATGTGCCAAGTGGAAATGGGTCTACTTTTGCAGCATTTATGCAGATACCGTGTTCCCCCTATTTTAATACACCGTCTTATATTTATTTTCCTCAAAAAAATAAGCCTGTGGCTTATTTTCGGGGGGTGTCTTATTTTCTTATTAAGCAATCTTTTATTAAGCAATTTGGCCCCCTTGGGGAGGCCCCCCCACTTTTTTGTGAGGCTCGCTGCGACTCCTGCTCCTGCCCTGCCTCCGCCCTGTCAGGCCCTTTCGGGTGCCGGCAAGGCAGGTGATGGCAGCTGCGGCAGCGCTGAGTTCCGAGTGGCTGCAGGTCTCTGATGCCCTGACCCTGAGCCCGGATTCAGAGGATGGACAGCCGGGCCAGGCGGAGGTGAGGCCACTGCTGCTTGCTCCTGCAGGCCATGGAGAAAGCTGGGCAGGGACAGCTGGAGCCCAGCCGGCCAGCAGCAGCAACAGGAGTAGGAGGCAGGCGCCCGGAACCGGCACCGTCTGTCCTCATCCTCCCGCTGCTGCTGCCTGGCTGGGCTCCAGCTGTCCCTGCCCAGCTTCCTCCGCGGCCCCCAGGGACAAGCAGCGGCCTCGCCTCCTCCTGGCCCAGCAGCAGCAGTGGGAGGACGAGGACAGTGCTGCTGCTGGGGAGCGTGGTGCTGCTGCACACTTTGTTGGCGTTGCAGCAGCCGCTGGTTCTGGGCGCCTGCCTCCTCCTGCCGTGGCCGGCGTTGCTGCTGCTGGCTCAGTGCTCTCCTTCCGCGCGGCGTGGCACTGCAGCAGCAGCAGCCGTTCCGGGCGCAGACCCGGCAGGCCTCCGCTTCCTCCTGCCGTGGCCGCCGTGCTGGGTCCCGCTGGCTGGCTGGGGCGCTTGGCGGTATGTCTTATTTTCTGGGTATGTCTTATATTTCGTGAATGCCTTAAAAGCCTGCTACGGCTCATTTTATGACTACGTCTTAAAATAGGGGAAACACGGTAGATGACTGAGCCAGGATAAGGCGGAAGAAATTGATACAACAAAAAACAAAGGTACATTTTACAGTGTGTGGCTAGAACAGTACTTCAGATCTGCTCTTATCTGAATGGTATATAAGCATCTTTCACAACTCTATGAGCCCTAGCTTTCTACCCTATGTACAGAGAACCCATCTTCTTAAAAGTATTATTATTATTTATTACATTTATATACCACCTATATCTTCCAAGGATCTCAAGGTGGTGTGCGTGGTTCTCCTCTCTCCATTTCATTCTCACAACAACTAAGTTAGGTTAGGCTAAGAGATGGCGATTGGCCCAAGGTCACTCAGTGAGCTTCATGGCTGAGTGGGGATTCGAACCCGGCTCTCCCAGGCCATAGTCCAGCATTCTAACCATTACACCACACTGGTAGATGCAAACGATTTGCTTTTATCTCATCTCTTGCGCACATGAACAGCCTTAAAAATGCAGGAATTTGAAGGGGAATTGTCTTTCTCCATCAACAGCCTGACGACTTGTATTTATTTGTTTTAAGAAAGCAATAAAGTGTTAATTTTGTATGTTTTTCATTATCATTTTTTGGATTTACACGAGGAGACCAGCCCTGAAACATCAGCATGTTTCAAACGGGGATGGTTTTGATATGAGAAGTCACACTCCAACCACCAAAAGACGAACTTTCCGTTGCTGCCAAATCCCAGCCCACTGAATAATAAATACCAGGTCCTTGATTTTCATAGCAACAGATGTCAGATGTGCACATCACTTGGGAAAACGTTGCCACTTTGCATAAAGCAAATCCAGCACAAATATTTTGCATTACGTGGACATAAATGACGAGTGGAAATAACAAGCAAATGCTTTTAAAAAAACAACAACCCATAAAATAGGAGTTCTTCCTCAGCTATATGCAAAGCACATGTTAATAGATAGCATGTTTCAAAATGAATGTGCATTACTGGAGAATATCACATATTTTTCTTTCTAGCAATGTGCACTTAATATTGCACCTTGCTGTAATATACCCAACTGATGTGGTTCAGTATCTAGAGCAAATTCTCTCCTCTTTCCCCTGCTCCATTGCTTCCTTCTAGCAGTTACATTGTACTACCCTCAGTTCCATTAAATTCATGAAGTCATTCTGCCTGACTCGCTCTGAATCCGCCATACCATTTACATTCCAGTTGGTCTAATCCATCATCTGTCTCTCTCATTTGAACAAGCACTTTGGTACATAGAACTTACTCCAAAGCAATATCCCCACACAACCTGAGACGCATTGCGTTCTCTCTTGTACTCTTCATCTAGAGTTCCATTTCATATTTCAGCAAAGGCTTAGCAGTAGAAATACATTCTTTTTTAAAAAAAATATTCATTTTATAAAACAAACATACAAAACAAACAACACACATATAATTCTTTCCATTTCATAATTTTTCTTTACCTTGTTCAATGACTTCTCTTAATCCCCCCAACTCAATTTCATTATTAATCAAATTTGGCAGTTTTCCATATTAATAATTAATCTAAATTCAGATATTATTCATATATATATATATATATATATATATATATATATATATATAAACCTAATCATAGATAAAACAAAAATATCTAAAATACTAAACACAAATCATTTTTCTACCCTGAAAGCCTATATCAACTTCCCTTGGGATAATAAAAATTAAAATATTATAATATTTTTTTAAATAAAATTTGAATTTCTTCTAATCTTCGTCCACTGTCTCTTCTTCCTGGTCACAGAGTCTCCCAGCCAGTTCAGTGAGTTCCATAAAGTCCATCATCTTTATTTGCCATTTGTCTATAGTTGGTATTTCTTCTGCCTTCCAATTCTTGGCAATTAATAATCTTCCTGCTGTTGTGCCACATACAGAAAGGATGTGGTATCTTTTCTGGGGATCAGTAGAAATACATTCAAGGTTAAAACTGACGGAGAGGAAAGCAAGTCTATTTTAGGAAAATCTGTGGCCTGTAAAGGGACCAGACTCTCCCCATAAACCTTCATTTAATGACACTTCAGGTCTTCATTTAGCCTCCTACACTAGCAAGGTAATTTACTAATCATGTATTGAGGTTGACGTGAGCCTATTTTATTCCTAGGTTGTTTTTGCTGTCCTTTATTTTAAAAAATATGGCATAAAACCATACCTTGGATCCCGAATGCCCTGGAACTCGGACGTTTTGGCTCCCAAGCACCACAAACACAGAAGTGATTGTTCTGGTTTGCGAATGTTCTTTTGGAACCCGAACGTCCGATGGGGCTTCCGCAGCTTCTGATTGGCTGCAGGACCTTCCTGCAGCCAATCAGAAGCCTCAATTTAGTTTTGGAAGTAAAACGGACTTCCAGAATGGATTCCGTTCGACTTCCAAGATGCAACTGTATTTATCAGTAACTCCAATGCAATTGGGGGGGGGGGGTTAAATTGTACTAAGGATTATAATTTATATTACAAATGTGCAAGCATATTCAGGTATGGCATATTGTCTCTATCCTTTTGTGTAGTGCAGTCCTAAGCATGTTAATTCAGAATTGAGTCCCATTGTATTCAGCAGAGCTTACCGCCCCTAAGTTTGTGGCCTTATGCACTTTTTCATTCAGTTCAAAATGACCTGACTGTATGAACCCTTAATGACAACTTTCTTAACTACTAAATCAATAGAAAGCAACTATTTCTAAATTAAAGTTGCTGCCATGTTGTGGTCATTTTGACGGACACACCCACAACACTTTGGACATGCAGTGTTTCATTTTCCTTCATTTATTTAAATTGGGGCCTGACCTTAAAGCTATTTTTGATAAGAAACCTCAAACTAACACATGAACACCCTGAACAAACACAAAGGGAGTGGAAAAGCTGCAGGAAAAGCAATCCCTTTAATGCAGCAGAATACATGGATCATGAAATAGAGGGAAATGGCAGGCGGGTTTTCTAAAGGTTTATATCCCTTTGGAGTCAGTTGTTTGGGGGTGGTGATAATGTTTAATTACAGTGCTATTCTTCTAGAAAAAGAGGTGCCAGATCTCATCATGAATACCTCCTTTGTGCTCTTATAATGGCAGTGGCGCCCAAATGACTCCCAAATCACCTGTCACCTTTGGAGTCTGAGGCACCGGCTTGGACCCAAGATTGGGACGGGGGGCAGCATCATGTCACACATATGATGTACATGCATCAATGGGAGGAGGCTGAGTGCCTAGACCAGCTCTGCGCAGCATCAATGACCGCGACTCCTCCTCTCACACGCTTAGGAGAAGCCTGCCACCGGCTCAGTGCTCAGCCTCCTCTGCACCCTCAATATTGGGGGGGGGGGCTCCAGCTAAACCAGGCATAGGCAAACTCGGCCCTCCAGATGTTTTGGGACTATAATTCCCATCATCCCTGACCACTGGTCCTGTTAGCTAAGGATCATGGGAGTTGTAGGCCAAAAACATCTGGAGGGCCAAGTTTGCCTATGCTTGTGCTAAACAATATGGTGTCCAAACCCTAAGAAGCTGTTGCCTATGCTTGGTGCCATAGCTAATAATGAGAGTCCCAACATTGGCCCAACACATTATTTAAGTACACAAACACAGGCATGTTTTTATGAGTATAAGTTGTTTTAAATTGTTTTTAGTATTGTATTTTAATGTTGCAACTGGCCCTGGGGAATTTAGAGGAGGAGGAGGAGGAGTAATAAATTATCCACAAATCAACATATCCTCCTATTTATTATATCATCCAAAGCTCAGTGCTTGCCAGAACGCTTGGGAGACGGGCCATTCTTTCCCATACCGTAAGCTGCCTTATAATGAGGCAAACCATTGGTTCATCGAGTTTTGTACACACTGGCAGAAACTCTCAACGCTTATCTGGAGATGCTGGGGGTTGAATATGGGACACTTTGCATGCAGTAGCAAGTGGCATGGTGGGGCAGCGGTGCTCATCTGGTGTCAGGGACCATGCTGAGGAGAGCTGCACTGAGGCGGAATGGTGGGAGCCACCCGCTCCTCCTGCTCCTGCTCCTGCTCCTGAATTTTCCCAGGAGCAGGAGGACAGTATAGATTGGGAACAGTGGTTTGCAGAAGGGCATAGTTCAGAAGGCAGAAGCTGGGAAATACTGAATGGGGAACACCTAGGAGAAGAAACACTAGAAGAGAGAGAGTTAACAGATTCATAGTCCCCGGACAGCATTTACCCCCCTTCTCCAAAGACACGAAGAGCTCAGAAAGTGCAGAGGGTACAAGCTCAGGTTACAAGACGTAGGAGTGGCATAGATTAATAGGGATGGAGGGGGGGGGAGTGATCCTTAATTGGGAACACCACCATTTCTAGGAGACGTGTTCTTTGTTCTCTCACTGTGATTATTAAAGATTCTAACTGGTAAGACACTCCTTTCGCTTGATCTTTTGTTTACTGCCATGGGGGAGGAAGCCTGACATCTGGCCTCCCAACAGGTGCTTACTGAGAAGAAAGGAGGAAGGGCAAGGTGGCAGTGAGGTCAGCACAGTGCAAATGCATTGGCAGGAATATCAGATTGGCTCTGCTGTTGCGTTTGAACCACACCAACCTTCTTGCCACCTTCCCCCTCCTGCTTCTCCCTCATGGTAAGCAGAGGCAATTCAGCTGTTGGGAGGTCAGGTAAGTACTTCCGCACCATCTGCTACAGATCGCATGCAAAGCACGGGATCTAACACTGATTTATGGCCTCTGTGTGTCTTATTGCCCTTGTACTGAGGTCTTCAATGCAGAAGAAACAGCAGAAGAAACTCTTAATTTCTTTTTTATTGTTTAAAACTTAGCACAAGTGAATACTCAGCTTATTTGCTTTGACAAGTACAGAGAACTTGGCAGAGAGGCGGCATCTTGTCTCATGCTGGGCTTGGGAGAAGGTTAAAGGGAAAAAAATAATTCACAGTTACTCCACAACCTGACACAAATGAGAGGAATCCCTGCCTCTCTGCTATGCCCTCTGAAAATTATTGTGCTGGTTTTGTATTCTCTCCATTTCTCACATTTTTCCAATTCCATGTGACCACAGTTTCACATCAGTTTATGAATCTCTTTATAAAATGTCCACATACTAAATTCATCAGCAGTTTGATGTGTTGTGCTTAATATACAAATGAATCTTCCCTAATATAATACATTTTTGTACATTATTACCACTAATATACACACACTACTCCCAAATATAAAAAATATTGTATGCATTTTTCTTGGATGGTGAACTACAGAGCAGAATTCTCATATAGTGGCATTTGAATTCATGTATCGGCAACCAAAATGGTCAAAGGCCTGGAAACGATGCCTTATGATGAATGGCTTAGGGAGCTGGGTATGTTTAGCCTGGAGAAGAGAAGGTTAAGGGGTGATATGATAGTCATGTCCAAATATGTAAAAGGATGCCATATAGAGGAGGGAGAAAGGTTGTTTTCTGCTGCTCCAGAGAAGTGGACACGGAGCAATGGATTCAAACTACAAGAAAGAAGATTCCACCTAAACATTAGGAAGAACTTCCTGACAGTAAGAGCTGTTCGGCAGTGGAATTTGCTGCCAAGGAGTGTGGTGGAGTCTCCTTCTTTGGAGGTCTTTAAGCAGAGGCTTGACAAGCATCTGTCAAGAATGCTTTGATGGTGTTTCCTGCTTGGCAGGGGGTTGGACTGGATGGCCCTTGTGATCTCTTCCAACTCTATGATTCTATGATTCTATGAGTGTTTCAGGAAGTGCAAATTAGGTAGTGCAAATTTTAATGTGTACCAAACCAAATTTGCCCCCCCAAAACACATGTCTGTAGTAGGTGGCAAGGAAAAAATGCAGGTTGACTAGCAAACCAATGTTGGTTGACTCTTGCTGCAATGAATGGTGATTTAGATGGTTTACAGGACAATGTGAAAGTGAATGACAGAATAGGAGCATCAAGAGAAAATTTGCTGATAATTCCAAAGAAAATGCTACAGCCCCAGAGAACTGCCTGAGAGGTCCTAGTGTAACATGTTTACAACAAGGAAGGCGAGGCAACAATATAATGATATAGGCCAAAATAAAAATAAAAATTGAGACTCAGTGACTGACACACTTTATTAAAAAAGATTTTTGGAAAGACTTTAGTACAGCTATTTCCTTTAACTATTCCTTTTATTACCTAAAACTAACACATTGTAACATTTCCAATGTGCTACACATGTATGGAGCCTAATAACCAGTTGTGGGATCTATAATTAAAACAAAATGGCTGAGATCTTACCAGCCTGTATGTGTGAATATATGCACCACGATTGGCTGAAAGTTGCTACACACTCAACAGACATAACTGACTTCACTCTTTAAAAATACTTTACAAATGCAGCATTTTTTTTAAAAAACAGAACTTCTCTCTATTTGAACTGCAGCAAATATTTCAAGGCAAATATTTTCAGCATAAAAAGGAAGGGTTACAAAATATTTCCCGAAAGGCCCCTGGAAAAAACCACATTTTTATACTTGTTTGATTTTCTGAATTGGCCTCATTTTTTAAAAAGGAAATCCTTCTTTTTAATCACAATAACATCACATAACCAGTCAAATTGGACATCTATATCCCTATCCAGGCATCTTCCCTGATATATTTTCTATCCGGGGGGGGGGGCAGTGACAGCACATTTGCTTTCATGGTTCTGATAGTCCAGCCCCACTACCACCTATGTGTCGGGGCCGAAAATATCCAGTGGGGAGTCAAATTGAGGCTCCCCATGTGATTTCAAACCCTGATCATACAGGATTATCAATTGTTCAGAAAGCCTCTATGAACAGAGATCATGGAGGGCAGTTGTTATGGTTCCCTCTAAGCCAGGGGTCCCTAAACTAAGGCCCGGGGGGTGGATGCAGCCCAATCGCCTTATAAATCTGGCCCGCAGACGGTCCAGAAATCAGCATGTTTTTACATGAGTAGAATGTGCCCTTTTATTTAATATGCATCTCTGGGTTATTTGTGGGGCCTGGCTGGTGTTATTACATGAGTAGAATGTGCGCTTTTATTTAAAATGCATCTCTGGGTTATTTGTGGGGCCTGGCTGGTGTTATTACATGAGTAGAATGTGTGCTTTTATTTAAAATGCATCTCTGGGTTATTTGTGGGGCATAGGAATTCGTTCATTTCCCCCCAAAAAATATAGTCCAGCCCCCCACAAGGTCTGAGGGACAGGGGACCGGCCCCCTGCTGAAAAAGTTTGCTGACCCCTGCTCTAAGCCCTCGGATTCAGAGCAGGAGTGGGAGGCACCAGAGGATGAGGAAGGGGAAGAAGGGAGAGGGGGCTACAGAGAAGAGCCTACTTGATGAAGCTCTCCCTCCCCAGATACTCTCAGACTTGATGAAGCAAGAGACTGAGAGACTGCCCCTTCCTAGCCTGTGGTGGCAGAGCTGGTCTCAGGAGTTCTAAGGAGGAAGTGCACCCAAACGTATCTCCCAGGGAGACACAACATATCGAGAGAAGGGAAGGGAGAAGACTCGTGGCTTGCTGAGAATCACCCACCTCCAGGCCAGGAATGATTGCAGGGATAAGGTTCATCATGAATAGCTGAGACTTCCTCCCTTGCTTAAAAACTTGGCAGAGAAACGTGGAAACTTGCTGGAACAAAGCTGCGTCTCTCACGCAGTCTTGGAACTCTTGCCACTAATCTTTGACTCTCGAACCTTGGCCTTTGCTCTCAGACTGGATTGATTTTGCTACTCCTCTGGTTTGTAAAAGCACCTGGAGCTATTCCCTAGATGCTGGGTCTGTATCGGAAGACTGCTAAAATAAAACTTCGCTTCTTTACTAGCAAGGAAATGTCTCAGTTGTCTGGTTTGGGGTGGGAGCCAGGACAGTAGTGGGACTGGGAATATCATAAAGGGGGTAGGAATAGCTCATTACCTCACAAGGGATTATGGAATAAAGCAAATCTCTTTTACTTCCTCCTCCACACAAAAAAACCCTGGATCTATTTCTCTTCAATTTGGCAGGCTTAATAAACACTTGAGGGGCTCCTGTACCTGTAAATTTCATCCACTTTGGTTAAAAGAGGAGAAAGTTGCAGCAGTTTTAATAACCCAGTTTATTTTCTATTCCAGAGAGCTTCATTTTTTACAGATTGTCTCAGAACCCAGAGCACTGATCAAAGCAAACGAAACACAGAGCCACTCATAAACAAATCGGTTTGTGTTTTTTTTAAAAGCGCATTGATAAGATACTATGTACAGTGGAACCTCTACTTACGAATTTAATCCGTTCCGAATGCACATTCGTAAGTAGAAACATTCGTAAGTTGAAATGATGTTTCCCATAGGAATGCATTGGGAATGGATTAATTCATTCCGGGGCCTAGAAAAAGGCACTTTAAAGGCCGGTGGGAGCCCGGCAGCGGCGGCTGCGAGGGCCTTATCCGGCCCTATGGCCGGATCGGCAACTGGGGGGAGGGCGGCGGGAGGCCAGTGGCAGCGGCGGCGATGTGCCTGATCCAGCCCTATGGCCGGATCGGCAGCTGGGGAGGCCAGCGGCGGCGATGTGCCCAATCCAGCCCTATGGCTGGATCGGCAGCTGGGGGGCAGCGGGAGGCCGTCGGCGGCGGTGGCAATGTGCCCGATCCAGCCCTATCCAGCGGGAGGCCAGCAGTGGTAGCAGTGGCGGCGATGGGCCTGATCTTGCGTGGGTGGCTGTGAGGAAGCCCAGCCCCCTTCCTCCACAGGGTGGGGAGAAGCCAAGGAAGAGGGGGGGAGGAGACACCACCGCAGTGTGGGAGGGAGGGAGGGGGGAAATCGCAAAAAAGGGCGACTGGATCGACAGCTGGGGGGGCCGCGGGAGGCCGGCGGCTGTGGCAGCGAGGGCCCAATCTGGCCCTATGGCCGGATCAGCAGGTCGGGAGGCCGGCGGGAGGCCGGCGGTGGCAGTGGTGAGGGCCCGATTCAGCCTTCGGATGTCGAAAAAATTCGTAAGCATGTGCCAGTTTTTTTATTTGTAAGTCGAATTTTTTGTAAGTAGAGTTATTCGTAAGTCGAGGTACCACTGTACAACTTTGAAGCCATGTGTACCCCTAGAAAATGCAGGAAGAGGAACATCTTAATACGGCAACTGAGGGTGAACAAAGCTCATTTATGTACAGAGACAAATCTGATTGGATACATGATGACATCACTGTAATACTGACATCACACTTCTTTAAAAATAAAAGGGGTCAGAAGCAATTTTTGATCAGATTTGCAAAAAAAAAAAAAAAAGTCATTTGGAACTGCCACAATCTGAATGTGAGGGGTGTGATGGCATGCTCATTCATTCCGCACCCCCAATAAATCACAAAAGGAATTTGTTTTAATATATAAAAACCTCTTGGTGTATATTTTTTACCTTTTTCTTAGTTCAGTTATACCTCTGCTCTGTCCTGACCAACTGAACCATTATTCTTATTCACGGAAGTCTCTAGTGATATTCCATCAGGATTTATGAGGTACTTACAATCCCACAAGGAAAGGAGCTTCTGATATCTTCAAGACTGTACACATTCCGTGTATTAACTCCCACAAGCCTAAAAATTCACCTCCGGCAGCAGATTTTTCAGTCCATAGCTATAATGTCCTTATACAGAGGGAAAAAGTTGTTAGGGTCAATTCCTTCCCTGTTGTAATAATTTAATAGTGCAGCTAAATCAGTTTTTGAAAGAACGCCAAGTAACTCAATAAAAATGCTTACCTATAGTCTGTCCCCTTTTCTTTTTAAAATAAATGTCACTGCAGAGAAAAGATCACTATGTTCTACAGTAATAAAATCTACAGCAATATATTCTCTTCAGTGGCTAAGGCTATCAGGAAGAAATAACTCAGTCCCCTAAAATAATTTTATAGTTAGGTGTGCCCTCATTTTGGGCGAAACCCAAACACTCAAAGTCGATTAAAACAAAACATTTGGAGCGGGAAATTTTGGCTGCCAATTTTTAAAAAAATTTGGATGAGAAACTTGGAGCAAGTAAATTTTCATATTGTAAACAACACGTTCTTTGAGCTTCGTGTTCTTTATACTTGCCTGCTTAGAAGCGGTAAACCACAGCCTCAGGGCAGAATTTGCCCTCCAACCTTTCTGTTGGGACCCCCTCAGGCTACAGCCACCTCTCCTGTCCCCAACTCTCTTTGCCCCTGCTGCTCCATGCCTTCCTCTACTGCCTTGAACTAAGATGATGGGTCCTGCTTACCTGGCTGGAGGGTGGAAAGAGGTGTGTCTTCTGAATTTTGCATGGTTGAATTTTGCATAACAAATTGTACATAGGTAAGAGTGTCATCTGTTGCTTCACTCACTTTTCCCTCTGACTTTCCCCACTTTTTACTCCTGGCCTCACCCACCGGCAGCATACGGCTTCTCAGTGATTACCCATAAGGGGATGCAATCACTGGGTTGAAAAATGATCTCTACCTTGGCTTACAGCAATCATTGTTATTACAGGATGTTACACAAGTGTACATGTGGACAATCTCACTAGCCCAGCAATCCTGTTCACATCACTCTATCAGCTAGAATTCATAGTTAGGTTGGGTGTCAGGCATCAGAGGATCCAACCCAGGAATGGATAAGACAAGGAAAGTTCTTACCAATGCCTTTTATTCAATATTCACAGAAAGAGGCTTAGAAATGCAGCCTCTTGGAGTAATGGTGTTGCTCCGAGTGAAACCCCACCCCATCTGTCTCTCCTACTTCCTCACGAGTCATTGCTATGGGTGCTGGAAAGGACCTTTTGCCTTTGAGCTCTCTGCTCTCCTACTTTCAATGCCCGCCAGGTTCTGGGAGAGGGGGCTTTCTAAAGTCACTGAGTCCATCAACTGTCCCCCCCAGCGCTGCTTCCTCCTCCTCCTCCTCCTCCTCCTCCTCCTCCTCCTCCTCCTCCTCCTCCCCTCTCATTATTTCCCAGCTTTTCCCCTCATCTGCCTCCGAGCTGTGACCTCCCTCAAACCCCTGTTGCAATTCTGAACTGTCTTCTTCTACTCTGGAAGGGCCAGGCTTGGAAGGTGCTCTCCACCGTTCTTCCTCTGCCCAGTCCCTGAAATTGGAATAGCTCAGTCAGCAGAGCATGAGACACTTCATCTCAGTGTCATGGGTTTCAGTCCCACGTTGGGCAAATGATTCCTGCACTGCAGGGATGTGAAGATGAGCTTTGTGGAACCTTCTAACTCTAAGATGAGTTAGATCCCATTCTGTTCTAAGATCACATTATTCTACACCTTGCTGTACCTTGTACTAGGGGTGCCAACTCCAAGGGGTGGATCGCTTCCCCCTCCAGTATTTTTGGGATGGGGCTGGGCTCCCCAATGATCAAAGGGGGCAGAGGAGAGTATGGCTGCCTCCTTCACCTCCTCCTCCTGCCTAGGGTTGTCATATGTAAAAAGGGAAAATCCGGACACAAAAGTTGTTGGCAAAGTTTTTGAAGGTTGTTGTTGTTTGCAAAATCTGAAAATAAAAATAAAAATGAAGCTTTTGACCTATTTTTAAAGGGAATTTGCCAAAATAGAGATTTCCAATAGAGGGAGGAAGCAGTTCTGTCTGTTGGCGGCAACCGCAGCCGCCGCCGGCCATTGAAGCTGTGCTTCCACCGCATTCAGATTCACCCCCTAGCTCCACCCGACATTCTAAGAGTGTCACACGCATGGCATCACCCCTCCCCATTCTCCCTCAGAAGTTGGCGCATCTGCCTTCTACTAAGCTCCATTTAAAATCCGTATATCTGAATTATTATTATTATATCTCTTTCATATTTTTGCACTCAGGTGCCTCAGAGCAATTTACAATGTAAAAATGCAAAGCCATTAAAATCAGATAAAAACAGCAATAAACAAAAATTAAAATACTCATCTGACAGTATATTTAAAAGGCTCAAGTCCTGTCCCCCCCAATTAAAGGCAAAGCACAGCAAAGCTATATATATATATATTCATTATTTGTAAAGATGGCTTTGTGGTTTTTAGAGTTTGCTGAAATTATTTTACTGTTTTTTAAAACTTGTGTTCTGTTCTGCTTTTATATTGTACACCACTTCAATGGTGTTATCTTATGAAGTAGTCCATAATTTTAATAATAAAGGTAAAGGTAAAGGGGCCCCTGACCATCAGGTCCAGTCGTGTCCGACTCTGGGGTTGCGGCGCTCATCTCGCTCTATAGGCCAAGGGAGCCGGCGTTTGTCCACAGACAGCTTCCGGGTCATGTGGCCAGCATGACAAAGCTGCTTCTGGCGAACCAGAGCAGCGCACGGAAACGCCGTTTACCTTCCCGCCGGAGCGGTCCCTATTTATCTACTTGCACTTTGATGTGCTTTCGAACTGCTAGGTGGGCAGGAGCTGGGACCGAGCAACGGGAGCTCACCCCATTGCAGGGATTTGAACCGCCGATCTTCTGATCAGCAAGCCCTAGACTCTGTGGTTTAACCCACAGCGCCACCTGGGTCCCTAATTTTAATAATAAATAAATACAAATAAGAAATAACACTCTGGGACTAACATCGGAATTAACAGGCATAGGATTGTGTTGTAAGTCACCAGTCAGCTAACAAATGGTTCTATAGCAAAACTACGGGAGTTAAATATTACACAGAAGGTCAGCAAAGGAATTTTAATGGGAGCAGACGGCTGAATGAAACACTCCAAGCAAATTCATTCTCGGTATGTGCCATACATCACAACCAAGGTCTTGCATTTCATGATACCTATAGAGAAAGATGAGTGGAAAACTGAATTCATGATTAGTCACATAAATATATTCATAATTGTGATCAAATGTGCATGGAATGAGAATTTGCTGTACATGTTACTGAAGGAAAAGTAAATCATTGATCAAACACGATCTTTCTCTGTGAGTAGCCAATAGGTAATTGATCTGCAGTTCTAACCGCTTTACTCTTTATGAATAATTACCCAGAAGTAATGCCATTTCTTTTGGCTAGGTGACATAATTGTGGAATAACCAATTAGACCTGCAGTTTCAAATCAATATTTTGATAGGTCTTTAAGCATTCTTTTTACAAAAAGCCAAAAAAGGCCTATGTTAAAAGAAATACACACACTTCAATGATGATTTAGTACTGTGGCTTAGTGCCATAAAATGAATGATTGATTAACGTTGTGCAGTATCAGGGAGAATTTTGTCACCAAATGTCATTGCATCTGCTGCTTTGAGGGTTTTCTTTACATTAATGTACAAGAAATAAAAACAATTGCCGGAGCTGCCGGTTAAAACTGATTTCCGTTTCCTAACTATCTGGTTTGTTTCACAATACAGAAACCACAGAAACTAAACCAGCCATGTTAATGCAAGTATTTAATCTAAGAAAACCAACATCAGCAGCCACTTAGAGTCAAAGTGCAGGCCTGCTACAATATGTGCAGACGTTGCAAAGGAAACGATGGCAGGATGATGGTGGAGAGATGGCACACACAGCAGAGGGACATGAAAGGGAGTTGCATGCTTATAGATGGGCAGTTCCCAAAAGAATATTAAATACATGATAAAACACCAGACATTAAAAACTTCCCTAAACAAGGCTGCCTCCAGATGTATTCTAAAAGTCAGGAAGTTATTTGTTTCCTTGACATCTGATGGGAGGGCGTTCCACAGGGCAGGTACCACTACCGAGAAGGCCCTCTGCCTGGTTCCCTATAACCTCACTTTTCGCAGGGAGGGAACCGCAAGAAGGCCCTCGGTGCTGGACCTCAGTGTCCAGGCTGAATGATGGGAGTGGAGACACTCCTTCAGATATACTGGCCCGAGGCCGTTTGGGACTTTAAAGGCCAGCACCAACACTTTGAATTGTGTTCGGAAACGTACTGTAAGTTTTTCAGAACTGGTGTTATATGGTCCCGGCAGCCACTCCCAATCACCAGTCTAGCTGCCGCATTCCAGATTAGTTGTTAAGGAGGCCAAATTTATACCACAAGCATGGAATGAAAAGAAGTCTCCACTCTGGTCCCTTACGCCAGGCCAACCAACATTGACTTGGCTGGCTATAGGGTAGATCAGGGTAGCTTTAGCTGTCAAGTGGGCCCCAGGATGAGCAGCGCAGAGAAAATTGCTGCCGTGATCATGGGGACATAGTGGGTATGGAACAACCCGGTTCACACAAACATTGCAGAGATGTGCATTGCTGTAGAAAGGATTTAGCAGAAACTGAGTAAACCAGCTCAGAGCTACCAGATCCAAGGTGCCTATTGGAGAAAGGCTGCATATACCTCAAAACACAAGTCTGGATCTCCACTAGGGTGGGAGGTAAGAGGTCTGAGCATGAAACTGCCCCCACTAAAGATACATGGCAGTGGAGAAACGGCTGCCGAGCTAACATGGCATGTGGCTACATTGCAACACGTAGTTTGTTTCAATCATTCTGAGCCCCAGCAGCATTTAAAAAAAAAAAAAAAAGTCCTTGACATCCAATATTAGCTTCTGTCAGTGTGAGGTTTAGACATTTTTCAAAAAGATTAACTGAGGTTTGGTGAATAAAATGTGTGTGGACGTGAAGAATGCCCTTTAGTGGGTTCCATAGCAGTAATTCTCAAGCTCTGTGCCAGGGTTTGCTGTTGTGGCATGAAAGAAGTTAGCTGAGAAGAAACTGAGTAATTAATGGGTGGGTAGTATTCACCCATAGGGGATGTTGTATCTCTGCAAGATTAAATATTCACTCATTACTGGGGGCAACTACTTCTACCCTCTTCTTGCATCATGTATGCCTAGATCATTTGAGCTTTCCTCATCCCAAAAAGCAGCAAAATTATCCAATCTCATGAACATGTTGATCCAGTGTGTGGCAGCTGTGAAAAAGGCAAATCTGTGTTAGGGATTTTTAGGAAAGGGATTTATGGCTTGTATCCATTGCAGCACTAAGAAACCACCCTATCAGTGCAAGGATTTATGCTTGTGCAACAGGACTTTCCACTCTCTGTTCTAGGATTTCCACAACACTCCAGAATAGATTAGGTAAGGCTGTGAGATGGACACAGAGTTGGGGGAAAGCCCTCTGAACAAGCATAAATCCTTGCCCTGCCAAGACAGTTGTTTAGCTGCAGAGACTGCATTGGATGCAGTCAAAATTTCAACATCTCTTTTCCTTTTTACAACTCTGTGACAGCCACATTTGGGAGTATGGTGTATGGTTTTCAGTAATCCTTCAAAAGATGCAAATGATTGTGGAACAACACGCCATGAGGAAAGGGTACAATGAGGCTTTTTAGTTTAGACAAAAGGCAAGCAAGAGGGAAGCATGATAGAGGTATGTGTGGTGTGAACAGGGAAAGGTTTTTCTGCATCACACATTACCGTATTGGCCTGAATATAAGCCTCACCTTTTTTTTCCAAATTCCAACCTGGAAAAGTTAAAAGTGTGGCTTAAATTCGCGACCTTACAAAATTGGCTTTTACGATATCGCTGCTGAAACAGACATATGGTAAAACAAAATGGGTGTGAGTGCCTGTGGAATTTTAAGGGAACGGCTTATATTCGGGTATTGTCTTTTTTGAATTTTAAAGGTGCGGCTTATATTCAGGTGCGGCTTATATTTGGGCCAATACGGTATATGTTGGAATTTTCGGGATAAACAAAAAGAATTATGTCTTCACCCAATGCATACTCAAACTGGAATTCTCCTCCATAAAGGTAAAGGACCCCTGGATGGCTAAGTCCAGTCAAAGGCAACTATGGAGTACAGCGCTCATCTTGCTTTTCAGGCCGAGGGAGCTGGCGTTTGTCCACAGGCAGCTTTCTGGGTCATGTGGTCAGCAGGACTAAACTGCTTCTGACGCAACAAAACACCGTGACAGAAACCAGAGTGCACGGAAACACTGTTTACCTTCCCACTGCAGCTGTACCTATTTGTCTACTTGCACTGGTGTGCTTTCAAACTGGTAGGTTGGCAGGAACTGGGACAGAGCAACAGGAGTTCACCCCGTTGCAGGAATTCGAACCACCGACCTTCTGATTGGCAAGCCCAAGAGGCTCAGTGGTTTATTCCACAGCACCACCCACATCCATAAAATATAGTGATGGCCATCAATTTGGACTAAGGAGATCATTGGCTATTAGTCAATGGTGCATGCAATAATATTGGCTGGCGTATACCTCCAAATCTAAGAGAAGGAAAACTCTGGTCCTAAACCTTCACTGCCTTGCAGGGTATCTTTGGGAGAGAAAAAAGGCTCAGGAGTATTTCCTGCGGAGTAATCTGGCCAGCCCAGGAGCTCCGAACACACTGCCCATGCTTGTGCCCTGGGAGGTGACTTTAGTGCTGCTAATCCAGCGAGTTGACTTCACCCCCAGAGGTGCACTCTATTGCCTCTCAAGACAGATGGATGCCAGCAATACCTCCGATTGCCAGGAATTGAGGATCATGAGTTGCAAAGTACTACCATAGGCATCTGATTACTCACTGTGAGTCTAAAATGTTGGACCAGGCTAGTCTTTGCCCAGATCCCAGAAAGATCTCATGCTCCCTATAACATCTGTATTGCACACTTTCCTGCAAAGCTGATTTCACAGCTATGGAGAGGACTCTAAAACTGCTCAGAAAAACTGCTGCAACTGAGCTGCCAGAATAATGCACTGGTGAGGAAGTCTAATGTAATGCCTGGATATGTAAACCCAAGGGCGGCCATGAGAAATTACTTTAGATAGCCTCTGCGCTGAGAGTGCTTGAATTGAAGCACTGCATTCAATAGGTAATTTGCAATGCTCACATTTGGTTTAGGTACACTGTTTGTAGTCATCAGGCATTCTTCTCACAAACACATTGAATTAATGTCAAATTCACAAAAGCAGCCTAAATTATTCTCTGTGTAATTTTGCAGCTTGACCTGAAGCCAAGGTTTAAGTAACAAGTTTTCCTGCACAGTGTAGGTTACTCTCCAGGCTTTCTCCTGCTAATGGGATCAGGGACCTCTACCTGTAATGTGTGTGAATTGTCACTTAGGTAATGTATTTCTTGGAAATGTTCTAACGCAGACCTTTAAATCCAATACATTTCTATGTAGCACTGTGCTGATTTTTTGCCCATGAAAATACAGCTGAGATGAGATTTGGGGAGCCCCCCAAAACAACTAAATAATGCCTTTCTCCACTGATTTCATCGTGATTCTTAGCACTTCTTTTCTCCTGAATTGCAGCTTTAAATCCTTTATTTTTTTAGATTTCCCCCCCTTATGTATTCTCAGCAAATCAAGGATCATATATGGATTATGATGATGTCACAGTGCCACATAGTTATCAGATTTGACTGTGTGATTATGTCATTAATTAAGCCAATGTTTTCCTCCAACCAGGAATAGAGAAGAAATTCAGTTCAGATCTACCTAATTCACACTTTGTGAAATAGTACCTGAACTGAAACAAACCCATCTTTCAGAATTAGCACTTATTGGTGTTGTTATTGCTGTTGTTCATTTATTGATAACCTTCTATACAATCATCTTTACATGATGTACATCCAAAAGCGTGTGTGTGTGTGTGTGTGTGTGTGTGTGTATTTAAAAACGACACATCACACTCAGGTACTTTAATAAAAAACCATACAAAATATTCATGGCAAGCACCTGTTATCTAGCTTGGATAGTGCATTGGAACAAAAATATCTTCGGTTGTTTCTGAAAAGTGCAGATAGTGGGAACCCAATTGTATCCCAACTAGACTGCTGTTTCACAGAAGTATGGCAGCCAATCCTAAACGCCTTGCTCCAAGCAGGGGAGTAGGAATGTGTGATGGGGCTGTAAAGGGCAGGAGAGGACAGGGAAGTCCTGTTTGCATGTACAGAACTCTCTTCCGCAAATGGGCTACCCCAACCAGATATCACCCAGTGTGTGTTGACAGGAAGGGGGACAGACAGAGGGAGGGGGAATTTAAACAAAGATGTCTTCATTCCATTTTTCCCCATTCTGTAAAACAATGCTGTCCAATTATTATTATTATTATTATTATTATTATTATTATTATTATTAAAAATCCCAGATAATGAATATCATCGGATCTTTCTTTCTTTTTTTAATGCAAAACTGTTTTTGGCAGTTTAACTTGCACCATTTCAGTTTTCAGCTGAATTGTTGTGTTGGAAAAACACAGTTTCTTTTTCTTCTCTTTTTCCCTTACTGTATTGCCATTCTGAATCTCTTGCAAGTAGATCACTGAAGCAGCAGCACACACAGCCAAGGTAGCTGGCTGCTAAATTATTTCTCTGTGCCTTTGGCACATCTAAGTAAATGGTGTTAAAGCTGATCTCTGGCAGCTTGCGCAAACACCACAGGAATATCTTGATAGGAAAGATATATTCACCCATGTTATCATCAGACTGTATCATCAGATACAGAAATCTAATTGCTAATGTAGTGTATGAGCAGCTTTACATTAAGTAAACTAACTTTTACCGGTGTTTACCTCATTCATGTAGAAAGCGGAGAATTTCAGAATGAAATCTATTATTTCAGAATGAAATCTGAATGAAATCTATTATTATTATTATTATTAATAATAATAATATATTGCCGTATACCCAGAGATCTCAGAATGTGCCCCCTCAAAAATTGTGCACCTGGGGCCACAACCCCCCCCCAGTAGCCCCCACTCTATGCCCTTGTCAGCACCCTTAACAACTTTCAGCACCCAGGGTTCGTTGGGAGAAGCCATCACAGTTTATGGGGCTATGCTACTACTTTAAACATAGAGTACAGATGGGGATCTTTACAAATATAAGTGGCCTTTGGTATTTTCAGCACAGGAAGATGCTCTTGATATCTATAGTGATAAATCATGTTGCCCTTGTTAACAACGCACATGATATTCCTTTATCATTTTAAATGCAAGCTCTTAGTTGGTTTACAGTGCAACCCTATCTACTGTACAGTGGTGCCTCGACTTACGAATTTAATCTGTTCCGAAGGCGCCTTCGTAGGTCAAAAAAATCGTAAGTTGAAAAGCACCATTGGAAACGCGATTTCCCATAGGAATGCATTGGAAACGGAAAAATTCGTAAGTCGAAGCAACCCCATCTAAAAATTTGCAAGTCGAAAAAACCCAATCTAAAACCGCTGCGGTTTCCGTTTGGGTGTCGAGAAATTTGTAAGCGTGCGGCCATTTGCCACACTCGTAAGTCGAAAAATTCAGTTATCGAGTCGTTCGTAAGTCGAGGTACCACTGTATTCTCTTCTATTCGGAAATAATTACAATCAGTTGAATGGGACTCATTCCCAGGTACGTGGGTACATAACGCAATAAGGATTACTGGCTTAATTAATATTAAGGCCACAAAAAGGAACTCCATAGCTTTTCTTCCGACTTCTTATAATGCTACGAGGCATTTTCTTCTGCAGATTTCAAAATGGCAGACTACAAAGCTTCCATTTCCTAAGCCTTATCAAAACGGTTAATATGTTATTTGGCCATGCTTACAAATGATTGCAATGCTCTTTTTAACACTAAAGAAGTCCCTCAGTGCATTCCAGTCATTGTTTGTGAATCTATGTACCTGATTAGTCCGTGTACGCTGTAATAACCCGGAGAGCACTGAACATATGCTGTGGGAAAATGCTGTAAAGCAAAAACAAAACAAAACAAAACCCCAGCAACAACCTCTAAGTTAATCTCATTTATCTCTGTCACCCAAAATATGAATACTCACTTATTCAGCAGTTGTGTATAGGAGTAATACATTTAAATTATTATATTATAATACTTATTTTGAAACGGTGAACTTAGAAAGGCTTTAATGAAATGCTGAAAATGATCTGTCATTTAATTTAGTTAAAATTCACATCACAGTTAATAATCAACTCTACCAAGCTGAACAAGGCTTAAATTATGGGTGCAAAACAAATGGATCGTCAATGGCAAGTAGACAAAAGCAGACAATGGCATTGTTCCCATGTCATGCTAAGCCAAACCATGGTTTAATGTGAATGCACAATCACGCAGGTTCCCCAAAACACTTCCCTGGTCATTTTGTTGCAGCAGAACACTGAGCTAAGCCATGGCTTGGCTTGGCATGTTGTCCAAACCCAGGTTCCTGCTTTAGCTGTCTAGAGTCCAGGGGTCAGCAAACTTTTTCAGCCATGGGCCAGTCCACTGTCCCTCAGACCTTGTGGGAGGCCGGACTATATTTTGAAGAAGAAGAAAATGTACAAGTTCCTATACCCCACAAACAACCCAGAGATGCATTTTAAATAAAAGCACACATTCTACTCATGTAAAAACATGCTGATTCCTGGACTGTCTGCGGGCTGGATTTAGAAAGCGACTGGGCCGGATCCAGCCCCGGGTCTTAGTTTGCCTACCAGGCATGTCCAACAGGTAGATCATGATCTACCGGTAGATCACTGGACGTCTGCTGTAGATCACTGGTAGATCATTGGCTCCCCCCAAAGAAGCTGAACAACTGTGGCTCTCCTAAAAAAAGCTCGACATTTTATCTCCTCCCTGAAGGAACTCAACAACTTTGACCTACCCCCCAAAAAAATGGGCCTTCCTCTTTCCTAATAAAAGTGTAACAACTTTGACCTGAACCCCCAAAAAGGGGGTAGATCACTGCCAGTTTTTAACTCTGTGAGTAGATCGCAGTCTCTTGGGAGTTGGCCACCCCTGGTAGACTAACCACGAGTTGTAACCAAGGTTTGCAAACCTAGTCAAAAAGCCTGCCAGGCAACAAAATTAGATAACAAAATTGTGAAGGAGTAGAACAGGCATAGACAAACTCGGCCCTCCAGATGTTTTGGGACTACAATTCCCACCTGGCCACTGGTCCTGTTAGCTAGGGATCATAGGAGTTAAATTCCCTGTAAGCAAAGGAGGGGAAACACCCTATGACATAACAGAGGAAATTCATGGATTAGCCTGCTCCTTTCTGTTCCAGTTTCTTCTTGAGGGAGTTTCCTACACGAGTAAAATTTTAAAAAATGCTGTCTCACCTGGGATCTGAAACGCTACAATCCATTCGACTACCTCAATCCCACCCCATTCTGCTGTGTGTGTGTGTGTAGACCAGGAATTCCCAGCTGCTTGTGGACTACAACTCCCATCATCTCTAGCTATCAGGAACAGGGGTCAGGGATGATGGGAATTGTAGTTTGAAAACAGCTGGAGACCCAAGTTTGGGAGACACTGGTGTAGACCAAGCCCAGTCATGGCATATTTGAAATGAAGATGGTGCTCTGCTCAACAACTGGACTGGGGAATCGCTGCTGGGCCCTCCCACATAGTAAAACAGTTTAGGGCCCAGTTCACACACAATGATACCAGTCTAAGAAGCCAAGGTCTATCAACAGACCATCCTTCTCTTTCCCCCTTCTACAGCATCTTTCATGCAAAGCTTCCGTGGTTCCTCAAACCACCATTAGAGCTGAACCAGTTTACACCCGGACTTCAAATTTGCAATTTTATCTTGGCTTGTAACGCCAGGATCAGGCCCATGCACAGCTTGTCTGAGGCACAGGGTGGGAGCATAGCTGCCAAGTCTCCCGTTTCCCCCGGGAAACCCCCATTTTTACTTACCTTTTTCCGGTGGTCCCCCGTATCACTTCGTCTCCCGTGTTTCTCCATTATTTTCTCCTTCCGGCGGCCATTTTTTTCTTATTTATCCTTCTATGGGCACAAAAAATGGCTGCCGCCGGCTTCAAAAGTCGCATCTACGCATGACCGGAAGTGCGTAGATGTGACTTCCGGTGTCGGCGGCGGCCATTTTGGTGCCCATAGATGGGCGGGGCGACACTGGAAGTTGCGTTGACGCACTTCCGGTCATGCGTAGAAGCTACTTTTGAAGCTGGCGGTGGCCATTTTTGGTGCCCATAGAAGGGCAAAGCGACACCGGAAGTTACGTCGACGCAACTTCCGGTGTCACACGGCTGCCGGTCCCGGACTTGGAAGGTAAGGGTGGGAGTCTTGTTAGAATAAAGTTATAAACTCAAAAAGAAATGGGTCCCAGGCAGGGCACCACAAGCTGCTTATTGCCCAGAGGCCAAGGGCAAGTGTACCCAGCTGCCCCCAGCCCAGCCCACATGGGCTTGGCTAGGATTGGAGCCAGAGCTTAAACCACCATTTACAAGTTTAGATATAAGAGGAGCATGTGGATATAAAAAGAAGCCTGGAAAGTATGGATTAAGGTGCATGAGAGAGGTAAACGAGAAAGAGGATGTAGAAGCAAGCTGGCACATTTGTTCTCAGTCTGATAAACCATGGTTTACTGGACCATAATTCGTATGTCTTTGTTTGTGTATGAAAGAAAGAAAGAAAGAAAGAAAGAAAGAAAGAAAGAAAGAAAGAAAGAAAGAAAGAAAAGAACACCTATTACAAAAGGGAGGGGGAATCAAGTCAGGTTTTTTGTTAATAAGCTTTAGATGGCTGTATAGCACCAAGGATATACTAGGTTTGACATTTCATTTCAGATAGTTAATGATGTTTTTACCTAGGCAGTCACTCACCACTGGTTTTTGCAGCAAGGTCTTCATAAATAACGTGGTTTCTCTTTCTATTTTACAATCTGACAAAATGAAAATTGAGAAGCAATATATCAGGCACAGAGTTCTTATACCTACAGTTTGCTGAGTCATCCAGAAAAACCAAGAAAGCATCTTCTGACATAACTCTTTCTGTTTAACAAATATTACCTACCATATACCATTATGTCTCAATGTTGGCTTTCAAAATTGCTGTCATGTTAGAAGCACAATATAGCTTTTTAAAAAATACTGTTGCTCAGTACCACTGAAATTCATTGACTCCAAAAAAATTCTAAATAATCTTTTGCTCTTGCATTCATTTTTCAAGTAGCCAAAAGAAACCCTTCTCTGTTGGTTAAATATCAACAATGGTGATTTTTTCAGAATGGAAAGAAAATCTAGCTTTTTTCATTTGTTTGTGGCAGGGCACATCAGAGCGCCAACCACGCAGTGCGCAAACATGAATGCTGAAATGAAAAAGCCTTACACTCAAGTAAATATGTGAAACATTGTTTAAAAACAGATCACCAAAAATGTATTTTAACTCATCTTTATTCAAAACACAAAATCTGAAAAACATCTGAGTTTTAAAATATATGTTTCAAGCTAGCTTTTTTTGAGGGGGGGAGTTGTTGAGCTTTTCCCCCACAAAAAACTGACACAAAAAACAATTCAGACATGGATTTTTAGCAATTTTCGGAAATTCCACCCAGACACTTTCTGAAGGATGAATGCCGGATACGGCAGCCCTATCCATTATCCCCTACCCCTGCGTTTGCCTGCAAAATCTCCAAAGGAAAACTTGTTTACCATCAAAGAACAAACACAGGCTTTCTGGTCCTTATATTTCAAAAGTAAAATTTACTTACTGCACTTTCATAAATGAAGGGAGCGACAACAATAACCATTTACCATCTGTCTTCATGTTCTCCCCCCCCTTTTTTTTAACCCTGGAATATCATCTATGGTAGTTCTCTAATACAAATTACTCTTCCTAGGGGTGGAAAGGGCTATGCAATAAACACTATGGTACAAGCATTTAAATCCATCAGGCCTGACATTTTAATGATAGGCTTCTCCATTTCTGCTTATGCCAGCATTTCTAGTCCCATGGCACTTGGCTGAAAAAGAGATGCGCCTGGTAAAACATCTTAATGTTGAAAGCTGTTACAAAGTGGCAAGGACATTTCATTTTGCCCTCCTCAGATGAAATGATCCATTCCTCTAAAGAGCTTATTGAAATATGGCTGGGTGGGGAACAAGAGAACGAACTCCGTTAAGGTTGGCACAGAATCAAAGATGTCAAAAGGTGAGGTGATCGCAAACACATGGCGGGCAAACCAGTCCAACCCTTTCAGATTGCGATGCCGACAGGCAGAAAATCAGCTCTCCTTTTAATATCCTCATAGAAACATGTTCAGTATATTGTTCAATGTATTGATTAATGGTGCTTGGTTTTTATTTTTATTTTTAAAGCATTGGCTTGAGTGCTTTCTTTTGGGGAACTCTATGGGCCGCCATTTTGCTTTTTCACAGAAAGCTCTGATCATCTACCTGAGATGAGAGCAGACTCTGCCTGGAGCAAGGGCGACTAGCCTTTCTCAGCTGAGGGGCCACATTGACTGGCAGCTACCTCGTGACAGTGGGCACGGACAAAAGGGCACATGTTTACTCACACATGTGTACGCAGTAACTGCGATTGGCCGAGGGTCAAAACCGGGGGTGGGGCTGCAGGCGGAGGCCGGGGCGCTGGAGCAGCGCTGACGGCCTTGGCCAGGGAATTTCAATTTCGAATGAGGCTGAGGCGGCCAGACGGGGAAGTGAGATGCAGGAGGAGGAGGAGGAGGAGGAAGCCTGCCGAGGAGGTAGGAAAGCCCTACAGGCGCCGCCGGCAAAGTTGGTGCCGGGACGGAGCAGTGCTGGATTTTTTTTTGGCGGGCTTTGCTGTTGTCTCCGAGAGCGAGTGAGGCGGCACTGGGGAGCCACCGCCCGCCGCTTCCCTTCCTCTCCTCGGCTGCATCCGGGAGGTGGGCGAGCGAGGGGGCGAAAGGGACGCGGAGTGAGCCTGAGGGGGAAGTAGGCGAAGCGCAACAGCCGCTCTCTTGATAGAGCCGGGTTTCTCTTCCCTCTTCCCCCATTTTCTCCTCATAGACACTTGGGAGGGTGCCTGGCTTTTGCTCTGCCCCCCACCCCCGAGCCGCCCTTTGGCTTCTCCGTTCCGGTGGAGCTGCTCCCCGGGGGGCGGCCGGGAGGGAGGCGGCGGCGACGGCACGGGTTCCTGCTCTTCCCACTCTGCCGCCGCCTCCTCTCAGCCCCTCGTGATGTAGGGCTCCAGATGGAGTCGCCTCACGGTTTGAGTAGGTGGGAGGGGTTTTTTGGGGGGGAGGTTTTCAAGCCTCCTCTGCCTGCAGTCCCGGTAGAGAGGCGGCGGCGAAGGCGACAACAGCACGGGTGGGGGGAAGAGCAGCTCTGAGGCAAAGATGCACGTCCGCTGGGGCTGCCGCCGCCTTCCTCCTCGGGAAATCCGCTGCCCTCCCTCAGCGCGAGGGGAAGGGACTCTGGCGCTGAGGAGGGAGGATGCAAAAGCAAAGCAGGGAATTGGCGCTGCACCGCATGTTCCTGCCCCTCTCCAAAGCATGGGGTGGGTTGCAGCGTGTGGCATCCTGCCTAGCGGGGTTTGGGTGTGCGCAGGGTGAGAGAGGGAAGCCCTCTTTCCATCTGCAGGTTTTTAATCCCAGCAGTGGCTTTCTCCTTCCTGCCGAAGGTTTAATTGAGCCCCCCCCAAGCCGTCGATCCCCACCTTTTGTTCAAATTTCCCTCGTTTACATCCCCTCCCACACACGCGCCACGACGCAGGAATGTGATCCGCGTGGGGGCAGGAATGAGCTTACATTATTACAAAAACAGTAATAATTGAATGCAGTGACAATAATTTATGATAATAAAGAGTGGACACATAGTCCTACAGACACAACCGGCCCTTTGAGGGTGACCAAACTGCTGATGCGGCCCCCGATGAATTTGAGTTTGACACCCCTGTTTAACATAATACTCTTCACATAGGGATAGCGAGAGCGTTCCCCCATCCCTGTCACCTGAACCAGAGCTTATCCGCCACACAAGCACCCGCGCTCGCCGCCAACCACTCACTCCTGTATCAAGCCCTTAACCCCGCTGACACAGCCAGCCATAAATCATTCACAATCACAGACAGATGAACTCCATCAAGCCTGTAAAGGGACGCATCACGGAAGGTAATGCCCGGGTAATGCCTTGGGTAATGCCCAAGGTCAGACCCTTCTTGGCCACTGCGCTCTGGACGTGCCTCCTGGCCCTCTCGGTGGCAGCTGGGCATCAGCTTCCTCGCCACACACGTCGCTGCAACAGCTGCAACCAAAAAGTTTTGCGTCCAGGAAAAGCTGCCTTCAACTCTTCCAAGTCCTCCTGCATGCGGATCCTTAGGCTTAAGCCAGGAGCTTCCGGGAAATCTTTCTCGCCCATCGGCCTTTCCCTTCCCCAAAGCAACCTGCTTGTCCTTGTCTGGGCATTCATTAGGGGGAAGGAGTTTGAAAATATCCACATAGCGACCATTGAGTAACCTATTTCACATTCTAGATGGCAAATGTGCACCTGGGATAATATCCCTGATAGCATTGGTCGAAACTTTAACATCTTTAACTGGTTCGCCATCAATGCATTCCAAAGGTAGGCCGTATCTGGCCCTGTGCGTGTTGGCTCTATGCTACCATGCCCACCTAGGAAAGTCCGAAGCCCCTTCACCATGACCCCAATACAGACCAAGGGCCACGTCTGACTCATCATCAGAGGTCTCAGAATATGTACCAGTAGAAGAGGAGGAATCGCCATCTCTTCGCCTCTTGGCTCTGCGTTTGGAGTGACGACTCTTCTGCCACTTGCCACCCGAAGAAGGGACTCTAGGCACCGGGAGATCCTCCTCACATAGCTGTCAAGTCTCTCGTATTCCCTGGGAAACCCCCGTTTTTCCAGCCCTTCCCAGCTGGAAAAAATAGATTTTTTTGTTTTCCCCCGGGTTATTTACCAGCCGGGGGAGGCTCCTTCTGCGCATGTCTGGAGTCTCTGGACATGCGCAGAAGTGATTTCTGGCGTGGCGGCCATTTTGGAACTGGGTGGAGCACACTCAGAAGCGACTTCCGATGCTGCTCTGCCCAGTTCCAAAATGGCAAGGAGAAAAACGAGGGAATAAAAGAAAAAGATCACTACGTAGGACGATTGTCGAAGGTAAATTGCTCGCTCTCTCGGCTGCACAGAGGACCTGCTGTTGCCATTCCGAATGCACGCACCAAAAGAGGAAGCTCTGAGTCACGTGCATGGGCATATATAGGTCACTCAATGCGTTTGGACTGCGTCCCATTGGCCAGCTTGAACCCCAACATCAAGGGTTGTGTTGTGGCTGACCAATCTTACCCACCCACAACACAGGTGCTTGGTCTCCAGGTCTCACCGCAACATGTGCCCTCTTTGAGGGAGGACCCGATATATTGTGGGCAGGCGCCCAACATACTTCCACTCTCTCACACTTGCTAACTCACAGCATCACACAACACCCCTCTATTGTCATTCTGGCACCTGCCTCTTTCAATAACTTTTTAAATAGAGAACTGTCCTCTTCTTGACCCATGGAAACTCATCCCCTGATATAGGGGACACTTGCAATTGTCCAGTGGTGGCTGCTATTTGTTGGTACTACTGGTAGGAGGGCAGATGACAAAGGGGTCAATACTAGGAAGAATAGCAGCCAATGAAAGTATACCCCCACAATCACAACCACCCCATTTTAAGCAAGACATCCCAGAATCACAGAAGTCAATCCCAGCTTCTGTTTGCATCCTGGAATGCCCCATTTCTTGGCCTGGTGTTCTGGCGGAAGTCCTCGTACCAGAATTCTGGACCAAAAGATGTTCACTTTGGTACAAGACAGCAGGGTCGCCCCAAGCTCTGATGTACCCTGCTGACGAGTGCTAGAATGCCAGACCAGAAGGCACGCCTCTCCTGATGTCCCAATTTGGGGGACGGAAATGTTGGGGGGTATGTGAGGGCAGAGTGCCACCATCTGGACAGGGTGAAAGGAAGAAAGCAGGCAGCTGGGAGTTGGCTGAGGAAAGACTGTGTTTGGTGGGGCAGTGCCCCATGGACCAGTCTCTACTCAGTGAGGGGAGCGGGTGGCGCTGTGGTCTAAACCACTGAGCCTCTTGGGCTTGCCAATAGGATGGTCGGTGGTTCGAATCCCAGCAACGGAGTGAGCTCCCGTTGCTCTGTCCCAACCTAGCAGTTTGAAAGCTCTGTCCAGCCAACCTAACAGTTCGAAAGCACGCCATGCAAGTAGATAAATAGGTACCACTGTGGCAGGAAAGTAAACGGTGTTTCCATGCACTCTGGTTTTCGTCACGGTGTTCCATTGTGCCAGAAGCAGTTTAGTCATGCTGGTCACATGACCCAGAAAGTTGTCTGTGGACAAATGCCGGCTCCCTCAGCCTGAAAGCTAGATGAGCGTCGCAACCCCATAGTCGCCTTTGACTGAACTTAACCGTCCAGGGGTCTTTTACCATTACCTTTTACCCCTACTGCAGTTGACAAGAAGGAAGCCTCTGGAAAGCACTTCTTGTAAATGTAAATCTCAGTGGATGAAACAAAAGTCAGACACTTTTTTTCCTGAGCTCATTCAAGTAAATGTGACTTTTTGGTTTGACGCATGGATGTAGAAAATGAGAAATAAGCAAGGAAGGCTTAGCCTTATTTTCCTTTTTGGCTAGCAGCAAATGAAACAAAAGAGTTCTTGAAATTCATTTTGAGCAAACTGTGTGTTTGATAAAAAATATATATAATCTCTCCGGAGAACTGAGGAAAGGATGAACCGCAAATGCGCTAACCAGAGTTGAACAGTTGCAGCGGGCCTGTAAAATTAATTAGACCCTAACTATTTGCACCCTGCTGTCTCCTTAAAATGATCACAGATTTGTTCTTGCAGCTTGTTATGACAGGCTAGAGAGGAGACTCTTTCCATTCTCACCCCTTCCTCCTCCTAGCTTCATTAAAATGCCTTCTCTCTGTGTTATTACAGAAGTCGGAGAGAAACAGAGACCCTACTGTAGGCTAGTTCTCCCTTGCATTTAACAAACCAGACCTGTTGTAGTTCCCCCTGTCTTTGAATCTATTCATGTGACGGTATTCTTGAATTTTAAATGAGAGAAGGGGGACGATGTCTTTTATATTTATTAAAGACAGTCAATTCCTTTGACTCTCTTCCACATTCCATTCCAACATGCTATTAGCACTCAATGGGGAATTCAGAAGTACTCAGATGTGATTAGATTGCAAAAGCTGAACTCGACCAAAGGACATACTCAAAACAGCTGCCGGCTAAGAAGTGACCCAAGAAAGACATGGGGTTGTAGTTTGATGTGTTTATGTTACAAGGGATTTGAAAGGAAAGGCTTAGAAGCAGAGAACTAAGGGGGAAAATGTACTTCAAGAATGCTGCTGTTGCTTATCTTAAATGCTTGTTTGTTAAAAGCTTTTCAGATCACATTTAAAGTTTCCTTCAGAGTTTATGGGAACAAAGGGATGCCATCACTGAAAAGTAAGAATCATGTGTTGTTGCAAAATTAAGGTTCCTCCCTCCCATTCAATGATGATATTTACACCATTATACCCTGAAATATTTCCATTCTTTACTGGGTACCTTCACACAATAACAACTGTGCATCCATTCTTAGAAGCCTAGGAATTTGTTTTGGGTTTTTTTTTAAAAAAAAATCTAAATTAACCACTACTGTGTACAACGGAACCCTAAGGCAAAAGAATCACACCCACATATTAAGCCATTAAAAAAAGAGCTGTTAAGTCACATTAGTCAGCTGTTCTGTGAGAAGAGAAGGCACATCCTTGGAATGTATAGGAAAAAAGGAGTGACTATTTTACAGTAACAGAAATGAATGAACTTAACTATGATTTTCTATAATATATTCCGTTAGAATTACAGCTAGAGTAGCCACGTACACAGCGAGAGAAAGAGATATGCCCCAATAAAGGATGAGGACACAAATTTGCATGAAACCTGCATATGCTGATTTATGTGTGTAGATGCAAAATTAGAAATAATTAATGGAATTTAAATTTCATGGAAAAGCCGGCTAATTAATTTCCCATCCAAGTTCAATTAACTGCAAGCCCTACATCAGATCAACCCAAATAAGTTCCTCCCCGATTAATTTGCCCCAAATTTAATCCCGCCACCAGATCCTGCTCAAAATAAATTCCCTTTCAGTTAATTAACCAATTCATCACCTCCCCTTAAATTAATAGCAAAATAAATAGGGTGCACAACTATTTATGTGGGAAAACCATCTAGTATGAAAGAGGTCTCCTGGTCAGACTAGGAAGAGCTTTGGTAACCTACTTTATTTTAGCTGTTTTAGCTATTTTGGAGTAGCCTTGATATTTTAGACTCACTTTAAATATCAAGGCTACTCCCAAATACTCAATGCAATCTTCTGGGGCTGTTTAACACAAAAACATATATTGATGGTAAGAAAATACAAAAATGCACTATGTTTGGGAAATTCATTGCAAAAATGCAGATATCACAAGAAACTGTGTAAAACAGGTGCACATATTACAGGGAAAGCACACAAAAATGCATGCAGAGTATCATGTAGACTTTTGGTGCGAAAATGGAGCAAACTGAATTTAGGGTTGAAGTCAGTTAGATGCTGGGGGGTTAAAGTGATCGTGGATAAGAGCAGTGGCAAAGTATTGGAAGAACATGTTAGTAATTAGATACCTACTTTTGTTTAGTTTGGTTTGGGGTTTTTTCAAGCCTTTGACAAAAATGTAAAGATTTGAAAATGCTTCTCCCCTCCCCTTGGAAATTGCTTTTCAAATTGTAAGCTGTCCCAAATCATTGAGCTGGAACAGAATAAAAATATTCTTAAAATAAATTCAGTTTCACCTGTGAAAAATGGTTTCTTTCCGTCACTTTATTCTATATTAAAAAGGTAAAGGGTAAAGGGACCCCTGACCGTGAAGTCCAGTCGCGGTAGACTCTGGGGTTGCAGCGTTCATCTTGCTTTACTAGCCGAGGGAGCCAGCGTTTGTCCACAAATAGCTTCCGGGTCATTTGGCCAGCATGACTAAGCCACTTCTGGCGAACCAGAGCAGTACACGGAAACACCGTTTACCTTCCCGCCGGAGCGGTACCCATTTATCTACTTGCACTTTTGGGGGTGCTTTTGAACTGCTAGGTTGGCAGGAGCAGGGACCGAACAACGGGACCTTCTGATCGGCAAGCCCTAAGCTCTGTGGTTTAGACCACAGCGCCACCCGCGTCCCTCTTATTCTCTATAAGCAGGCACATTTTACCTCTGTGTGTGGTTGTTTGCATTATAGCCCACTCTATCAGGGAAAAGCCAAGCTTTTCTGTTTTTTTTTCTTCTCTTTGTGTGTGTTGTTTTTTTTACTGTCCATGAGTCTGCCTCACTTGGCTACAGATGGCCTGTCAAATCTATCAAGTTCCTGATTGGAATAGATTACTGAGCTGATGGAGCATTGGGATTAGGGCCATCTTTCTGCAGGAGGCTCTGTAATCATGATGAGAGGCTGTTGTTGCCTGGGAGCTCAGAAAACGACAAACTGCACTGCACGCAAGGATCAACAAAAGCTTTCTGTAATACAGCGGGGATTGAGAAACAATAGTGTCTGCTTCATGTCCATCTAAGCCCCAAGAACACAGGCAAGGTGCGGTAGTTTCAATGCATTCAGAGAGAGAGAGAAGGAAGAGGAGGAGGCGGCATTTTATTTATTATACACACATTTAAGCTAGTGATTGAAGGGGAAGGATTCAGCAGAAAGGGCTAAAATGCACTCCTCGAACACACTCACTTTAGTGGGGAAGCATAGAAGCTGAAATAAAATCAAAAGTTGTGTGCTTTTTTCTTGAATTTGCTCCCCAGTGGTTGCAGCTAGATTTAAACTGAAAACTAAAAACTGAGATGATCAGCCCTTAAGTAATCTATTTTCTTCCAGGTAAACTGTTCCTGACAATAACAGGTGTGTGGGGATATCTTAAAGCACTCCTCTCTCTCTCTCTCAAAGAGAGATTTCACCAAAATCCTTTTTTTTCCTTCAAGATAAGAAGGCCCCAGAGATCTATGGGAAGAAGGATGCCTCAAAGTTTTTCCTCCTTTGTTTACAAACTGTGGCAGCAACCATATTTTTTCGTCTGTTAAGGTTGGCTTGAAATTTGAAATGTTCTTTCCCCCCTGGAAGAACAAAGGAGAGCCCGGTAGTATCAAAGCTAGAAATGGCTTGAAAGAAATTATTTTCACTGGTTCTCCAGAAATCTGGCAAACCCTTTAATAGATCTAATCTTAGGTTTTAGCGTCAGAAGCTTGGGTCTGCGGAGATAATTCATGCACCAGCTCTACCCACTCACACTGGGCACATGCTACGAAAGATTTGGAACGTTTCCTAGTTAACCAAAATTTCCATTTTAAATGTTTGGCTGCTGCAGAAGTGTTAGTGTCTAGCTGGCTCTTTTTATCTAAGGTTTCCTACCAGCCTTGGTCTCCTTTGTGGTAGCTGGTTAGCATTTCAGAGCCTCCAAGCATCCCTATTTTCTAGGGACAGTCCTGGAAGCTGCCCTGGTTTCTGATTGAATCCCATCATGTTCTACTTTTCCTTAGGATGCCCCTATTTTCATTGGAGAAATGTTGGAGGGTATTATAATTTATAATAATAATTATTTATTATTTATACCCCACCCATCTGGCTGGGTTTCCCCAGCCACTCTGGGCAGCTCCAAGCAGAATATTAAAAACAGGATAAAACATCAAACATTAAAAACTTCCCTAAACAGGGCTGCCTTCAGATGTCTTCTAAAAGTCAGGTAGTTGTTTATTTCCTTGACATCTGAGGGAAGGACGTTCCACAGGGCAGGTGCCACTACTGAGAAGGCCCTCTGCCTGGTTCCTGTAACCTCACTTCTCACAGTTAGGGAACCGCCAGAAGGCCTTCGGCGCTGGACCTCAGTGAACGATGGGGATGAAGATGCTCCTTCGGGTATACTGGGCCAAGGCCCTTTAAGGCTTTAAAGGTCAACACCAAGACTTTGAATTGTGCTCGGAAATGTATTGGGAGCCAATGTAGGTCTTTCAGGATGGTATAAGTATTTCATGTCCTTAAACAGAGACACAGGGTGTTTCTGAAATTACTGGTGATCCCAGGAACTCCAGGCCTTTCACAGCATGAGCAGCTACTACTCATGATGGCTATGCTCTGCCTCTGGCAGATGCTTCTGGATACCTATTGCTGGAAACCCCTTGGGGGTGCTTTTGTGCTTGGGTCCTGCTTGTGGGTTTCCTACAGGCATCTGGTTGGCTGGTATGAGAATAGGATGCTGGACTCAATGAACTATGGGCCTGATCCACCAGGCTCTTCTGATGTTCTTATCAGTGGGATTCCATGAAAATAAGCTCCATTGTCAGGGACCGTGCTGAGGAGGGCTGCACTGAGGAGGAATGGTGGGAGCCTCCTCCTTCCCCTGCTCCTGATCTGGATCCTGAATCTTCCCAGGAGCAGGAGGACAGTATAGATTTGGAACAGTGGTTTGCAGAGGGGCATAGTTCAGAAGGCAGAAGCTGGGAAATACTGGATGGGGAACAGCTGGGAGAAGAAACACTGGGGGAGAGAGGGGGGTTAACAGATTCCCTGTCTCTGGAAAGCATTTATCTGCTCTCCCCAAGGGAAAGTGGCAGAACAGAAAGCACACAAAGCACAGAGGGGAGAAGCTCAGATTACAAAATGTAGAAGTGACGTGGATTAATAGGGACAAAAGGGGTTGGGTGTCAGGAGTATGGGCAGGAGTCAGGCTCTGGGGCCTGTAGTGCTTTGCAGGACTGGGGCATGCCTCAGCTTGTGCTGGAGAAGCAAGGCGTGGCCACACAGGTGAAGTCCTCAGCTTGTGCTGGAGAGGCAAGGAGTAGTCACCCAGGTGAGGCCACTTGAGATCTGACTGCACCTGGTGGCAGGAGCTGGGAGGGATAAAAGCTCAGCATTTCCCTTCAGCTCTTTGCCACAGCAACGCTTTCCCTGCCTGGTTGCATCTGGCCTCTTGATCCTTGCTCTGTGGACCCTTGCCTTGCCGACATCTTGATCCTTGCTCCGTGGACCCTTGCCTTGCCGACGTCTTGATCCTTGCTCCGTGGACCCTTGCCTTGCCGACGCCTTGATCCTTGCTCCGTGGACCCTTGCCTTGCTGACGTCTTGATCCTTGCTCCGTGGACCCTTGCCTTGCCGACGCATTGATTCTTGCTCTGTGGACCCTTGCCTTGCCGACGCCTGAATCCTCGACCCTTGGACCTTCGCCTTGCTCCTTGTTCCTTGAGCCTTCGCCTTGCTCCTTGCTCCTTGGACCCTTGCCTTGCCGATGCCTGGATCCTCGACCCTTGCTTTGCCTTCGGCTTGCTCCTCGACCCTTGGACCTTCGCCTTGCTTCTTGTTCCTTGAGTCTTCGCCTTGCTTCTTATAAGGCTACTTATTCTCAAGTAACAATCCAAACATCCTTTATGCTGGGAAGGTGTGCGTGTGTTTATTAGATGGAGATGTCTTTCTGCCCAGTTCTCCCACCTTAGTCAGCCTTCCACCAGCTGCCAAGTGTGCAGATCAGTATAAGTGCGATGCAAGCACTTCCATCTTCAAGGAACGGTGGAAACCCCTGAGATGCAGAATTCTGAAGATAGGGACTGAGCCAGCCCAGGATCCACTGGATCCCGTGCTGTTCTCATTGCTTGTCACCCACCCCCATTGAGTCTTCTTGATACCACCTTTGCTCTTCCCCTGTGTGTGCAAAAAAAAATGAAAGGCACAAATACAGGATGGGTGACACCTGGCTTGAGAGCAGTACATGTGAAAAGGATCTAGGAGACCTCACCTGGAGTACTGTGTCCAGTTCTGGCGACCACAGTTCAAGAAGGATACTGACAAGCTGGAACATGTCCAGAAGAGGGCAACCAAAATGGTCAAAGGCCTGGAAACAATGCCTTATGAGGAATGGCTTAGGGAGCTGGGTATGTTTAGCCTGGAGAAGAGAAGGTTAAGGGGTGATATGATAGCCATGTTCAAATATATAAAAGGATGTCATATAGAGGAGGGAGAAAGGTTGTTTTCTGCTGCTCCAGAGAAGCGGACACGGAGCAATGGATTCAAACTACAAGAAAGAAGATTCCACCTAAACATTAGAAAGAACTTCCTGACAGTAAGAGCTGTTCGGCAGTGGAATTTGCTCCCAAGGAGTGTGGTGGAGTCTCCGTCTTTGGAGGTCTTTAAGCAGAGGCTTGACAGGCATATGTCAAGAATGCTTTGATGGCGTTTCCTGCTCGGCAGGGGGTTGGACTGGATGGCCCTTGTGGTCTCTTCCAACTCTACGATTCAATGATTCTATGATTCTATGTGTCACTGAGAAAGTGACCTGTGTGCCCCCTCTGCTAGCCTGCTGCCCTTGGATGCAGCGAAGGACACTGTCCTATTGCTGGCGGTGCTGAAGTAAGATTCAACTACCAGCCCCATCGCCTGGGGGGTGGACCATCTTGTCCTTCACCTCAATCAGCAAAATGTATTAGACCAGCCCTGCTTCAAAGCTTAAAATGAGGGGGGGGGGGACGTGACTTTTCACATTGCAGATTCCAATGATCTAATCTTAGCTTAAGCCTTTATATGCAAATCGGAAAATTAAAAAACTGGGATTTCTAAACTTTGAATAGATGTATAGTTTATGTATAAAGAAACTGATGGCAATATTTGCAGGGAGAACAAAGGCAAGTGAGAAATTACTACCCTTTCTGCAGATATCCATCCATCCATAATTCTTTAAGCCTGTGAAAAATCAAATATTGGTAATAGCTGCATCTCCCTTGTTTCTTTCTACCTCTTCACAGTTCTAATAACATGCATTATACTTTCCTTGCTATATGTACCTTTCATTTCACTCAAAGCCTTTAATCCTCCTCTTTTTAGATAAAATGCCACAGCCATACCACAGTAGGTTAAGAATGATTGACAAGTGCATATAATTATGGCTTCAATACCAAAGTATGTTTTACAGTCGTCTTTTTTTTTACAAAAAAAGAAAAAAGCTCAACCTTGAAAATAAAGAAGCTATGCCCTTTCTGTGGGATAAAAGGATCATATTCAATTGCTTCATTTCTTTTGCAGAATGAAAGAAAAGACTTTTTAAAACAAAGAACACTTCCCTGAAGGCTGCAAAAGGAAGTCTTTTGCAATAGATAATACCACAGCAATGAGAAAATCAAACAAGGGCAAAATATAGATTTCAGGGCATATTCCCCCTTTTAACCTCACTTGTCATTCACTAGCCCACAGAAGGCAATGGATATATATATATATATATATATATATATATATATATATATATATATACACACACACACACACACACACACACACACACACACACACAAATTCCACTTCCATTTTATTCTTATTAAAAGCTCTGAATTTGACAGAACAGGTGCAAATCCAAGTTTGCCTGGGAATAGAATAGATCTCTCATCCTAAAATGAGAAAGGATTCCATGTGCATTATTTGTTTTCATATTAGCTCCACGCCTGTAGTATAAAAATGTAGTATAAAAATGTAAGATCGCACTGTATTAACAAAGGCATTGTTACTGGCCATCCCAACCCCTGCCAAGTCATTCATGAGATTCCAGAGGTCTTGGCCCTCAACCAGGGTCTGTGCTACTTTGGAGAGCTGAAGAGGCAGCGGAGGCTGCCGTTGCTTTAAGAAACGTGATTGATTCATATATTTACACCTGGATGGAGTCCAGATCTTACCACATGGTCATCTCATGAGGAACTTGTTCTCCACAGCGGTGCAGCCCTGGAGTCCAAGGCATCTCTCCCAGCCTGCCTTCAGCCAGCCTGCCCAAGATGGATCCCAGTCTTTTCTCTTCCTGCTTCTCCCTCCCAGAACAGCCTGTGAAAAAGCCTGGTCACCTCACACCCAGTTACCCTGGCAACCTTCCAAACCCCCAGTCTCTCTTCACACTTCAGGGCAAGGGGGGGAGGACAGTTCTCTGGCATTACCAATGGCCCTCAATGGGCCTTTGCTGTTTCTTAATGGCCCTATCTTGGCCACATGTTTTTGCAGATGACACCCAGCTCTACCTCTCTTTAAATCAGAACCAGTGAAGGCGGTGAATGTCCTGGAAGCAGTTGGAGGATGGATGGCGGCTAACAGATTGAGGTTGAATCCTGACAAGAGAGAAATACTGTTGGGGGGGACAGGGGGCAGGTGGGCGTGGAGGATACCCTGGTCCTGAATGGGGTAACTGTGCCCCTGAAGCACCAGGTGCGCAGCCTGGGAGTCATTTTGGACTCACAGCTGCCCATGGAGGTGCAGGTTAATTCTGTGTCTAGGGCAGCTGTCTTACCAGCTCCATCTGGTACACCGACTGAGCCCCTACCTGCCCGCGGACTGTCTCACCAGTGGTGCATGCTCTAGTTATTTCCCGCTTGGACTACTGCAATGCGCTGTATGTGGGGCTACCTTTGAAGGTGACCCGGAAACTGCAATTAATCCAGAATGCGGCAGCTAGACTAGTGACTGGGAGTGGCTGCCGGGACCATATAACACCGGTCCTGAGATATCTGCGTTGGCTCCCAGTACGTTTCCGATCACAATTCAAAGTGTTGGTGCTGACCTTTAAAGCACTAAAAAGGCTTTGTTCCTGTATACCTGAAGGAGCGTCTCCACCCCCATCATTCAGCCCGGACACTGAGATCCAGCTCCGAGGGCTTTCTGGTGGTTCCCTCATTGCGAGAAGCAAAACTACAGGGAACCAGGCAGAGGGCCTTCTCGGTAGTGGCACCCGCCCTGTGGAACACTCTCCCATCAGATGTCAAGGAAATAAGCAACTACAGTGGTACCTCGGGTTACGAACGCGATCCGTTCCGGATCGCAGTTTGTAACCCGAATAGTTCGTAAGCCGAAAACGCCGTTTTGCGCATGCGCAAAGCGCTATTTTTGCTATTTTTGCGCTTTGCGCATGCGCAAATGCGTGCGGCGAAAATACTTCTGGGTTTGCGCAGTTCGTAACCCGGGTTGTTCATAATATTTAATGCTGTATTGTTTTTAATACTTGATTGGGAGCCGCCCAGAGTGGCTGGGGAAACTCAGCCAGATGGGCGGGGTATAAATCTATTATTATTATTATTATTATTATTATTATTATTATTATCATCATCATTATCATTATCATTATCATTATTATCTATTGTTACTATCTATTGTTACTTATTTGTGCTGTATTTTCAGTTTCATTGAATTCATATGTAGCCATTTCACTACATTAATTAAAAGAAAAAAGAGAAATGTGCAAATTTCAAAAGTTACCTCTATTTTGGTTCACATATTGTTTCAGAAACTGCGAATTGGGTAAGTTTGGTTTAAAATGTGAACTGAATTGAATTTCTCTCCATCCCTACTCCCTAGTAGGGTTGTTTATGATTGCAGCCTCCACAGCTGAATGAATGATTACATGGGCTCAGAGGAATTCTCCCTAAAACAAAATGCAAATAATGTAATGCACAGCTTGGAAGATACACATGTGCACCTAACACCTAAATTATTTTTTCCTTTTTTTAAAAGACATGTTGTAATAAACTGCTTATCTATCAGAAAAACTCTTCTGGGTGGCATTGTGCCGACACAATGGCAGCAGGGTTTTTTTGCCCCATCAGAGCAGATGACTTATATTGGGTTCCAGCCTATGTTTGGTTCTTCTTTCTTCTTCTTCTTCTTCTTCTTCTTCTTCTTCTTCTTCTTCTTCTTCTTCTTCTTCTTCTTCTGTGATCCCTCATAGCCAAGTAAGATTGCCTTTCATGAACACGGTCTTAACAGTGAGTCCGTAAGTGACTGTGGAGGCCAATTCTGGATCCACACATTCTTCCACAGTGGGGGCAGGAGTTGATCGCGGTTTGCCAAACATGCAAACACGGTTTGCCAAACATGCAAAGGAGTTGATCACGGTGAGGGTTTGCCAAAGATGCCTTCCTCATAGGACATTTCTCCCTTTAGTCCTGAGCTCAAGCGTCTTCAAAGTCCATGACACCTTTGGTAAAGGCTGTTCTCTAATTGGAGTGCTCGCAGGCCAGTGTTTCCCAGTTGTCAGTGTTTATACTACAATTTTTGGTTAGAATACATGAGAATAGGTATGTCCAAATAGATCCCTTGACAGTCGTGTGTTAGTGTGGAGGAGTGATTTGCTAATTGTATTATTGAGCCAAATCGGATCCTATAGTTTGCATTGCTTGCATTGTATGAATTCTGACTGTGTGGCTTAGCCCCATATCCCTGGGATGACTTGCTTAAAATGCTTGTTCTCTTTGCCTCTCTCTGTGTGCCGAAGGGTAATGTAAACAAAACAGGATGCCCAGCTAAGCTATCAAGGCCAGATGACTGTCTTGTCTGATGCTAGCAGTCTGACGCAAAGAACAGGCAAGATAAGTCAAGGCTGCTTGAGGCAGGCACCAGGGCAGCATTAGTCAGCATGTGTTTACGCACATGGCATACACAGGAAGATGCGTGCGTGACCCCCTTGCATGCGTGACCCCCTTGCGTATGCACTCTTACAGAGGATGGGGAAAGAGCCCCAAAAGAAGGGTATAAAAAAAGCTTTGCAATTTGTGTTGCTTTACTCCTGTCGTGAAACATGGGTCACCAGGAGTCTCTCTATATAGAGATTAAAGCTCTCTCTCTAGAACTCAACCCGGTGTCATTTTGACTATCTTTTGTCCTTGCCTGAGTGCAACCTAAAAGGGACCCTTACTGCCTGATAAGGCTACATTTTAGTATTGCCTCCCTTATTTCAGTGGACAGATTAAAGGTCGTGATGATGGTCAAGCTGTTATTCTGGCAGCTATGGTGGCGCACAACCCAGTTGCTGGAAAACCCACCCCTTTTTCCTACTGAGAAATGAATATCATGGAAATTCACCACAGTGCTACCAGTGTGGTCAAGATGCTTCCTCCCAGACATCAGCTTTCCTGGATGATTATAGCATATTTTTTGTCGTCAGTGCACAATTCATTTGGCAACAGCGCTGATCCACACACTGATTCAACACCATCTACAGGGATCAGCTTAAGCAACAGAGAATACATTGCTCAAAACCAGCAACAGACACTTCTCTGATATGCTCTAGATGTTAGGAAACTGATGTCTAAAAGTGCCCTTATTATTGTCATTTCAACAACAATCCAAAAAAGGGCTTTTGCTTTGATTTTTAAAGATAGACTTTGCTTTTCTGTTTGAGCTGGATTAAAGCCAGATGGTAACAACTCTGAAACGAGTGCCACAAACATATGTTTCAATTAAACCTATTAAGGCAGTGATTAAATTCAAAGGTGGTCCAGTTGTTTACAAAAGGCATTATTATCCATATTTTACAGTGCTCACAAGAGGTTGCCCTTTCACAGTTTTATTCAACTAAATTAGGATGTTTTAGTAATGCCAAGGCTCTGAAAAGGCTACCTTCCGCAGCAAGTAACCTGAGGATATGCTTGCTATTCGTTCTTCCAAAAGCCGGGGTTTCATTTTCAAGGACGGTGGTTACTGTTCATTTTCAAGGACGGTGGTTACTGTTAGCAACACTGCTTATATACGAACATCAGGTGCTGTTTTGCAGGCTGTGTGCTATGTATATGAGATAACTGGATGGAAGCTAAATTGTTAATTGCTGGAGGAAAGCATTACTACTCAAGGCAAACCAATTCTCAAAAGTCACACCTTTCATTCCCTTGGTTCATAGCTTTAAGAAGTAAGGTGCTTTGCATACCTTCCACAGTAGGGTGGGTCATAAAAAACTTTTTTGGGGAAATGTTTCCTCCCTTGACCTTATATCAGGCGTATGCTATACATAGCTGCCAAGTTTTCCCTTTTCTCGCGAGGAAGCCTATTCAGCATAAGGGAAAATCCCTTAAAATAAGGGATAACTTGGCAGCTATGATGCTATAAACATAGTCAAATTTCAAATTTGGGACAAATCGGTTAATATTTAGACCCTGCTCCTACAGATTGAAATTTTGCCTCACTATGAGTGATGAAAACATAGGAATTTGACTCGTTTATCCTCAGTATGTTAAATTGTGAACTAATAAACATAAATTTTATGCCAACCTAGCAGTTCGAAAGCACGTCAAAATGCAAGTAGATAAATAGGAACCGCTACAGCGGGAAGGTAAACGGCGTTTCCATGTGCTGCTCTGGTTTGCCAGAAGCGGCTTTGTCATGCTGGCCACATGACCTGGAAGCTGTACGCCGGCTCCCTCGGCCAATAATGCGAGATGAGCACGCAACCCCAGAGTCGGTCACGACTGGACCTAATGGTCAGGGGTCCCTTTACCTTTACCTTTAAACATAAATTTTAGATTTTATGTAGAGCAATAATAGTTGCATACTATTATTTTCTGCAATATTTCTTTATTTAAGATAAAACATGTTGATAATTTACATGAAAAACCAATGGTTTTGAACAAATTATATTGAACAATTAAGCAAACGGTGTACTAAACAAGTAAACATAAACATTAAACAATAAAACACCACTCATATTATGTGTTGCGTCAAAACATCACATTATACTTAATTACTTAGATAGAAATTGTACTAAATGCTTACATTTTGTGTAATTAATAAAATCATGCCTTATGCAATATTATACATTGTACAGGGAAGATTTTTTATATTGGTGTGGGCATAGCATTTCTCATGTGTTTTGCCCTCATGCAATTTATTTTATAACCAGCTTCATTTTATAAACCAGATTTATTCCATAACCATATTTATTTTCATAACAAGAGTCAAAATGGTGGGATTTTTTTTTTTTTACTGTGACAAAATTATGCTCCAGAATCTTGAATTCAAATAAATAAAGCAGGATGGCAGAAAATAACAATCGATATCAAGCAACTTTGGCTAAAGAAAAGAACCATAAGTGTACATTTATGTTTGCCCTCAAATACTCAACTATTGGGATTTAAAATTAAAATGGGTTCTGAGCAGCAGAAAATTAAAATGGGTTCTGAGCAGCAGAAAACTAGACTGAAAAGTTTTATTATGCTTCTGCTTGGTTTAGGGTTTTGGTATTAAAGGGATTAGTTTAAAGCTTTAAATACTGCAGCCCAATATCAATATGCAAGGCGGAAACACTTACATTAATTCAGGGCCAACAAGCAATTATACGAAACAGGAACACTCAACCCAGTTTACAGACATACTAATCCACCTAGGTAATTTATAATCATGGACTTGCTGACCTTACTGTATGTTCAGAAAAGAGGAGTTCTCGTGTTAATTCATGCCCGTAAAGCCATCCCCATTGTACCATGTCTGATTCTTACATTTGGTTAGTAGCGAGACAAAGACTGCGAAAATTACTTCCCAGAATTTCCTTGTTTCAGAAACACAAGATTTTTTTTAAAGATTAATTGATTCATCTAATTCATTCTTTAAATGAGACAGTGCACAGTGCACGAAAGACAGAATTACCATCATCGGAGGTTATTATTATTAATAATAATCATTTATAGCCCGCCCATCTGGCTGGGTTTCCCCAGCCACTCTGGGCGGCTCCCAAAAGAATATGAAAAACATGATAAAACATCAAACATTAAAAACTTCCCTAAACAGGAATGCCTTCAGATGTCTTCTAAAAGCCAGATAGTTGTTTATTTCCTTGACATCTGACGGGAGTGCGTTCCACAGGGCAGATGCCACTACCGAGAAGTCCCTCTGCCTGGTTCCCTGTAACCTCACTTCTTGCAGTGAGGGAACCGCCAGAAGACCCTCGGTACTGGACCTCAGTGTCTGGGCTGAACGATGGGGGGTGGCAGATGCTCCTTCAGGTATACTGGGCCGAGGCTGTTTAGGGCATGCATCCCCAAACTTCGGCCCTCCAGATGTTTTGGACTACAATCCCCATCTTCCCCGACCACTGGTCCTGTTAGCTAGGGATCATGGGAGTTGTAGGCCAAAACATCTGGAGGGCCACAGTTTGGGAATGCTTAGTTTAGGGCTTTAAAAGTCAGCACCAACACTTTGAATTGTGCTCGGAAACATACTGGGAGCCAATGTAGGTCTTTCAGGACTGGTGTTATATGGTGTTCATCTGAATCTGCTCCACACCTTTACCTATGAAGCTACCTTTTTGTAGCACCTGACGTATTTCGTATGCTACTGTTTTGGAACGCTATGGGGACATCCCTTGACGGACAGTGGGGGGCATCTGTGAGTGTTGCTTGTGAATTTTATTAGGGCTCCCAACATACGCCTCATAATCTGAGCCCTTCCCTGTTGTATTTGTGTTTTCTACTGCAGCTCCTGCCCAGAGAACTAGACATAGACAATATTTTTCGTCTGAGCCATAATTGGAAAGTGACCCGGATATCCACCAACCGTAATAGGCAAGAATTTGGACAAAACATGTTCTCTAAGGGTCTATTCACCATGTGATGAATGCAGCATTAAATGGCAACTGGCATGTGTAAATGAAGCATCGTGGTTCAGACACCAGAGGCAGTAGGCGCATGTTCCGTCAAATGCTTTCCAAAGGAGTTAGTTTAAACAGAGTGGGACCTAACTGATTCTATTCTGCTCACATAAGGGATTTCTGATCCAGTAGATGCATCGTCTAACCCAGCTTTACTAAAGAGGCTCCAGGTGAGACAGAGGGACACTGCTATGCCTGACAACAAACCCTAACTATTGGATTCTTTTGCCCCATCTTTTTGTGCCTGCCAAACATCATGCCTATGATAATATTTTATTCTCTTGTTAGTTTTGCTGTTTCAAATGTGTTTGAAATGTTTAAGATTATTATTTTCTGTCAACTTTGTTTGTGTTAAATATGTATTCTGTACTTGACCTCCTTTGTAATGTTTTATTTTGAAATCTTTAAGATTATATTTTAGTTTTCTGTTAATTATGTTGCTTTGACTGCATTTGACTTTCTTCAGGTGGTTTTAGTGATGTTTTAACATGCTGCAAACCACTTTGAGGTTTTTCAGAAAAATATAAAGCAGTATAGAAGTGAAATCAATAATAAAATAATAAAAGGCAATTCTTGCCAGTTGCCTCAGGAAGTTCCCAGAGCGCTCCAGACTGTTGGGGGCAGTGCCGGATTTATGTGAAGGCTAAAAAAGCTATAGCTTAGGGCCCCACTCTCTTGGAGGCCCCCCCAAAAATTAAAGGAAAAAACCCCTGGATGTACATTTTGACAGGCTAACTTTCTCTCTTACCTTCCAAGTCCCGGACTGCAGAATCTGGGACCAGCAGCCACATGACACCGGAAGTTGCGTCGGCGCAACTTCCGGTGTCGCTCTGCCCATCTATGGGCACCAAAAATAGCCGCCACCGACACCGGAAGTCACGTCTACGCACTTCTGGACATGCGTAGACGCGACTTTCGAAGCCAGCGGCGGCCATTTTGGGTGCCCATAGAAGGGCAAATCAGGAAAAAAATGGCTGCCAGCAGGAGTAAATAACAGAGAAAAATGGGAGACGAAGTGATACGCTGGGAAAAGGTAAGTAAAAACAGGGGTTTCCCGGGGGAAACGGGGTACTTGGCAGCTATGCTTTCTCTAGACTCGGATCTCTCTAAATATTTTGCAACAGACAAAACACACATGATGTGTCTTAGTTTTTACCAAACTCTGTTTTATAGAGCATGATTTTATATTCGCTGTTTTGCAAGTGTGTTTGATACATTCTCTGAATAATAGCAATAGGTTACCGGCTGGATCCTTTATGTGCTATGGCCAACCGGCTAATGCAATAAAATTTGGTTGTTGATGATGGCCACAACACTCTATTGGAGGTCCCTAGATACTGGGAGCAATTGGACCAGAGGGATGCCAGTCAAATTGATCAAGGGACCTCTATTTAAGCCCATGCATGTGTCCCTGAGCTTCCTCTTTTGGGCTCAGTGCATCGGAACACCCGCCTATCTCTCCCTATATTTAGGGCTTGCACGCTTGACCTTGACCTTGACCATTGTGTGCCGCTTGTTGTTGGGACAGGGGCACGGCAGGAATTTTCCCCACTTGGCTGGTGCCATTTGAGCTTCGCCTGCCACGTAGCAAATCGTCACAACTTGTAAGGTTGCGGATAGGCTCTGGTTCAGGTGATGGGGTGGCAGGATGTCTAGCCATCCCTATGCATTGGATATTCCACTAAAGGAATCCATGGAATCATGGTTGGTCTTCCCTGTGAGGGGTTGTGCCCGGAGCCTAAGTCCAGGGGACATCTGGGTGGAGGTCTAGCAGACCCCCCTGCTTGCTACTGTCCCAGGTGTTCACCCGAGGCTGACTTATGGTTGGTGCCCAGAGTCAGCGCTAGTACCTGCAAAGGGTCCAGGGATCTAGTCAAACCAGATCCTATGCAACCACTCACTTGATTGTAATCAATAAAGCTATGGCCTAAAAAATTGAGTCTTGTCTGAATTTATTTCAGGGGGGGGGGGTTGAAAGGTCTACACATGCAAATGCAGGGTACACAGCCAAGGGAGAATGTGAACAGCTGAGGGAAGAAAAACTGACTCAACATAGTCACCAAATTAAAATGAGTTTAGGCTTTCCACGATTGTTAGCTTGAAGGGCATTGATTTATGGTGCATTAAGTTGATCTCACACACTTTGAACGAGACACGTAGTCAAGCTGCTATTGTTTATAGAGATTTTCAAATATGTGTATACATTGTGCCTTAAAGTGTTTTTGCAGAACACTATCTTATCCAATGCCAGATTTCCAGGAAATGGGAAGGAGGAGAGATAAGCTGCAACCCTTATATATCAGATATAAGTAGTAATCCCACAGTAATCTTTACATAAATTTGGCTTCTGTTGGAGGCTCATATTTCAGTACATCTGTCAGAATTTTTCTTTTATGATGTCTCAAAGCTATCAGCTTACATGAGTCCTTGTACCTCCATCACCATGATGCCAGAGAGCTGATATTTACTGCGACTGGTGGGGGGGGTGGGCTTTTACATTAAGGCTGCAATCCTATACTTACCTGGAAGTTAATTCCAGAATGGGACTTACTTCTGAGTAGGTATGTATAAGATTGTATTGCCATTCTTAAAAGAATGGGATAATGCACAATCGGACTCAAATATCCTAACTTTGTCGGACAATAACCATTAAAAAAATTTAATCATTTTCTCTTCACAAAGATTTCTCCTCTGTTAAAAAGTGATATCATATCAGATTATTTTCTTAACCTCAAATGTGAATCCAGACTTTCCACTGAGAAGAAAGGAGAAGAAAGAATGTGTGGCAAAGTAGAAAGGTTTTTAATATTTAAAATTTGGGGGAACCAGCATAGATTCTGCTCACAAAGAGCATAGGATATTTAGAACCAAGCTTCCCATGGAGAGAGGTCTTTTTCCAAAACAGCAATATTCAGAGACTTCCAAGCATGGTAAAGTGGAACTTATTTTTATATATTTTTAGCAATTCAACACAGGGTGACCGTGGGGACTAATCCCCCGCTTCCACACAAGAACAACATTCTACAAGGGCTGCAATTTTTAAAGGAGAAGATACAAGCATAACAAGAACCTGCTGAATCAGTCCCACATCCTGTTCTCATAGTGACGAACTAGATGCCTGCGGGAAACTCGCAAGCAGGACGTAAGTGCAACATTTCTCATAAATGCGGTAGGAAGTAAATCTGTCTTTGCCCAAGACTGAAGTTCTCACTTGGGAAGATGACATTTTGCAACAGGTGCCTCTCCAAGTTGCTAAAGTCCAATGAATGTATGAGCAATTGTTTGTTGATTTATTTTTTAAAAAGATGTATTGGAGTTGTGTACAGAAATCCAAAAATAAGCCTAAAATATACACCAAGGGTATATGGTTAAATAATAGGACAAGAGAAGAGAAGAAGAGAAGAGAAAAGACCCTGATGTTGGGAAAGATTGACAGCACTAGGAGAAGGGGATGACAAAGAACGAGATGGTTGGACAGTGTTCTCGAAGCTACAAACATGAGTTTGACCAAACTGCGGGAGGCAGGGCAAGACAGGAGTGCCTGGCGTGCTATGGTCCATGGGGTCACAAAGAGTCGGACATGACTAAACGACTAAACAACAACAATAGGACAACACTAGAAGATGATCATAGAACAGCAGCAGGTATTACAGGACAATGAGAGAGAGAGAGAGAGAGAGAGAGAGAGAGAGAGAGAGAACGAACACAAGGTGAAATGAGTACGGGGCCTCAGTACGAGGATGCGGGCGGCGCTGTTGTCTAAACCACTGAGCCTCTTGGGCTTGCCGATCAAAAGGTTAGCTGTTCAAATTCCCACAATGGGGTGAGCTCCCGTTGCTTAGTCCCAGCTTCTGCCAACCTAGTCGTTCAAAAGCACGCCAATGCAAGTAGATAAATAGGTACCACTGTGGCGGGAAGGTAGACAGCATTTCCATGCGCTCTGGTTTCCGTCATGGTGTTCTGTTGCACCAGAAGCGGTTTAGTCATGCTGGCCACATGACCCAGAAAGCTGCCTGTGGACAAACGCGGCTCCCTTGGCCTGAAAGTGAGATGGCCAAGGGAACCGCCGTTTGTCCACAGACAGCTAGGTTGGCAGCAGTTGGGACAGAGCAACAGGAGCTCACCCCATCGCAGGGCTTTGAACCACCTAAATTCAGATCACCAGGCCCAAGAGACTCAGTGGTTTGGACCACAGCTCCACCTGTCTCTTTTCACCAGGGTATTGTGGTAATAGTCCTCAATATTTGGTGCACCTTTACCTCACATACAGTGCATTTCTCCCCATTTTTTACTAACAGCACCGCACCCACTCCACTGAACTGAAGCACATTTATTTAGTAGCTCAAGAGAGAAACCCTGCCTTCCTCTGGTTTGATTATGCTTTGATTTTGTATATATTGCAAGGACATGAACATTTTCACAGTGTTTTCTACTATATACAAAGTTCCATGGGGGGGGGGGTCCATTTGTGTATTAATTACTTTATGAACAGAAGGCATATGGTTTTTGTGTGTTCAGACCTTTAAACCTCCCCCTTAGATAAATTCAGACAAGACTCAAATTTTGGTTTGGTTTTTGGCAGAATTTAGGCCACAACTTTATTGATTACAGCAAGTGAGTGGTTGCGTAGGCTCTGGTTCGACTAGCTCCCTGCACCGTTGCAGGTAGCGCTGACCCAGGGCACTACCATAGGTCAGCCTAGGGTGAACACCTGGATATGCAGAAAGCCGGGAACAGGCTATGTCCACCACCCAGATGTCGCCCTGGACTCAGGCACGGGCACAACCCCTCGCAGGGTTGACCAAACCATTGAGTCCCTGGATTCCTTTAATGGAATACCTTTCACATAGGGATGGCCTATCCATCCCAGAGCCTATCCATAACCTTAGAAGTTGTGACGATTTGCTACATGGCAGGCGAAACCCAAATGGCACCAGCCAATCAGCCAAGTGGGGCAAATTCCTGCCATGCCCCTATCCCAACGACAGACAACACACGACGGCATAGCGAGGTCAAGCGCGCAAGCCCTAAATATAGGGAGAGAGGGGCGGGTGTTCCAATGCACTGACCAAGAGAGAAAGCTCAGGGTCACGTACATAGGAATATATATAGGTCCCTTGATCCATTTGGCTAGCATCCCATTGGTCAGATTGAACCCAGCATCAAGGGACCTACCAATAGGATGTTGTGGCTATCCAATCGTACCCACCCACAACACAAGGGTTTGGTTGCCAGGTCTCACCGCAACACGTGCCCCCTTTGAGGGAGGACACGATATACCATTAAGTACATTAAAAGAAATTAAGCTTTCTACTAGCTTTGAAAATCCAGTTTAATAGTAGTGAGCCCGGCAGCTATTTTTCCCCTGTTTTATTTTTTAGTGAATTATTCTTGGTAGCTGGATTCAAAACCTGATATTTACTTTCAATTTTGGTTTCAAAGGGCAGAAACAGCACTGTCTAGACTTATTGTACTTTGATACCTAGTTGCCATAGCAACATACGTAAATTATTAATCTTTATATGCAAAACAGCTCCAAAAGGAAAGATTACTTTTGTGTTAGAATGGCAGATAGCTTTAAATATATCCTGGTGATGAAAAATGATATTCTTAAGATCAGCAACAATTCTTTCTTTATTTTTACTTTGATTTTTTCCAGCATTATTATGCCTTGCAAAAATGTGTGAAAGATGACCTCGCCCTAAGAGCTAATCAGAAAGTCATATTAATAGCAGCTGAAGGCTCAATTATTTAAGTCAGCCGTTTTTAAACGTCCCTCCTTTGGGGAACACTTACCATTTTGACTTGTGTGCTAAAAAACCCCAAGTACACCTGAAGAACGTCTTCTGAACCCAAGATGAGCCCTATTGGAACAGAGCTAGATAGAATGATTTTGAGACAGCAAACAGCAATTAACTGAAGTAGGGGGCGGGGATCAGTCCTGCTACATAGATGAAGCAAAAAAAAATCAATCAAATTAGACATATGCCACTGTACTAGGGTACACTGATTGGAAGGACTCCAATTTAACAGGACCGTTTCAGGAGTGCTACCATCAAGGCAGATTTTGGGGGAAGAAGTTGAGGGCAGAATGGCCAGGAAGCCCCCCAAACACAGCAGGGGTGTCTTACCACATTTTGAAGGAAGGGGAGACATATACGTTTGCCACCCAAAGAGAATCATCAAGTAAGAACCCGGAGTCGCGTCTAGAATTTGTTAACGGCACCAAGAAATTTCGGAGTAAGTGACGGAACTACTGTAACCTCGCTACTGAAACTGCTAGGGCAGGGGTCCCCAAACTACGGCCCCCGGGCCGGATGCGGCCCAATCGGCCTTCCAATCCGGCCCTGCGACGACCCCCGCCGCCCACTGTCGCCGCCCGCTCTCACGGCGCGCGGCGCAGCGACGATCTAAAAAATCGGCAAAAAAATCGCCGAAAATCCTTTGTGCGCATGCGTATGGGCCTCTCCCGACCCGGAAGAGGTCATTTCTGGTGCACTTCCGGGTCGGGGGAGGCCCATACGCATGCGCACAAGCGATTTTCGGCGATTTTTTCCCGCCCGTGTGCGTGTGCACATGCGCACGGGCGCGCACTCCCCCGCCCTCCGGCCCGCTGCGCGCGAACTCCCCTGCCCTCCGGCCCGCCGCGCGGTAAGTCTGGGGACCCCTGTGCTAGGGCGACAGGTGAAAAAGGTGTTTCTTCGAAGGAGACTATCAGATTATATATTAAGTGGCAGGGCAGTTCCATTGGGGGGGGGGGGAAATCACTTGCCTATCCACATATGTATCTTCAGGTTTTCAGAGAAAGATCAGATATTTGTGGAAGTTCAAATCTTTGCCGTTTTGAATCAAGTGGAGAAAAAGCAGCTAAGCCTTTAATCTTGAGCAGGAAGAGGTTTCCCAGTGAGACTTATTGCTGAGGAGGAAAAGAAAAGGAAGAAAGACCATGAAAAAATAGAGAATCGTTGCCCTTTTTTTCTGGGAAATAACCTCCAGGCTTCTTTTTCTTTCTTTTTTTAACCCTGACAAATAGTACTCTCTTTCAGTGCGTGAGATTTATTTAATTATTTGTTTTATTTCGTAAAATTTCTACCTCTTTGGTGGTTACAAAAAAACCCAAACAAACCTCAAAGCGGTTTCCAAAGAGAATGAGACAATAAAATTATCAATGCAGGTATGGAATCTGTTAATAAGATAGTTTCGTTTCCTGTCAGCTAATGATTCCTGAGGAAAGGGAGCTCGAGAACATCAAATCTGAGTCTCTTCAGAGGTAATTCCTCAAGCCATTCCTCTATCGAGAGCAATGTTTATGGTGATCCCCCCTTTTTTTCTTTAAAGAACCATTATCTGTAGGCCCTTCAGTTCAGTTTTATTACAGCAAAAGCCAGCAAGACAAAGTACCATAATTCCAAACAAAAAATCAGCGATAACATCACCAGAAGCAGAACAGTTACACAAAAGGAATTTGCAATGTATTATTCAATAGAAGAGATTTACGTTTCTTAATAGCTAAAGTGCAGAATTTGGCCACATCATATGATACTGGGCTTGAGGAATCTTCCAGAAGGAATTTTCGTAAGATTTCGGAGGAGAATTCCAAATAATATTGTAAGGGTATAAATTTTGATAAAAGGGGTAAAATAAGTCGAGCTCGTTCTTCACTATAAAATTCACAAAATAAAAGGATGGGAGTGACAGATTCTACCTTGCTGGACATGCAAGGGCAAAGGCGCTCATGAATTGGTACCCACATAAATTTGCCGTACAACACCACTGAGGGCATTGCCTCAAAATGGGCTCTAGAAAAGGCCCATCTATAGCTTTGTTAGTGACATAGGTGCCAAGTCTCCCGTATTCCCCGGGAAACCTCCGTTTTTCCAGCCGTTCCCAGCCGGAAAAACGGATTTTTTGGTTTTTTCCCAGTTTACTTACCGGCTGGGGGAGGCTTCTTTTGCGCATGTCTGGAGTCTCTGGACATGCGCAGAAGCGATTTCTGGCGCAGCGGCCATTTTGGAATTGGGCGGAGCATGCTTAGAAGCGACTTTTGATGCTGCTCTGCCCAGTTCCAAAATGGCCGCAGCACGACTTCCGGCATGGTGGCCATTTTGGAACTGGGCAGAGCAGCATCAAAAGTCGCTTCTGAGCATGCTCCGCCCAGTTCCAAAATGGCAGCAGCGCTACTTCCGGTCTGCCGATCCCTTATTTTTCCGGCAGGAACTTGGCAGGTATGGTTAGTGATGTTAGATAAGTAAGGGGCAGCTGCAAAGTTAGGCCACGATTTTAGACATCTGTAATTCTCCGGGAGTGAGGCATTTTCTTGTTGTAATTCAACATCGTGAAGTCTCTGAGTAATAATTATTTTTGGTAGGCCCTTCAAAGATCACCCATAGCACCTCTAAATCGCTGTCTTGGACAGATAAAAAACGTTGTAAGTAACATTTGCATCACTTGCATTTTCTACTTATTTCCCCATTGACATCGTGTGCAACTATTAAAACTATTAAATTATATCTGAAAAAGTGATTTTCCCATACGCTCTGAGGGATGAGAACATAATAGTGCTGATCTGCCCCCCCACCTCAGCAGTTGTACTAACTACTACAATCTATATTCCTTTTCTCCTTCTTGCCTAGGGAGTGCTGTGCACCAAGAAGCAATTCACAATTTTTCACAGTATGTTGGGCTTCTCTGTGATTTAAAGTCGAGTCTGTCTCTTCCTATTTTTAACAACAAGCATCACGCCAGCATGCTGGTACTTTGTGTGCTAGATTGCTTTCCGCAGATACATTTTACAACCGGTATGTTAATCCTACGGAGAATAAATTCTGGTATTAAGTACGAAATAATTAAAATGACTCATACAATTGGACACAGAATGAAAAGGATATTAGAGCTCTTAAAAGTAGCGGGCTCTTTGCAAATCACTAGCACCAGTGCAATAATCGTGACACATGAAATGGAGAGAGAAAGAAAATAATCTCCAGGGCAATGTTGTATAAATGTTTGTTGATTGTCTCATAATAGCAATAATGACCTTGAAATTGAGCATATCCTGGGGTTTAAGAAGCAGCTGGGGTGAACGGTCCCTTGGACACACTTCAGGGCATCAATGCCTCCCCCCTCATGTCATTAATCTTTCTTAACACCATGTAGCTCGATCATTTATTCTTACGTGCTGAAAAGATTTCAACTTTGAACGTTGTTGCACAAAGTGCTATAATTTTCAAGCAGGGCTCACGCAGGCACTCTTCAGAAACATCCTGAACATTAGCACTGAAAAGACACTAATAGTAATCAGGAAGCCTTTCAGTTGAGAAACCAAATGTGCAATACAGAGAGTAGAAAGATATCTGTGTGCAATACAGAGAGCATCTTCAGCAGCAGTCAACCCAGGGTAGGGAAATAGAATCGTAGAATTATAGAGTTGGAAGGGACCTGAGGAACATCTAGTCCAACCTCTCGCAATGCAGGAATTCGGCCCCAAGCAATCCCTGGTGGGCTCGAACCACCAACCTTCAGGTTAACAGCCAGATGCACTTACCCATTAAGCCGCCGGACGGCTCCATCTGAAAGGCGTCCAGAGCAGCAGCCCCATATTCCACATGAATAATTGTTATCTTCTTTAATACTACCATTATTAGCTTCTTTATACCTCCACCTGCTTCCTATCTGTTTTTAGTTCCTCTTCAGGGCTTATCCAGAAGTTTGGAATTTGTAATTCCTCAGGATTATGTCTTGTGGATCCCCTACTAAAGGTAAAGGACCCCTGGACGGTTAAGTCCAGTCCAAGGCGACTATGTAGTTGTGACGCTCATCTTGCTTTCAGGCCGAGGGTGCCGGCGTTTGTCCACAGACAGCTTTCCGGGCCATGTAGCCAGCATGACTAAACCGCTTCTGGCGCAACAGGACACCGTGATGGAAACCAGAGTGCATGGAAACACCATTTACCTTCCCGCTGCAGCAGTACCTATTTATCTACTTGCTCTGGCATGCTTTCAAACTGCTAGGTTGGCAAGAGCTGGGGCAGAGCAATGGGAGCTCACTCCGTAACGGGGATTCGAACCGCCAGCCTTGTGATCGGCAAGCCCAAGAAGCTAACATTGTGGTGGTAGGACAAATCATAGAATGGGTAGATTTAAGATGCTAAGATGGATGTGTTTTATTCATTTACAAAATAGCAAGCTGAAAAGACCCTCCAGGCCCCTCCAGACTGGTGCTTCATCGCTGGTTTATTTGGCAACATGTCCTTGGCACAATTCATAGCCCATTAGCAGTGGAACCATTCTGCTTCAGTCTGCTCTGCAATGATTCCCAAATTACTGTTGCCCAGAGGGGCTATAGCACAACAAGGACGAGACAAAAATGAACTAGAACTTATGTGGTATAAAAAGTGGCAGGTACAAACGGTACTGAAAGCATGTGCAGTAAAAAGGAGGTCCCGAGAGGCCCAGGCAATTGGGGTGGCCCAATCGCATCACCAACAAAGAAAATTTCCATCACTTAAAAAAGAAAGAAATTAAAGGGCAAAAGAGGACACCAGTTCACATAAAGTTTGCATATGATATATTCCCCACTATATCTCTAGCAAACTGTGTACCTCAGATGGGGAACTGCTGAGAGTATCCTATGTCCCAGAGGTGCTTTTAGTCTGTACTAGAAACTGGAGTTTTAGTTTTGCAGCCCCAGCCCTCTGGAATCAATTACCAGCCAAAATCAGACAGGGACCTAGTGTGGTGATCTCTAGGCACCCACTGAAGGCACTTTTGTTTAGGAAGGCTTTCCTTGAGCTGTAACAAAGTCATTATATATTTGACCAGTGGGGAGTACCTGGATCTGCATGGGAACTTGAACCCCTGCCCCCCCCCAAATATTCTAATTTTAAAATGGATACAGTCATACCTCGGTTTAAGTACACCTCGGTTTGAGTATTTCCAGTTTAAGTACTCCGCGGACCTGTCTGGAACAGATTAATCCACTTTCCATTACTTTCAATTGGAAAGTTCGCTTCAGGTTAAGTACACTTCACGTTAAGTACGGACTTCCGGAACCAATTACACTCATACCTCCGGTTAAGTACGCTTCAGGTTGAGTACTCTGCGGACCCGTCTGGAACAGATTAATCCACTTTCCATTACTTTCAATGGGAAAGTTCGCTTCAGGTTAAGTACAGACTTCTGGAACCAATTAGTGTTTGTAAACCGAGGTATCACTGTAGTCAGTTTGTGCCTTTGGACCCGTCATGTCAAAAATTGGATGAAGTCATGGCAAAGTCACATTTCAGTCTGCCCTCTTGAGTCAAAGTGGCACCCAGCGTGCAAATGGTGATAAAGTCCACCTCCCTGACCTTGGGAACTCTCATGCCAAGTTTTGTGATGGTATCTCAAGATGTGGCTGAACCTGCGCCAAAGAAAGAAAACCAGACAAAACCATCCAAACACCATCAAGAGCTGTTACCCCCGAGCTTGGGAACATTCATGCCAAATTGGGCAATGATATCTCAAGAGGCAGCCAAACGTACGGAGAACAGACAGACAAACCACAAATATACAGTAGATTGTGTGTGTGTTTTTGTTTTTACAGGTGGCTGTTTGCTGAATTTATTTTATTGTTCTTACAAGCTTGTGCATCTGCAATGCATTTAATTAATTAAATAAAATAAGCATGAAGGCCAGGGTATTGTCAAAGCAAGTCAATTGATTATGTTATTTCTCCCTCCCTCCCTCCCTCCCTCCCTCCCTAGCTGCAAAAAGCAACTCACTTGCCCAGGGAGAATAATCTTGCTTTCTGATTAAATGCAATCAGTGAGCATTGCCTGGCAATCTGGTCTAATGTAATAACAATCATATCAGGAGATAACTGCTAATAACCTCCAGTATTATATGGTATCAGAAATGAAGGTCAAAAGCTGCGACATGAAAGCTAAATAGGCACGGTGAGGTTTTCCAAGACACAAAGCCTTGACTTGCACCTAAAAGGTCACCCTGATAAATTCTTTAGAGACTGGCTTCACCTCTAATGTAAGTATGACTAGCAAAAGTGCTACATGGTTAAAACTGTGTAACATTATCTCATTCATTTCTTTAAAGTTTTTAGCTATCAAACTCACTGTATGTCACAATGTTACAGCAGCTGAGTCCATCGGGAGATCCTCGTTAAAAGAAAACATGGGTTTATAAAAACAGAGCAAACACATTCTTGCTGTTACATTTTTAATAAAATTAAGACCTAACTTTTAGAAAAAAAGGGGGGGGGTTAAAGCAGAATCACAACACCCATGACTCACCCTTTGGGGCTGTGCAAGTTGAGAAGTGACTGTCAGCGCTGAAGAGAGTCAAAATTACTGGAGATTCATAAAAGCAGAACACTCATTAGATTGATTTCCCTAGCCAGTGACACAATCCATCAACTGATACCAAATATCATGGTAAGCATGAGTCATAAACCAAGAGACGTAAACCATGGTTACAGCTCACGGTTAGCCCATAGAGCAGGGGTAGGCAAACTAAGGCCCAGGGGCCGGATCTGGCCCAATCGCCTTCTCAATCCGGCCCATGGACGGTCCAGGAATCAGCATGTTTTTACATGAGTAGAATGTGTCCTTTGATTTAAAATGCATCTCTGGGTTATTTGTGGAGCCTGCCTGGTGTTTTTACATGAGTAGAATGTGTGCTTTTATTTAAAATGCATCTCTGGGTTATTTGTGGGGCATAGGAATTCGTTCTCCCCCCCCCCCTTCAAAATATAGTCCAGTGCCCCACAAGGTCTGAGAAAAGGTTTGCTGACCCCTGACCTAGAATTAGGGCTCTGCCAACATTTATTTCTGCATTTCTTCCAACTATTCTTCATCAATTAATAATAAAACGAATTGCAGTCAGAAATGATCGAACATTTCTATGATATCCCATGTGTGAGGTGCAGAATTGTGCTGTCCTCACCATACTTTTGGAAGTGGTCAGGGAATGCTGTGCAGTTTTGTTTTGTTTTTATTCTACTGCATCTCTCTAGTAGTTTGTATTCTGCAGCCTTCCCAGGTGTCCTTGCTTCCTGAAAACTCCATGACATCCTCAGCTCAGCTTTCCTGTTGGTGCAGAAAGGTGGGGGCCTTCCTTCTGCATGCCTGACAGCCTGACATTCTTCTTTGGTATGTGCACAATGCCTTTAAAGTGGTATAAATCCACTTTGGAAAGCCATGGCTTTCCCCAAAGAACCCTGGGAAGTGTAGCTGAAGGATGCTAAGAGTTGCTAAAAGAATCCTACCCCTCTCACAGAGCTACAGTGGTTTAGTAGTCAATCCCTCTTCTCAGGGAATTCTGTGAGGGGGAAAGGTGTCTCGTAGCAACTCTCAGCATCTTTAAGAAACTACAGTTCCCAGGAATCCATGGCTGCTTCTTTAAATGTGCAGAGAGGACAGTGTTGATTAGTCGTTTAGTCATGTCCGACTTTTCGTGACCCCATAGACCAGAGCACGCCAGGCACTCCTGTCTTGCACTGCCTCCTGCAGTTTGGGCAGACCCATGTTGCTGGCTTCGAGAACATTGTCCAACCATCTCATCCTCTGTCATCCCCTTATCCTTGTGCCCTCAATCTTTCACAACATCAGGGTTTTTCCCAGGGAGTCTTCTCTTCTCATGAGGTGGCCAAAGTATTGGACCCTCAGCTTCAGGATCTGTCCTTCCAGTGAGCACTCTGGGCTGAATTCCTTCAGAATGGATACGTTTGATCTTTTTGTAGTCCATAGGACTCTCAAGAGTCTCCTCCAGCACCATAATTCAAAAGCATCAATTCTTCGGCGATCAGCCTTCTTTATGGTCCAGCTCTCACTTCCATACATCACTACTGGGAAAACCATAGCTTTAACTATTTGGACCTTTGTCGGCAACGTGATGTCTCTGCTTTTTAAGATACTGTCTAGGTTTGTCATTGCTTTTCTCCCAAGAAGCAGGCGTCTTTTAATTTTGTGACTGCTGTCACCATCTGCAGTGATCATGGAACGCATGAAAGTAAAATCTCTCACTGCCTCCATTTCTTCCCCTTCTATTTGCCAGGAGGTGATGGGACCAGTGATCATGATATTAGTTTTTTTGATGTTGAGCTTCAGACCATATTTTGCACTCTCCTCTTCCACCCTCATTGAAAGTTTCTTTAATTTCTCCTCACTTTCTGCCATCAAGGTTGTGTCATCAGCATATCTGAGGTTGCTGATATTTCCTCCGGCAATCTTAGTTCCGGCTTGGGATTCATCCAGTCCAGCCTTTCGCATGATGAATTCTGCATATAAGTTAAATAAGCAGAGAGACCAATATACAGCCTTGTCATACTCCTTTCCCTATTTTGAACCAATCAGTCATTCCATATCCAGTTCTAACTGTAGCTTCTTGTCCCACATAGTGATTTCTCAAGAGACAGATGAGGTGATCAGGCACTCCTATTTCTTTAAGAACTTGCCATAGTTTGCTGTGGTTGACACAGTCAAATGCTTTTGCGTAATTAATGAAGCAGAAGTAGATGTTTTTCTGGAACTCTCTAGCTTTCTCCATAATCCCGTGCATGTTTGCAATTTGGTCTCTGGTTCCTCTGCCCCTTCGAAATCCAGCTTGCACTTCTGGGAGTTCTCGGTCCACATACTGCTTAAGCCTGCCTTGTAGAATTTTAAGCATAACCTTGCTAGCGTATGAAATGAGTGCATTGTTGGAGCATTCTTTGGCACTGCCCTTCTTTGGGATTGGGATGTAGACTGATCTTCTCCAATCTTCAGGCCACTGCTGAGTTTTCCAAACTTGCTGGCATATTGAGTGTAGCACCTTAACAGCATCATCTTTTAAAATTTTGGCCTTGTTATTAGCAGTGCTTTCTAAAGCCCATTTGACTTCACTCTCCAAGATGTCTGGCTCAAGGTCAGCAACCACACTACCTGGGGTGTACGAGACCTCCATATCTTTCTGGTACCGGTATAATTCCTCTGTGTATTCCTGCCACCTCTTCTTGATGTCTTCTGCTTCTGTTAGGTCCTTTCCACTTTTGTCCTTTATTATGGTAATCTTTGTACAAAATGTTTGTTTCATATCTCCAATTTTCTTGAACAGATCTCTGGTTTTTCCCATTCTGTTGTTTTCCTCTATTTCTTTGCATTGCTCATTTAGGACATTAGGTTTTCCTAAAACTAATAGATTATCCTGTCCATGATAAATCTCAATATTTGTTTGGTTCCTTAAGAGTTCCTGGACAACACTGGGTGCTTTCAGCTAGCATAGTGTGTGTGTGTGTGTGTGTGTGTGTGTGTGTGTGTGTGTATGTATGTATGTGTATATATATATATATATATATATATATATATATATATATATATAACCAAATTTTGCATGATGGATTTCCTGAATTCAAGGAACAAGTCTGCATGCAGCTGGGTGCCATTTTGAATTAAGATGGTGGACTGAACCTTTCAAAACAGCACGGATTTTAACCACCGATTTCAAAACTGCAAATTTTTGTTTTTTCATTTCATAAATCTCCCAAGCAATGCTGGGTATAAGGCTGCTAGTACTTCATACTTCATGTCCCTTGATTATCTAGCTTGTTTTCAAATAAAATATATTTAGACAAGGAATTATACACCGGAAATCACTGCAACATAGATGCAAATTACTGTCATTAATATTAAGAGATGAAAAATTAATGCAATACATATTCAACATAATTGATATCTTAGCTTTTTAATAATCTAAAAGTCACCTTTGTAATCTTTACTGCCAGAGGGATTCTAATAAAATCTACCCAGTCTCTGTTTTAAAAATGTCTCTAGACTAAACTAATTATTTCAGTGAATACCAGAAGATGTATTTTGTAGTTTTTGAATGAGCGACTGCTATAAATTTAGGGAGGGTGCACTGTTTTATTAATCTTGTTTGCTAAAAAGCACTTCTTCATATATCAGTGCAAGAATAACACTGGAGCTTGTGCAATTTGTAAAGCATTTGACATCCTCAGATGAAAGCCTATAAAAATGAGAACTATTATTATCTGTGTAAGAGACAGCGCTTGACTGCAGTGCAATATTCTGCTCTCAGCAGGGCCTCTCTCCTATGAACTGCCAAGATTCCGTCTCCCATTAAATAAATGGGAAAGAGGAACATTCAGTGTTTTGCAGAATTGAACTATGATGTGTGAAGAGAGACCAATGCCTTTAGCACTTTGCCATGTAAAACTTCCTGCTACACTTTGGAACGAAGCAGGGAAAATAACAATATCATTTTTTATAAATAAAAAACAACAACACGGTGTGTGCGCACACTTGTATGTAAATGTATTGCAAATGAATTCAGAAAAATAAGGCAAATTGGGTGTGCCCAAGTGACAACTTAAAAAGCCCACTATCTCTTTAGTTAGACAGTTTCACGCATGGAAATTTCTGAGATAGACATAACTGTAAGGTAAAGGTAAAGGACCCCCAAAGTTATATTATGAAGTGTCCTGCCTATGCTGGCTTTGGGTCTGGAACTGTTAAAAATGATTAAAGGATCAAACCACTTCTGGCACACAGGAAACCGTGATGATTACCAGAGTTCACGAGTTCACGAAAACACTGTTTATCTTCCCGCTGCAGCAGTACCTATTTATCTACATGTGCTGGTATGCTTTCGAACTGCTAGGTTGGCAGGAGCTGGGACAGAGCAACAGGAGCTCACCCCATTGCACGGATTTGAACTGCCGACCTTACGATCAACAAACCCAAGAGGGTACAGTAGACATCACTGTACACAGATATGGTCACATGCACTGAAATAAAGAGTGAGGACCCTGCAACCTGCAAGCCATATACATTGCTTGGCCTAATTTCAATGAACTCTAATTTCATGTGCTTTGCAGAGAAGGGCTGGCACAGAGAGGCAGAGAGAGAATTATGGGGTGGCACAGAGAAACTTATGCAATCCCTCACACACTTTTGGCTGCCATTGGCTTTTCTCAGGGGTCAACAGCCCTTCACAGGAAAAGGTTCCCTACCCCTGACTTCAATAAATAAATCGACTGATTTATTGTTTGTTTTAGACACCATCCTTCCTCCAAGGAGCTCAGGGTGACCCATATGGCCCCCCCCATTCCTTTTACCCTCACAATAATCCTGTGATCTAACCTTCCCCAAGGTCACCAAGGGAGGTTCATGGTCAACTTGGCTTTTAAGACTAGGACTCCACAGCTCTAGTCTGACACTGTAAATTCTAACCACACTGGCTTTTGAATGAATGCCCAGTTATATACACTAGTGGCCAAAATTGTGGAAACCTTTCAGGGGGAAAAGTGTATTTCAGAGGTTTGATGGCCCATAACACCACTTTCTTTTAGAGTAATGCCATAAAATTATATATCAATAGAAAGATAATTTACTGAAGAATGTAATGCAACAAAGTTTGTTCAATTATCTGTATTCGATCAAAAGTATAGCCAAATAACCAGAAAAAAGGAAGCACGACTTGCTTAGGTTGATATGCAGTAGCTTTCCTTCGTTTGAATGTAGCCAATGAGCATGAGCGTTTAGAGAGCCAATCAGATGTTATGATCCATCAAACCTTGGAAATACACTTTCCCCAAAAGGTTTCCACAATTTTAGCCACTAGTGTACTTCACCACCTGCAGACACACAGAGAGTAACATATTCCTGGTATGGCCTCGGACAAACTGCAAAGGACCCAGCTGCTTCAGAAATGTTTGATCCAATGTCGACTTTGCTCATTTTCTCTTCCATGTTTGCTACCCTTTTCGCCATTCCTGGATCCTGACGCAAATCATAAGGATACACGCTGCGTCAATGCAAACAGGCTAAACTATTAGCATGCTTCTTCATATTTAAAAACCAGCTTATAGAAATAATGCCAGATTAGAGGGAAATAATACATTGCACACACAACAGACATTATGTTAATCCTCAAGATCGCTAAACATCAATAGCGCCTAAAATTAAATCACAGCTATATTATGTGGTATTTATTTATAGTCATCAATGCACATGGTACAGTCTAGAGTGACAGAAGTAAAAGACAAGCCTTGCCCCCTAAGAGGCTATAAAACTAAATTTAGAAAGAGAGGGTGAGGTGGAGAGGCAGTGGGGATAAGGAAGAGGAGCAATTGTAGATATGGTTTCTTATCATCCCTTCAATGAGGGCTGCAGCCTAAGGCAAAGGCTTCATGGAAGAGATAAATATTGAAATGGGGTTTGGTGGTAAGGAGCGAGGAAGATGGCTGGCTCCACTGTTAGGGATGGAGGATAAATTTGTTTGCTAGTGAAAAGTCTCATTTCGACAGTCCTGAACCTGTTTGCAGATAGGAAGACGATTCCCAATCAGATGTCCTGCTTCTCTGAATTTTGCAAGGTGATTTTCTTGTACCAAAAAAGTGTGCAGAAATACGTATTTCATGGTTTAAAATGTTATATGACAAGGAAAACACACTGAAAAGTGCTGAAAGGTACATATTTGGGGGAAATGGGTACAAAAATTGTATATAATGATGAGTTTGGTTTCAATGAGAACTTCCCACGCATTCTTTAAAAAACATATGCTCTCAACTGTCATGGATGCTTTAGCTGAGATTCCCACATTTCAGGGGGTTGGACTGGATGAGGCTTGGGGTCATCTCCAACTCTACAATTCTGATTCTATGGAACAGGATGGAAGAGTCCTACAATTGAGTGTCAGGACAAATGAAATGGAATGCACTTCGACTGATCTATTCATTCCTAGGTGCCATGCATGAGGGAGAAACATATTAATACCGTCCTTCCCCAGGAGGGAGAGGGGTAGAGAAAGGAAGGGATTGGTGGTTGAATTAGTGCTGGGCTGAACTGCAGCCAATGAATGGAGCCGTCTTTTTCCCAGGCTGACCTTTAGAATGGCAATGTATCACAATGGACCATTGTTCGTGGAGTCTTCTGTCTAAAGAATGTGTTTGGACAGCTGAGAGCTGCCAAGCCACAAGGCTTCTTGTAAAAAAAAAATTCTTTGGCTACCTTGTCTTTATGTTGCTGTTGTTGTTGTTGTTGTTGTTGTTGTTGTTGTTGTTGTTGGCCCATCCATCTGGCTGAGTTTCCTTTGCCACTCTGGGCGGCTCCTAGCACAATAGTAAAAACATGATAAAACAACAAAAATTAAAAACTCCCTGATACAGGGCTGCCTTCAGATGTCTTCTAAGAGTCAGACAGTTGTTTGTTTTGAAGGGAGGGCACCACTACTGAGAAGGCCCTCTGCCTGGTCCTTGTAACTTTGCTTCTCGCAATAAGGGAGCCAGCAGAAGACCCTCAGAGCTGGACCTTTGTGTCCAGGCTGAGCAATGGGGATGGAGACACTCCTTCAGGAATACTTGGCCAAGGCTGGTAAGACTAACTATTCTTAAAATTTTGCCCCCTGCCATCAGTCACTGAATATCCAGCACGTGAGGAAATAAGTGGTTCTGTGAAAGTACATGAGTTGGGGAGGAAATTGGGCGCATCTTTACTTTGAATGGTGCCGCAAGATTTGTTAAAGTGTCGTACCATTTGGGAACTGCTACAGGAAGCAAAAGTGTTTTGGCCCATCCTAGAAGAGGTGACACCCAGTGGGTGTTCTGCTAGAGAGTTTGGAGCATATGGGATAGTGCAAATAATAATAATAATAATAATAATAATAATAATAATAATAATAATAATAATATGTGGATGGTTGCTTTGAGAGAGCAAAAAAAATCTAGGGACTTGTTAGTATGAACAGCATTAGAAAGGGGAATAATTCCATTGAACGTTTGCATTATATAGTGATCTCTCCCCCCCCCCCACTCTAGCCCCAAATAGTAACTCTCACAATAACATTTTCTTCAGTGATTTCTTTTCACCCACTGGGAATCACACCAATTTTGAATCCTCCATATTTCCACCTCTAATTGCTAGAAGGGTTCATTATCAGCTGTCGAAAGTGCAATACATCAATCTCGTAAAGCTGCTATACAAAAGACTTTCACACATCTGATGGACTGCTGTGCTAAATACATCTTAATTTGTGCTGCATCTGCTGTTTTCTAATTTGTTTGTCATGCTGTGAATGCTACAGTCTTTGCTACAGAGGCTCCCTGGTTTTACTTGGAAAAGGAGGGAGGGATCCCTAGTTACTCGGAAAAGAAATGGCAGAGTGCCATCATTTTTCCTCCGTTTTTCATCCAGAGTATCATGTTTTGTTTTGCCTTTTATAAATGGAGAAAATAATAAATGGCTTTCGTGTGGCCACCTATATATGGCACAAGCTTAGGCTGAGATATACCCACGCAGAAACACAGTTTAAATTGTTGTTGTTGTTTTTTCAAAATAAGAAATGGAATGGAATTATAGCTTCTTTTTCAAATTGTTATTCATTCCCCTTCCCCCATATATATATATATATATATATATATATATATATATATATCAGTATTTTTTCCTTAAAGTGATTGTGAGGAATATGAAATAATTTAAAGGCTTGCCACACTGAACTGAACAATTACTCAATCTGAATATTTCATGTTTCAGATACGCTGCTGAATACAGAATACATTTGTCCCGGCCAATTCCATCTTGTTCAGTGTCTTTTTCAGTCTCTGTGTAAATACAGCAACCCTCCTAATGAAATGAAATGAGGCTGGCGTCCTCAGATCAGTGCCTGCTGAGTCACAGACCAAGACCAAATAAGCCAAATAATGTGATACAGGATCCAAAATGGATGAAAGGCTCAGAATAATGAAAAGCTTCCATCTAAATTGCTATGGGGAGGGGGGAGGGGGGGTGGAATGCCTCTCAAAGGGGAGAGTCTGCTTTAACAGGTATACCAGGTGGGCACATTGATGAATCTGCACTGCAGCCACCTCTGCTGTCTGTCCATTAACCTTCACGATCACAGAAATTCATCCTTTGAAATGGGAATGGAGAAAGCCTTCTTCCAAAGCCACGCAGATGGGATTCTCTGCGTGTTCAAGAAGCTTTGCGGGGCACGAGGTTAAGAAGACATCCGTCTGACAATAACCTACATTATTTTGAAGCCTAAGGAGTGGTTGACTGACATCAGTCGCTGGGGATATGGGGCGGAGAGCAAGAATGGTGCCATCAGCCCCCCACCCCACCCCCCAGAATTTTATAACGTCAAGGATTTGCAGTCAGTGCAAAAGAGCAGTTGCACAATGCAATGCTGTGTAACCTAAGCAATTTTTGTGTGTGCGTGTCGTCGTAGATAATGTTCATAACATAGCTGCCAATCTCTTTCAGTTAGCCCAGCAATCTTCATCTCAGGCGCAGAATGTGCAATATATATCTCACTTTTGTTGATACACAGACCGAGGCTTTGCATGAGCATATGGAAGGCAGATTTGCAGCTCTTGTTTTTTGTAGCACACTCTTTCTCACATTCAGGTGTGAGGGGGGGCGGGGAGCCATTCACATGGTGCCAATCACTTGGTGTTGTCGACCCTGTGGTAGGGAACACATGGCAGCCTCTCCGGTTTCCTTCTCCCCACTTTTTTTTATAAAAAAAAAACCCCAAGTGGGTTTTATGATTGACAAAGGCGCAAGCAAATCAGAGCTGTCCTAGAAGGACTGTGTGTTTAATCAATAAGGCATATTGTTCAACCAGTGCTAGGGTGGGCGGAGGAGGAAATCCTCATAAAGGTGACAGCATTTGTAAAGGTTAATCAATTCAGCTAATTGTAAATGCTCTCAATTGTCAGCCTCTAAACAGGAGCCCTTCTTTTGTAGCTAGTAATTCACCGTGGGATGCCACAGTGCTAAGCCGGAAAGCCTGAGAACGAGGCGAAAGCAGGCAAATTCCTCATTACACTCCTCATGTTGTGCTCAGGCTGTGTCTGTAAATGTCAATATATTTACCACAGGGACAGAGTCTTTTCTATCTACTATAGAGCTACCTTCCTAGCACACTAAACAAAGTGAAGGGCCTAATCAGCATGGAGCAGGGAAACTGAAGAGATACCAGGCCATTGATCTCTTCGGTTGCAACCTTAAGGCAGATCTGTCCAACTAATCATGTCAGTAGTTGCTGCAGGAGGATTTAATTTTTTGGCAGTAAGCAAAATGAATCTGCCCCAATTAGGGAAGCAATGAAAGCTCTCCTGTGAACATATTTGGGACAGAAGGCATTCTTCTTTCAAGGAAGGCCCAAATGTTTTCCCCAAATGCCAAACTGTATATATATATTTATTTCAGTACCGTTTTCAGCCATTGTTTGGTTCCCCTTCTCTGTCACTTTGGTACCTCCAACCCCTGCATACCGTCCAGAATTTTCCCGATGAAAATAAGGACATCCTCTTTAATAATAATAATCAGTGCTTTTTTTCTGGAAAAAAATGTTTAGGGGTACTCTCATTTTCCTACTCATATTGAAATACTGCCTCTCATGAGGCCAAACTTAGATTCACAAAATGTTTAGAGGTATGCATACCCCTGAGTCCCCCCCCTGAAAATAATAATAATAATAATAATAATAATAATCCACCCCACCCATCTGACTGGGTTGCCCCAGCAACTCTGGGCAGCTTGCAACATATCTAAACATACAGTGGTCCCTCGACTTACGAATTACTCGACATCCGATGTTTTTGACTTATGAACGGGACAAATGGCCGCAAGCTTACGATTTTTTCTACATCCGAATGGAAACCGTTAAATGCGGTTTCCTCAACTTACAAATTTTAAATGTGGTTTCCTCGACTTATGAATTTTCCCGAATATTTTTTTCCCTATGGGAAACTGCTTTTTTACTTACAAACTTTTCGACCTACGAATGTGCATTCGGAATGGATTAAGTTCATAAGTCGAGGGACTACTGTATCTAAAAACATTTAAAAAAACATTAAAACAAAAACATTATTATTAAAAACTTCCCTATACAGAGCTGCTTTCAAATGTATTCTAAAGGCTGTACAGTCACTTATCTCCTTGGCCCAGGGTCACATCATACTCTCCGACATTTCTCCAATAAAATAGGGCTATCCTAAGGGAAAGCAGGATATTATGGGATCAAATCAGAAATGGGGGTGGCTTCTGTAAATCTAGGACTGTCCCTGGAAAAGAGGGTCTGCCCCTGCCCTTTAAGGCTATTTCCCCTTCCTGGAATAATCCCCGCCAATCACAGATCACATAGTGAACATGATGATGTCACAGTGGCACAATGCCAAATAATCACATTTCGCCACATGATGACATCACTGAGGAGAATTGCTGCCTCAACAATGGTATTCTGGGCTGTGTGAACATCTTTGCCTCCTTTGAGCCCTAACCCAAGGGGGAAATGGACAAAGGAGGGCACTGGTTGCAGCAGATTTTTCATAAAATCTGTTTTCCCTTTATTTTGTATGAAAATGCAGGAGCAAACATACAGGGGCCTCTGGACCACCAAAAGCCATTTTGGACGGGCATGTTTACTTAAAAGAGGTGTTTGGGTAGCAATTCTAAACTGCCATTTCTCTAATGGTTCCCAGTGTGTTTCTGAGCACAATTCAAAGTGTTGGTGCTGACCTTTAAAGCCCTAAATGGCCTCGGTCCAGTATACCTGAAGGAGCGCCTCCACCTCCATCATTCTGCCCGGACACTGAGGTCCAGCACTGAGGGCCTTCTGGCAGTTCCCTCGTTGCGAGAAGCCAAGTTGCAGGGAACTAGGCAGAGGGCCTTCTCGGTGGTGGCGCCTGCTCTGTGGGATGCCCTCCCAACAGATGTCAAAGAGGGAAACAACTACCAGACTTTTAGAAGACATCTGAAGGCAGCCCTGTTCAGGGAGGCTTTTAATGTTTAATAGATTAATGTGTTTTATTTTTCTGTTGGAAGACGCCCAGAGTGGCTGGGGTATAAATAAATTGTTGTTGTTGTTGTTGTTGTTGTTGTTGTTGTTGTTATGTTATGTTATGAATGATTCAAGTTCCATGTTGGCCATCTTGACGGTTTACTCATGTAAAAAAATACAACAAAGACCTATATTAAATATAAAGCACTTCGCTTTCTTGTTTCCTCTCTGCACTTGCCCTGGAAAAGTACATAAATATTTTCTCAGAAGAGGAACACTAACATACAAAAGCAGTCCTTAAGGTTGTCAGGACAACCACTGAGTGTAGGGCAGCACTACACACACACACACACACACACACACACACATGGTTTTGTTTATTTGGAGAATGTCTACAGGAACACTTGAATCACAGATTCTTATCAACAGTTCTGTGGTGAAGAGGGAACACAAGGTAAAAATGCAGTAAAGTTAAATGTCGCGTCACGCAACTTCCGGTCATGCGCGCGCTGCTGATCCCGGATATTTACGACCCGGACTTGGCAGGTATGCAAGGACAAGATGAGCGAGGCAACTAGGCACTTCAGTACGACGTTGCAGACGCTGAGGAGTGGCCAACCGACCTCTCTCTTAAGTAGCAGGTTCCCTCCCCCGCTTTTTATGAGCTGCAGCTGTTTCTAATTGCAGCCGGCGTTTTTCAGCTCTGCGTTCCTTTGCAAAGAAGGGGGGGAGGGGCCATTTGATAACCTGCCTGACTGGGGCCTGGTTCTGGATCGACTTGTTGCTGCAGTTCTGATCTTCCCTCCTCTCTGTCAGATTGCTCTTCTTCTGAGTGCTGCCACCAGTCTTCCCCAGGTGTGAATTCCTCAGATTCCTCTGTGGGGGCTTGTCAGGGGGAGTTAGCCACCACTCCTCCTCGTCTGTCTCAACCCTGACATCGTGCATGGGTATATATAGGTCCCTCGATCCGTTTGGACTGCACCCCATTTGCCAGATTAAACCCAACATCGAGGGACCTACAACACAGGAGGTCGGTCTCCAGGTCCCGCCACAACACGTGCCCTCTTTGAGGGAGGACACAATTTGTATGGTACAGCACACATGCATTTGAAACTTCTTGAGGCTGGGGGCAATACTCAGGGAGCAACTCGCAGTGGAATAACTGTGAATGCAGGTTCCTTCTCTCCTGCCATTTCTCTGAACCAAATTCCCCTTATTTAAAAGAGCCCATTGAGTAGTGTTACATGCCTCTGTGTGTAACATCTGCTTTGAGCCAAAAAAAGTGACCGCAACCACAAAATTCTGAAAAGAACGCAAAAAGAAGCTGCAAATTGGAGTTTAGTATTGTTATAAAAGTTGAGTTCCTCTGCCTCTCTCTCCCGAGCATTGGCAAGATTCCATGCAGTTCCAGGCACTCACCCTGGGTCTGTGTTCCTTTGAGGATTGAGACATGGCAGACACTGTCCTAGCTTTAAGAAATATGGTTTATTCACCTATTTACACCTTCAGTCTGCATAGAAGGAGTCCAGATCTTACAGCATGGTCATTTCAAGAGGAACTTGTCCCCCACAGCAGTGCAGCCACGGAGTCCCAGTCAGCCTTCAGCCAGCTTCCTCGAGATGGATCCCATTCTTTCTTCTTCCTTCTACTTCCCAGAACACCCTGCGAAAAACTCTCGTTTCCTGTCACTTCAAGCACACACCACATCACCTTGGCAATATCTGTCTATCCAGGCCGAAAGATTCTTCTCAGGTGGCTCAGCAACCCCTTTTTTTGCTGTTCACAGAATTGCTCTTTGCTAGGCCAGCCAGGCTGGTTTGCATAATCCAGCCCAGGGATTCCTTGTCTGGCACATTTCTGCAGGTTGTGCTTTCATCCATATCCCAATTAATCAAAATCCTACCATTTATCAATTTTTAGAGTTTAGAGGGGGGGTCCCCCCCAATCTATAACAGTATGTTAAATCCATAGGTGCCAACTCCCAGATTGAAAAATCTGGGATCGGCACCAGAAGTCGCGCTGCGGCCATTTTGGAACTGGGCAGAGCAGCACCGGAAGTCGCTTCTACACATGCTCTGCCCATTTCCAAAATGGCCGCAGCGCCAGAAATCGCTTCTGCACATGTCCAGAGACTCCAGACATGCACAGAAGGAGCCTCCCCCGGCCGGTAAGAATCTGGGGGATTTACGGGGTTTTTAAAAATCCGGGCTGCCAGCGGGAAACGGCTGGAAAAAACGGGGGTTTCCTGGGGAATACGGGAGACTTGGCAGCTATGGTTAAATCTGCTTATTGTCATATATATCTTCATCCATCCTTGGAACAGAAGTATAACATAGGAAAAACCCAAAGAAGATGCTTTTTAGTGGCAGGATACTGTGGCTCAGTGGTGCATCATGACCTGTGTTCCCCCGTACCTTTTGAAAATAAGTGGCTTTTATGTTTTTGATGCATTTCTGAGATCTGTGTTTATCCTCATGCTTGTCTTGATCGGGCCTCAAAGATTTGGTTGGAGGATTCTAGCATCCGATAGCATTCGGCCAATATTATCAGCTATCACATGGAAATCTGGGTTGGCAGTCGCTTTATTTTTCCAGTCATCTAAGTAGCTGCAAAGCAATTCACAACATTAAAAACCTCCTGCCACTCCAGTACATTCAACAGTAAAAAGGCTAGCGCATTTGTTGCAGACAGCATGCCAAAAAAGTGTAGTCTATGAATAGGACTGACAACAGCTGCGGAAGAGGACATTTTCAAAACAGGGGTCCACATAAAAGCTGAATATCAAATTCCAAAATCCCAAGTGATGTCCATTTTGACAGGCCTTTGTGAGAGCAAAAGAAAGCTGAAATCCTTTTGAAAAGGGCTTTTTGGAGTTGAAATATTGCTCCCCTCTTGAAACCGGATGATTTGCCTAAATCCAACATTTTTAGGGGGTTGTTTTACTAAATAAATTAGGCCATTGGAAGCAGAAGAGCAGCCATCCAAGAAATCCATGAGTTCAAGTTTCCATTGGGTCCTTTATTCCAAGCAGATGACAGAACTCTTCCATGTTATTGCCATTTTATTGGACATATAGTTTCTATTACGGGGTGCATTTTCATGGGGTAGTTATGCGTCTCCAAATCTTCCAAACCCACTGCAAGGACATTTATACATTTATTTATTTATTTTTACTACAGTCACTAGACAACTGCCCCACCTCCCATTCATCTGGACATTAAAGTCATTGCACAATAAATTAAGATGTTAAATGTCAAATGAGGCTGCCAAATCTTCCCATTTTTTTTGATGATCGCAAGACGTGCACAGCTCAAGTTGAGTCTTGATAGAGTCACATTCACAAAGACAGTGCTTTATTTAGATTTTTTGGGAAGGTATAATACAATGACTGGGAGTTGTCAAGAGAGAGAGAAATGTAAAAGGCACATAAGGTATAACTTGGGTCATTCGAGGTCATATGATCAATATCATAGCTCAGATTGGAGTTGTTTTCTTTAAACAACACTGTGTTCCTCTGCTCTCGCTATCTTCTTAACTACCTGGAAATGTTCTTGCTGCTACTGCCTGCTCACCTTCGTTCCTTGAGCATGCCAACAGTGACCAGAGTGAGATGGAACAGGGTATTACACTCACCTTTTGTCCTCTCTCTGGGAGAGAGCAAGCCAATGGGGAGTGAAGGCAAGTTATCTTATACAAGGGTCGTCCCCCTCCCCCCAAAAGAGCTCCTAAAGTTGACACTGCAAATATAGGTTCTTTGTTGGATTAATAACTAACTAGTCCTATGTGTTTTACAATCTGTGAAATATATAATCATTGCCCAATTTCCCATCCACAATCTGTAATTAAAAAAACAACAACCAAATTCTGTTTTCTCAGAAATATATATTATATATAAATATTTGCACCCCTGTATTTGTGGTCAACTGGTTCCACACACACACACACACACACACACACACACACACACACACACACACACACACTACAGCCAATCCTGTTGGTTCATTAGAAAAATAACATAGCATATTAACTTTATTGCTGAAAAGGAATTCTGGTAAACTCAAAAGGTTGTATCCAGACAAACTTCAGTTGTCCCAAGCCTAGAAAGCACAGGTACAAATTATTTTCAATATTATTGTTTGTTTGTTTGTTTGTTTGTTTTTATACCCCACCCATCTGGCTGGGTTTCCCCAGCCACCCTGGGTGACTTCCAACAGAATATTAAAAACACGATAAAACACCAAACATTAAAAACTTCCCTAAACAGAGCTGCCTTTGGATGTCTTCCAAAAATCAGATAGTTGTTTATTTCCTTGACATCTGATGGGAGGGCATTTCACAGGGCGGGTGCCACCACCAAAAAGGCCCTCTGCCTGGTTCCCTGTAACCTCACTTCTCGCCATGAGGGAACTGCCAGAAGGCCCTTGGGGCCGGACCTTAGGGCTAAATGATGGGGGTGGAGACGCTCCTTCGGGTATACTGAGCCGAGGCCGTTTAGGGCTTTAAAGGTCAGCACCAACACTTTGAACTGTGCTCGGAAACGTATGGGCATTCTAGGCAGATGTCTAAGCAGTTTTCTGTCTGCTCTGCTGCATTCCTCGGGGAAACCTGTTCTTTACCCCTGAATCAAAGCAAACGTCAATTGCACAGAAAACCAGACTGATGTTTGCTCAGATTCGGCAGCAAGGAGTGGATTTCCCTGGGGAAAAGTGACAAGAAAACTGGAAATGTGGACGAGCCCTCAGTTGTGCTTCCGTCTAATTGAAATCCAGTCACATGTGTTCAAGGGTACCTAAGCCCATAGTGTATCTAACTTGTTCTGGATCCAACCCAAAGGCTTGCTCGCAACTTTGTGACTTTTCATTTTGTCCTATGTTGTACTATTCCAAGCCCACTTAGCCATATAGTCCGCCTGGGAGGAGCCTTTTGCACACACTCTTTCCCCACACGCCATCAGAAAAAGACAGTGGTAGGAGGTTAAATATATATTGGGAATGACTGTTCCCCACATAAAAGGGGAGGCGCATTTTGCGTGGTCGCACACAGCCCCCTGGGATCCCTGGGGCAGCCCTGGAAGTTTGGAGGCCGGCACTGCCTTCCCAGGCTGGATACTGGTGATGTCCGCCCATGCAGTTACCTGTCCAATCCAGCTCGGGGAGGTGTTGCCGGGGGGATTGGCCAGGTAGGAGGCGGTAAACCTACATTGAACACAGCTGAAGCAGAGTCATTCCTGGGAAGCAGTCGACGGCCCCAGAAGCTTTCCCACCCTCCACTCCCAAAAACAAAAAATTAATTAATGATTGCATTACAGATTATTTTCTTCCACAGGCGTTCACGCACGCAGGCGCTGCTACAACAAGGCTGCTGTTGAAGGGCCGGAAAGGATTTTTCCCTGCATTGGCAGGTTTCGCCTTTCCTGTAGAAATTCGTCACAACTTTGGCAGATGGAGGCCTTCGGCGGAATCCTTTAGTCATCTACATAAATAGGGGTGTGTGGGGCGGTGACCCCCCATCACGGCAGCGATAACAGGGTTCCTGTAAAAGGGGCTAAGGGGGAGGCATTGCCCTTCCTCTCCAGCGGCTGCGATCGAAGGGGGGCGGGCTATCAGCTTGAACATATGTTCTCCAAAGCTAGCCCAACCCCCACACATGCTGGATAACCCTGAAATTACCCAGATCACCAAATGGGGGCTGGGAAGGATATATGCCCAATGCCTGAGCCAAGGTCTCCCTACATCCGAATTCTTAATAAAGTTGTGGCCAATTTTAATCCCATAGAACATGGTCTTGTGTCATCATTCCGCTCGGGGGCTGCCTGGGGGCTTTGGGGGACTCCGCCTGACCGCGCAAATAATCCATAATGAATTGAAAAAAAATGTTTAAAAGTACTTTTCCAAAACAACAAGAAAGCAGAGATTCCTTTTTGTTGTGGATAATTCAGTCTGAAATTCCCAGGTGTCAAAAAAAGAGGTTATTTATGTATGCCACTACTGCGGCCTGTGTTTTGTTAGCCCAAAAATGGAAAAACGAGCAAGATCCCAACCAAAGAAGAATGGCAACTACAATTGACAGAATATGTGCAGCTTGCAGACTTAACATATAGAATAAGAAAACATATGTTTAAAGAAGATTGGAAAAGGTTTATTGAATATATGGGAAATAATTGTGTACAGCTGAAAACGCTGGCAGCATTAAGATAAATTCAACAGTGTAAATAAGTTTTGATGGATGTAATAATGGAATTAAAGCTATGGTTTTCCCAGTAGTTATGTATGGAAGTGAGAGCTGGACCATAAAGAAGGCTGATCGCCGAAGAATTGATGCTTTTGAATTATGGTGCTGGAGGAGACTCTTGAGAGTCCCATGGACTGCAAGAAGATCAAACCTATCAATTCTTAAGGAAATCAGCCCTGAGTGCTCACTGGAAGGACAGATCGTGAAGCTGAGGCTCCAATACTTTGGCCTCCTCATGAGAAGAGAAGAATCCTTGGAAAAGACCCTGATGTTGGGAAAGATTGAGGCATAGCTGCCAAGTTTTCCCTTTTCTCGCGAGGAAGCCTATTCAGCATAATGGAAAATCCCTGAAAAAAAGGGATAACTTGGCAGCTATGGATTGAGGGCACTAGGAGAAGGGGACGACAGAGGACGAGATGGTTGGACAATGTTCTCAAAGCTATGAACATGAGTTTGACCAAACTGTGGGAGGCAGTGGAAGACAGGAGTGCCTGGCATGCTATGGTCCATGGGGTCACAAAGAGTCGGACACGACTAAACGACTAAACAACAACAATAATGGAATACGGAATGGTGTAGTTTTTGTAAAATATGCAGGGATTTATGATATGTAAAATGAACCATGGAAAGAGAGGAAGGGGAGTCATTGATATCTTAAAGATGTAAAAATGAGTATTTTAAATTGTCAAACATAAAATTTAATAAAAATTATTATATACAAACAGTAAAAAAAATTAAAAAATAAAAGGGCCGAGGAGCTAACACCACTGAAATGCATTTGAGCCACCCAAATAGCAACAAATACTTGAAGCAGAAATAATACAATTCCATTTCATTTGTTCCAATGGAGTCCCCAGAAAAGCACTAGTGAAGCTAATCAGTCTAGCATGTCCTAGCCATCGCCAAGGGGTGAAGCGAAAGGAAAGAGAGCCAGGGGGTTCTGCAATTGTTGCTTTTTCCTGCAGGGATACACATTTGTAGCCCAGCAGCTGCAAATGACCTCCGTACATAAATACTGTTATTTTCAGCGTTATTGATATACATTTAACAGCATTTCCAGCTGTCTCGGTGACGGGGTGTGTGCGAATCTTACCCACGAAGCTGCGAGTCGAAATGGGGGACCTGGAAAACAGCATTTCACATTCCGGGAACACAAAAGCACTGCATTCCGCAGGGGATTTGACACGGATAGTTCGTGGACATGAAGAAAGCGGCAAGCATGCCTAGCGAAGGAATTGTGTTCTTTTTCTCTCTGCTAGGTTAACCGGCAGTTCAACTTGAATATTTACCCAGAGTTTATGGTGTGCCTGGAAGGAACAAGCAAATATTTTGACTAAGATAAGAGAGAGACTGGCATTTTCACAGAATGCCCTCAGAAAAGCGATTGAGCTACTCTTGGCTATACAGAATCTGTAAACATGAAGCAGCCAACACAATCTGCTCTATTATTGGGTGAAAACTTCCACCAGCACCAGCCCCCATGATCATTGGTCAGGAATGACGGGACTTAAGAGACAAACAACATCTGATATGACATCATGTAGACCAGGCATCCCAAAACTTCGGCCCTCCAGATGTTTTGGACTACAATTCCCATCTTCCCCGACCACTGGTCCTGTTAGCTAGGGATCATGGGAGTTGTAGGCCAAAACATCTGGAGGGCCGCAGTTTGGGGATGCCTGATGTAGACTACCCCTGCTCTCCACAGTGACATGACACTTTTGCTTGCCTTCCGAAATATTGTTATAGATTTGAGAAGGGGAACACACACACCCCCAAAAAACCCCTATAATTAATAAATGGTAGGATTTTGATTGTATGGGTTGTGAAGGGAGAAACACAAGCTGCAGAGAAATTCCTGGGCTAGCCTATGCAAAATGACCTGGCCAAGCTAGGGCCATTAAGAAACAATACAGGGCCACTGAGGGCCACAGGCAGTGCAAGAGAATCGTCCTCTCATGCCCTCAGGTGTGAGCAGAGACAGGGGTTTGGAAGGTTGCCATGGTAACTGGTTGTGAGATGATAGGAAGAGAGCCTTTAGCAAGGGTGCAAATGGGTGAATAAGCCATATTTCTTAAAGCTACGACAGTCTCCTCCATGTCTTGGTTCTCCAAAGGACCACAGACACTGGGTGAGTGCCTCAAACCCCCTGGGCTCTTGCCACCACTGGGCAGAGAGGGGGAGACACCTAACTTTTTTAACAACGTGAAAAAGTCCTAGTTACAGGTAGGTAGCTGTGTTGGTCTGAGTCGAAGCAAAATAAAAAAATTCTGAAGAAGTGTGTATGCACACGAAAGATCATACCAAAATAAAAACTTAGTTGGTCTTTAAGGAGCTACTGAAGGAATTTTTTTATTGTGAATATGTCCGTTCATATGTTGCCATGGGACCTGCTTTTGCCAAGTTGGGTCCCATGCCACTTTGATATCATCCGATCAGAAAGAAACATTTATTTGTACACCTGAAGTTTGCACACCTCTTGGAAACTGGCCCAAGTTTGGTGCAAGTTGAAATGTCCTCTTCATCATTGGGTAGTTTTGACCTTGCAGTCTTTTTTCGGTTTAAATTATCCTGTGCTGTGAATATAAGTAAACATAAAGCTTCCCAAAAATTGTTTCGTAAAAACAATTTTGGACCTCTCCAATGGAATTCTGTTATTCTATTTTGCCTCAAGGGGAAGGAAGGCTTAACATATGCTTTTGCCTCATAGACTGCATGAGACAGTATCACAACCAGTTAACTGGCCTCCGTCAACTTAAATCTGAGGAGTTCAGTTCAATAGGGCTGCCAGCTGTTAGCCTGATTTCTGCAAGCCACTTTCTCAGGAGTAGTCCTGCTGTTTTCAGGAAGGATAAGAGAGAAGCGCAGGCCTTAATATTTGTCTCTGTCAATCCTTCCTTCAACCTGATTAAAAAGAGAACGGTTATTCCTGAAATCCTGCACACACACCATTTACTCCCAGAGCTATCATCCAGAAGCAAGATGTTGCGGCATGTAGGATTTCACATCAAGGTGAGGTTTTTCCATCCCACAGCCAGATGAGATCTCCTCCAAACACACTCTCGAGGAATTTGCAGTGAGAGATCTTGCTGAGTAGCTGGCAAGCTATTCCAGAGCACTTTTCCCAGACAACTACGCCCGCCAGCAATGTGTGTCTCTAGATTGATCATAGGTTCTCATTCTGTTAAATATCTCAAGCATAACAACAGTGCCTCGGTGGTTCCCTCCAGTCCCCCAATTGATTAATTGTTCTGCAGAGAAGTTCCATTCCATACGCTCACTGCTGTGAGCAACATTTGGCAACACTTCAACGACGGACCGTTGCATAGCTTTCCCTAGCTCCCCACGTCACCCCCATTATTACATCAGTGCCAATTTTCTGTCTCTGGCCTGCAATTTAGCATACTGCATTTATAAAAACAAAACCTAGATGCAACCTAGTGATGTGAGTCAGAGCATTTCTTGGAAAGAGGGGCAGCCCAAACAATCCATTGCTTCTTTCCAGCTCCTCTACAAAATAACATAACCTTTTGTTTCCACATACAGGGGTGCCTCGCAAGATGAATTTAATTCATTCTGTGAGTCAATTCATTTTGCGAAAAATTCGTCTTGCGAAACGCGGTTTCCCATAGGAATGCATTGAAATTTCTTTTGTTGCCCATAGGAACGCATAATAATAATAATAATAATAATAATAATAATAATAATAATAATAATTTTTTATTTATACCCCGCCCGTCTGGCTGGGTTTCCCCAGCCACTCTGTGCGGCTTCCAACAGAAAAATAAAACACAAGAATCTATTAAACATTACAGTAAAAGCCTCCCTGAACACGGCTGCATTAATTAAATTTCAATGCATTCCTATGGGAAACTGCGATTCACAAGACGAATTTTTCACAAAACAAATTCGTCTTGCGAGTCACCATCAGATCGCAAGACACATTCGTCTTGCGAAAAATTAGTCTTGCAGGGCATTCGCCTTGCGAGGTACCACTGTACCTATAATCACTCCCAGCAAAGGGGGGAGGGGCAAGGAGAAATGCATATTTTAATTCAGCTGAATTCTCATCAAAAATGTTGTGCAAAGACAATTTAGCAATTTTGGCTCTCAAGACGTCAAAGAACTGTGGTCCAACGGTTAATGCACTGGGTAGAAATTTCTCGGTTTTTTTAACTTTCCATTTTCCTCTAGGTAATGTGACACTGGGGCAATATTTCTCTGCTCTCAATTGTTCCAAGTTTGATTTCTTCAGGAAGATGCAAACATTCAGGGGTGTATCTAATTAATTTCATGAGCAGTACAACTTATTTGCAAAAGGTGGTTGGCCACATATACCAAAGCTGATAAGCACAGCAAGGCCTCACAGAGTACAAAAAGGCCACACAAAAGCATTGTATGAAATATGTGCCTAAATAATAAATCGAAGCTATAGATACTATATTGCATTTGCATTTTATATCGTATGTGAATGCCATGATATTTCAGTGACCATTGTTAGATATTCATCTGAACAGAACAAAATATTGCGATTCACAATCCAAGCGCTAAGAAAAATAACTTTCCACAAGCGCCTCAGAAGTCTCCTCTTCCATCCCTTTCCACCAGAATAGCTGCCATTTCCTTGAGTGAAGTGTTGGGGCCTCCTGGGATGTTATGTAAGTAAAAACCAGCCAGAAGTTTGGATTTTCCAAAAAATATTAGATTTTAAATATACTTTATATGCCTTTATAGACACTTCCCTTGGCAGGGGAGCACTGCATGCTGTAATTTCTCATTGGTGACAGACGTTAAGCCACAGACCAACTCAAGAAAATTGTAAATAAAGGGTTTTGCTCCTTAGCCATTTATTATTTTCATACATGGCTCGTAAGCTTCTTGCTGTGAGCACTGCTGGAAGGGGGGAAATATGCCCCCAAGTATAAGATATGTTACCTCATGTGTCTCTGCCGTGATACTTGGCACACCACCATTCCAGGTCTGAGGGGCAGGTAGCAATCATCCATAAAATAAAATGAAAAATCATCTCTCTTACCACTGTCTGAGTTTGAGGGACTATTTGTGGTGTTGGGCCAGAGAGATAGAACGGGGATTTTGTTAGCGTTCATACACCACACTGCGCTACAATCTAGCTAACCATTCCGAACAACCTGTTTAATAAGTCTGGTAATCCTGTTAGTAGGGTCACATGCAGCTGTGTTTGTGGACTTTGCGCGGCTATGTCTTTAAATTTGTGAGCCCTACCCATGTTTCCTGGGACGCGGGTGGTGCTGTGGGTTAAACCACAGAGCCTAGGGCTTGCCGATCAGAAGGTCAGCAGTTCGAATCCCCATGACGGGGCGAGCTCCCATTGCTCAGTCCCTGCTCCTGCCAACCTAGCAGTTCAAAAGCACGTCAAAGTGCAAGTAGATAAATAGGGACCGCTACAGCAGGAAGGTAAACGGCGTTTCCGTGTGCTGCTCTGGTTCGCCAGAAGCGGAAGCTATACGCCAGCTTCCTCGGCCAATAACGTGAGATGAGCGCCATAGAAGCGACATAGAAGACCATAGAATATTCATGTATGCAATCACTGCGGCTAGAGTGTTATTGGCCCAGAAATGGAAAAAGGTAGAGATCCCAACTGTAGAAGAATGGAGGGCAAAAATGATAGAGTATCTAGAATTGGCTAGACTAACTGGGCGAGTGAGAGACCAAAAGGACCAGAAATCTCAGAAAGAATGGAGCAAATTTAGAGAATATCTAGGAACATACTGTAAACCAGCAATAACACTGATTGGCTTGACATAATACCCTACGGAGTTTAAAGGAAAAGATATGGAATGACGGAAATTACATAAAAGAGAAAAATATACAGAAATAAAAGAAAAAGAGCAGTGAAAAGAAATGAATACAGAAAACCGAACATGAAAGAGGAAGGAAGCCAAACTTAGGATAGATTAAAATAAAGGACAAGGTAATAAAGGGTGCTTTTTCTTTATTTAGTAGTCACATTTTATTACGTATATTTTGACATATTATATAAAGGATTACATGATATACAAAAATGTAACAATATCTATGTGTATAATTATGTATGTGGTTTAAAAACAAAATTAATAAAAATCAAATGAAAAAAAGAGAGAGATGAGCGCCGCAACCCCAGAGTCGGTCACGACTTGGGAGAAGCAAAGACATATCCCTAGGATTGCCTTCTTTCTTATGCCCGGTCATAATCTCTGTTATCAGCTGATTAACTGACGACAACACATCTCTTACTTACCACAATCATTCCTTTGATGGAGGCTGAGACATAGCAATGGACCCAGAACTGCAAGGACCCGGTTCAGCATGAGCTGCCGTCACATACTTTCTCCGTGCAATCTTTGCCGCAAACACAATTGCACTGCTCCAGACACACTTGTGAAATGGGATGGGCACATTTAACACCTGCCGTGGCCAACAGCCTGTTTTCTGGGCACATTTTCCAGCTGCCATGATCGTGAAAATACACGCTGGCTCCCGTTAACTCCACATTCATTCATAGATGCCTTGCTTAACCATGTGAGCCCGTACACAGGAGAGATCACAAGGAGAAAATAATCACCCATCGGCTCACATAAATCCTCATTAAACTTCAAGGCTGGCATAGAATTGGCTGTGGATCCCTGAACCCAAAGCTCTGTATACCAGCCTCTCTTAAACAAGCAGACTCTCTTGTCACTTGTTTAAGCAGAGATCTCAATTGTAAATATTCTTGGGCCATTTTTAAAGGTAAAGGTAAAAGACCCCTGACAGTTAAGTCCAGTCGCGAACAACTCTGGGGTTGCGGCCCTCATCTCGCTTTATTAGCTGAGGGAGCCGACGTTTGTCTGCAGACAGTTTTTCCGGGTCATGTGGCCAGCATGACTAAGCCACTTCTGGTGAAAACAGAGCAGCGCACGAAAATGCCATTTACCTTCCCGCCAGAGCGGTACCTATTTATCTACTTGCACTTTGACGTGCTTTCGAACTGCTAGATTGGCAGGAGCTGGGACCGAGCAATGAGAGCTCACCCCGCCGCAGGGATTCGAACCGCCGACCTTCTGATCAGCAAGCCCTAGGCTCAGTGGTTTAGACCACAATGCCAGCCGCATCCTTAGGGCCAGCTTCATTTCAGAATTGCGAGTTGGTTCCTGAAATTAAATGTGTGGGTGTCCCCCCCCCCAAAAAAGCAGCACTTTCTCCCCAGGTTTCTTCTTAAATATCCATGTGGAAGTTATAAAAGCATGAGACTTTAATGTTTATTTTTCATTAGTACTATTGCTATAAACCATTATTAATATGGTATGAAATGAGAAATCTACTGTGCAGCTAATAAAAGCCTTTAAAGCAGCAATCCCTCTGAAATCTCCCATGTATTGGATGAGCCTTTGCAGTACAGGAATCAATGAAATTCACACATAATGCGATGGAACAGTAGGGCAATTATTACAACATTCCCTCCTCCTCCAAGTACCTTAGGCTTTTGTTGATTACTGAATAGTCTTGCTCTTTAAAGTTACAGCCAATGCTAAAGCTTTAAGTTGAACTGGATTGTGGACAAATTGTCATATAATGTATGTTGACAGTTTAATAACATGGGTTACTATCCTTCATTTTCTTTATGATGTAATACATCTTTATAGGACTCTCCTGGGATTTCAAGGCACAGAGAACTCAATAAACCAAACTACTCCGAGGAAGGTTTTACCTCTTACATTGTATACTTTGGAAATTTTCCTGAGAAATAAAGAGGTGCTACAAATTTGAAAACATTTTCCTGACAGGACTTTTTGTTTTCCTTGTCATGTATTAAAAAATTCTATGGTACATTTCATACTTCGGTTATACAGTCTTTTGAAGTTCTTTCTCAAAGATCCATATATCCATCTAAACTCTCTCTCTCTCTCTCCATATATATATATATATGAAAATATATGATATATGAATAACTGGCTTCATTTTTAGTTGTCTGTAGGAATTTCTCATTCTAGAAAATGTTGTCAACGTTCCACAATTTCCCCCCCTTAAACAGTTTTGTGATGCAGTGAGTGAGAGAAAGTTAGAAAATTTTAACAAGGAGAAATGTAAAGTACTACACTTGGGCAAAAAAAATGAAAGGCACAAATACAGGATGGGAGACACCTGGCTTGAGAGCAGTACATGTGAAAAGGATCTAGGAGTCTTGGTAGACCACAAACTTGACATGAGTCAACAGTGTGATGCAGCAGCTAAAAAAGCCAATGCAATTCTGGGCTGCATCAATAGGAGTATAGCATCTAGATCAAGGGAAGTAATAGTACCACTGCATTCTGCTCTGGTCAGACCTCACCTGGAGTACTGTGTCCAGTTCTGGGTACCACAGTTCAAGAAGGATACTGACAAGCTGGAACGTGTCCAGAAGAGGGCAACCAAAATGGTCAAAGGCCTGGAAATGATGCCTTATAAGGAACGGCTTAGGGAGCTGGATATGTTTTGCCTGGAGAAGAGAAGGTTAAGGGGTGAAATGATAGCCATGTTCAAATATATAAAAGGATGTCATATAGAGGAGGGAGAAATGTTGTTTTCTGCTGCTCCAGAGAAGCGGACACGGAACAATGGATTCAAACTACAAGAAAGAAGATTCCACCTAAACATTAGGAAGAACTTCCTGACAGTAAGAGCTGTTTGCCAGTGGAATTTGCTACCAAGGAGTGTGGTGGAGTCTCCTTCTTTGGAGGTCTTTAAGCAGAGGCTTGACAGGCATATGTCAAGAATGCTTTGATGGTGTTTCCTGCTTGGCAGGGGGTTGGACTGGATGGCCCTTGTGGTCTCTTCCAACTCTATGATTCTATGAAAATGAGATCTGTACTGTAGATTACACAAAGATGGACATCTGTGTCTTCTTCTGCTTCTCTATATATCCAATACGGGTCTTTTTCTGAAGGGCTCACGTGCTTGTTTATTATTTGGATTTGAAGCTCACTTTTTGGCAAAGTTCTCCTGATGACTCTCAGCGAAAACAGTGAACGACAGCCATCCAAGTCCCCAAAACAGTGAATCAATAAAAGATCACTAATCAGGAGCCAATTGCCGAGAAGTGTTCCCTTTGGATGTTGTCGGACTTGGAATGTCATTGAAGATTCATTGACCATTGGTCCTGTTGATTGGACCACCAACATCTGGACAATGACCTATTCTATTTGGAAAAGAAGTCAATGGGGAAGATCTGGCATATTCTGGTTCCTGTGACAAGAATGCATAATCATCATCATAAAACCTCAGCAGAAACTTTCTGTGGTCTAGGTTGTGGAATTTCCATGAATAAAGGGCCACTGTTCATGAGCAAAATTTACACATTTTTTCCCCATTCCATATACAATCTTTCTGGTCCTGCAGACAGGTCCCTTGCGACTCTCCAGTTCTACTTAATTCCCCGCATGTTTTCTGTTACAGGTCGCACACATTCAGACTAATTAGTTAGAAGATTTTGGCAGGGGAAAGCACACAGATGTATTTCAACCGCAAAATCAAAATCTAAAACATAATTCAATTCTCACATTACCTCCATTCTATTTGTACAGGTGTTTGGATTTAATCAAAAATAAACAAGAGGTACTCCAAAACTATTGTAAATCAACACTGTTTTCAATACAGAACATGCACGCCCCTTTAAACAGAATATTTTCAAATAATATAATTTTGTGTGGTGCTTATCCTAATGGAACAGCTGGACAGGTGTTACAGAAACAGAGCTTAATCTTACTTTGAAATTAAACATAGAGTCATATGGTGGGGTAGCATCCTGCTGTGTTAAAATTAAAATAACTCCAAGACAACTATATTTTTCATCCAGTTATTCAAATGCCATTTGTTATTAGTATCACATGGTACAATGGCATGCTCACAACATCAACAATTCCTTTAATAATATAGATTTTAAAATTCAGATACATTCTCCAGTAAAGGTAGTAATGTGCAGCTATTGGATTTTAATGTGTAGGATCTAGATTTGGGGTTGCCTCCTGTCCCTTGCCTTGCCCACCAGAACTGGTCCTACTCTTACTCTTATATAAATTCAATATTAATAATATTATTAATTTATTATTTATACCCCACCCATCTGGCTGGGTTTCCCCAGCCACTCTGGGCGGCTTCCTCTGAAAAATAAAACACAATAATCTATTAAACATTAAAAGCCTCCCTGAACAGGGTTGTCTTCAGATGTCTTCTAAAAGTCTGGTAGTTGTTTTCCTCTTTGACATCTGTTTGGAGGGCGTTCCACAGGGCAGGCGCCACCACCGAGAAGGCCCTCTGCCTGGTTCCCTGCAACTTGGCTTCTCGCAACGAGGGAACCACCAGAAGGCCCTCGGTGCTGGACCTCAGTGATGGAGGTGGAGACGCTCCTTCAGGTATACTGGACCGAGGCCATTTAGGGCTTTAAAGGCCAGCACCAACACTTTGAATTGCGCTCGGAAACGTACTGGGAGCCAATGTAGATCTTTCAAGACCGGTGTTATGTGGTCTCAGAGGCCGCTCCCAGTCACCAGTCTAGCTGCCGCATTCTGGATTAGTTGTAGTTTCCGAGTCACCTTCAAAGGTAGCCCCACGTAGAGCGCATTGCAGTAGTCCAAGCAGGAGATAACTAGAGCATAATTATTAATAATTAATATTAATTATTAATTATTAATTATTAACACTCTGGGCGGCTCCCAACAACACTAAAAACAGAATAAAACATCAAACATTAAAAACCTCCCTAAACAGGGTTGCCTTCAGATGTCTTCTAAAAGTCAGATTGTTGTTTATTTCCTTGACAGGGCGGGTGCCACTACTGAGAAGGCCCTCTGCCTGGTTCCCTGTAACCTCACTTCTTGCAGGGAGGGAATCACCAGAAGACTCTTAGTGCTGGACCTCAGTATCTGGGCTGAACGATGGGGGTGGAGACGCTCCTTTGGGTATAATTACACAAGATGAGGCAGTGACCTCAGGCAGCAGATACCAGGAGGCAGCACTGTGTGCCCCTGCCACTTGGTCTCATCTCCCAAGTCCACCAGCCGGAGATCGGAGCTATGCATGGCACAAGAATACATGCTCTAGACTAGGCCACCGCCCTCAGGCTGTACTGGAAGATGCTATGCCATTGCCAACACCAGTTCAAGTAAGAGTCAACAGCCAGTCTCGTAAGCTTCTGCACATGGGATAGAGGTGGGCGCCATCTTGTCCTTTGCCCTTGGGAGCAAGATGTCTGGGCCAATCCTATTCCCCACCTGGCTTCCAGTTTCCCATAGCTGGAGTAAGTGGAAGGAAGTTGCCCAGGCTTGCAGATTGATACCAAACCAACGTTTGACAAAACGTATAGACTTATCTCGGGCATGTCAAACCTGCAGCCCTCCAGATGTTTTGGCCTACAACTCCCATGATCCCTAGCTAGCAGGACCAGTGGTTGGGGAAGATGGGAATTGTAGTCCAAAACATCTGGAGGGCCGCAGGTTTGACATGCCTGACTTATCTCAAAAGCAGACTGAAATGTGGGTTAAATATCAGGATGTTTTCAATCAGTTTCTTGTGCTCTGTCAGCTCTCTCTCTCCCTCTCCCTCTCCCTCTCCCTCTCCCTCTCCCCCCCCCCATCTCTCTCTCTCTCTCTCATAGCTGCCAAGTTATCCCTTTTTTTAAGGGATTTTCCCTTATGCTGAATAGGCTTCCTCGCGAGAAAAGGGAAAACTTGGCAGCTATGCTCTCTCTCTCTCTATATATATATATATAATCTCCATTCTGCCCTCAAGCTTTGCAAGCTAACTAGTTTCACAGCCCTTGCAACAAGGCTATCCACATATTCCTCCACGGGGGCCACACTAGACACCTGCCAGGCCCTCAGGCTTATGTCTAATTGGCATATGCATTTACATATAGTTGTTTTATCTTGAAATAGAAATGCAAGGACATAATCACAACATTTGCTTCCGCTTGCATTGCTGATTGGAAATCATTATTTTTGAACCACCAAAAATCGGATTAAGTTGAGTGAATGGTATGGTGACAATTCTTAAAACATTTAACGCTGGGGGGGGGAGGAGAACGCTTCATTGGACTGCTCTGCTTTTTATTTTATTTTATTGCAACAAGGGTGACAGGTTCAGTGTAAGTGGGGTCCACATAGGGGGCAGAGAGAAATGGAGACACTTTCCATGTGCCTGGGGGTCCAGAGAGGTCAAACCTAGACTGGAAGCTCATTATCATGCTCATTACTTTCTGAAAGTATGGATTATAACGATTTTCATAAAATAAATAAATAAATATTTAAGAATCTGCATTGAATCTGCTCGTAATAATTGCATAGTTTCAACCATATGTGTTGATAAACTTTAGCTGACTTCAGGAAAAGGTCATCTTTATTCAGCCTTTTTATTATTGAGTTGTTTTGTTCTTGTTAACACAGTTGAACCCTAGAATTGTAGAGTTGGAAAGGACCCGAGAGTCATCTAGTTCAACCCCCTGCAATGCAAGAATCTCAACTAAAGCAATCATGACAGATGGCCATCCAACCGCTGCCTAAAAGCCTATAATAAAGGAAAGTGTACCACCTACCGAGAGGGTCCATTCCAATGCCAAACAGCTCTTACCATCAGAACGTTCTTCCTGATGCTGAGTTGGAATCTCCTGCCTTGTATCTTGAAGCCATTGGTTCACATCCTACCCTGGTGGCTTCTCTTCACCCACCCCATGATCACATTATAGGATGCTCTACCACCCTTTTGAACCTATGGAGCCCATCAGAATTATGGTGAAAAGTTACTAATTATTCACTTAAGCAGACTCACCAAGTGTCCCTGTTTTCCAGGGACAGTCCTGGATTTACAGAAGCTGTCCTGGTTTCTAATTTGATCCATAATGTCCCACTATTCCTTAGGCTGTCCCTATTTTCATTGGAGAAATGAGGAAGGGGATGGAGTTATCCGACCCTCGAGCCATCTGAAGGCAGCCATGTATAGGAATTTTGTTAATGTTTAATGTTTTATCATGTTTTTATATATGCTGGAAGCCACACAGGGTGGCTGAGGTAACCCAGCCAGATAAGCGGAGATAATAATAATAATAATAATAATAATAATAATAATAATAATAATAATAATAGAAAAGGACGTCCCTATTTTTATTGGCGAATGTATGCTTAAGCACCATTGATTTCACTGGGACAACCACCAACCTCTGCTTCTGTAGCCTTCTGAGGTACTTTGGATAAAGAGGCATAAGTGTGGAATTAAATCTTTTGCCTATTAGCCACACTCAGTGACATAGACTGCAAAACAGGAATGCCCTAATAATAAAACATAAATATTTTACAACCAAATGTAATTTTCTTCACCAGCAGTCTGGTTCCATCCCAGTTCAGGTGAAGCCCAGCCCTTTGAACTGTAGGCCTTGGTCTCCAGGCTCCCCTCCTTTACCAGCTTGCCTGCTGAAATTTTGCTCTAGATTATCATTGTGGCTTGCCTGCTGGAGAGATGGGTCCATTTTCACCCGTCTGTTATTTCCAAATATATTGTGCAAACTGGGTGCTTAAGGATATCCATGGCAGCAATTCCTCCATGAAGGCAGCAGCTGGAAGACGTGCCACTGCGGCGATAGAAGTTGCTGCTGATCATATGCACGGTCCACACATAATGTTCCTGGAAAATATCAGAAGCCCGTGCATCGAGAAATAATGTACAGATTAGCTACCACCACCAAAGCAACATCTCCCCATGCGTCTCCCCTTTTCAGTTGTGGAGTAGGGTTACCAGATGTCCCTGTTTCCCAGGGACAGTCCCTGGATTTGCAATTAAGTCCGCGGACAAATTCCATCCCGGGAATGTCTCCAGATTCCATCTAATGTCCCCAGGAAATGCAGTCTCAGCAGCCTGGAGCAGTTGGCTCTGGCTGGCTTCAGGAGCTGCTCGGAAGTCCCCATGTGATGGTGGTGCAGGGGCTCTAAGATGCAGCTTCTGGGCTGCCTCCACCTTCCCTGAGCCCAGCAACTGAGCTGTGAAGGGAGGCTTTATGCTGCCTAACGGAGCAGCCTCCCATCTCCTACTTGCGTGCAAGCAGGAGCGGGGCGGGGATCTCTCAGTTAGGCAACAGGAAGCCTCCCTTCCCAGCTGAGGGATCCCTGCCCCCTCCTGCTCACACGCAAATAGGAATGGGATTGTGGCTGCTCCGATAGGAAGGGAGGCATTGCGCTGCCCAAGCCTTGCCGCTGCCGCCACTTTCGGCCCTCCTTCTCCGCCTTCCATGCCTGACCCACCACACACTGCTTCACCACCACCACCAGCACCACCGAAGAACTCACAACTCAGGGGCTGCCCGGGCTCTTGAAAGCAGCGACCGCCCCTCTGCCACCACCATCGCTGCAGCATCAACATTCCGAGCGTAGTATTTATTTATTTATTTTCTTTCAAGTTTCCCCGGATTCATTGAAAAAAATCTGGCAACCTTACCCCAGAGAGAACTCATTGATTTTTGTCTTCATTTGCAGCTTCGATGGAAGGAAGTATTTGTAAATTACAATTGAATGCAATCTATCAGACGACCTTACACTTGCCCTTTTGACGGAGTTTGGCACTGACGTTGCCATCTTCCCCTAACCCCAGCTTTTTAAATAAACTTTCCCTTTTATACTTTCCCGTCCTGCTGTGGTGTTGAGTATCCCTCCCTCTCTCCCCACCCCCCAACAAACCATGGAGAGTGTGTAACTTCATGCAGGTCAGGAGCAGAATCCTTCTTGCTATTGAAGTTCTGCAGTTTGGCTAATCAGGTTGCGCTGAGTAACAGACAGAGCTCGTTAGCATCATGCAGCTCTCCTTATGCACCACCCGCCATGCAGAATGCCAAGCGATGAAAAAGAAAGTTGCCTTGCTGGTCCCAGTATCTCATACAAAATAGATAAGGCAACACTCTTGTCAATTAATGCAAAAGTTAGATTTGGCATCCATTGATTATGGTTCTGTCTTTTTTGCTATTTCGGTCCAGTCTTATTCAGAAAGGCTGTAATATAATTTGATTTGGGAATGCAGCATACACTGTCCAATATTTTCAAGCAAATTTGAGTTAGTAGAAGTTCCTTGAGAACCCATCTCCTTCCCCAAAATTAGCACACCCACTGTGCATGGTTGGACTGGTCATGTTGTGCGGATGCCTGATTATCGTCTTCCAAAACAACTACTCTATTCTGAACTTAAAAATGGAAAGCGTAATGCTGGTGGTCAACAAAAGAGGTTTAAAGATTCTCTTAAGGCAAATCTTTTAAAAATGTAGTATAAACACTAACAACTGGGAAAGACGGGCCTGCGAGTGCTCCAATTGCAGAACAGCCTTTACCAAAGATGTTATGGTCTTTGAGGACGCTCGAACTCAGGACGAAAGGGAGAAATGTGTTAAGGGGAATGCACGCTTGGCAAACCCTCACCATAATCAACTCCCACCCGGAAACTTATGTCCCGACTGTGGAAGGATGTGTGGATCCAGAATTGGCCTCCACAGTCACTTAAGGACTCACTGTTAAGCCTGTGTTTATGGAAAACAATCTTACTCAGCTACGAGTGATCGCCAAAGAAGATATATCGGCGTATGAGCGATGCCCCCAGAACCTTATACACTGATTCACTTGCATGAACACTGAAAACCATAATATGGAGGGGAGCTGATTCCTGCCAAAGTGGAGGTTACTGGCACTGCCAGTCAGGTGATTTGCAAAGCCCATTTTTGGCAGGGATTTCCCTTTGCAGCCTGGCTTGAGCTCATGAATAATTAGAGCCTGCTGGATCTGGCCAATAGCCCATCTTTCCACAGTAGCCAACAAGATTTCTGCGAAAAGCCCATAAGCAGGACCTGAGCACCTCACTGACATCACAGTGACATCGGGTGATTGACAAGTGGTGGCCCAACCCCCCTGTCAAAGTGGCCTGTAGAGGAGCTCGGGATCCTACCGGCTGGCCAGAACTTGTTCTCCATCACCTGTTATACACAAAGGGTGGTGGACCAATGGTCACAGGTAGCAACAAGTCAGTATGGCAATACACATTTCCTTCTACAGAATTGCTGGATGTTGGCGTTCCCTAGCCAAACAAGACACCTAGCCAAGCGGCCAAAGTCCCTAGGAAGAGGCATTGCCCATTTAGGTCCCCCACTGCCTCCATGATATGTGAACCGTTCTCCTAGTAAATCTGGGCTCTACGCGCAAACAGCTCAACCCCACTTCTGATAGGGGATGTGCCGTCACCCATTTCTGGGGACGTGCTTCTTCCTTTTCTATGGATGGAATGTATGCACATTCAGTGGGGTGGTGTTGCCACGCCATTCCTGCCCCCATGTGTCAATCGGTTGATTCCATGCATGAGTATCAGGGGGAAGAGTTGTTTGCCATCAACCAGAATGATTCATGGGCAACAGCAGAGTTGCCAGGAACACTGTGGAAAGGCCATATGCATGGCTGTGTTGCCGTTTGTGTCTAAGGAAATTGTGGCGCTGTTGATCTTGCTGCTGGATAGTGCTGGGTATATCGATATATCGATATATCATCGCAAACCAGCTTGAAATCCACAATGCATTAATTCATAACTTCATGATATCGGTTTCATAGTTTTTGACTTGGCAATATATCGCGAATCATGATGCGTGTGTGTGCTATACGAAAATCACAATGTGGGGAAAACCGTGAAGTCAGCCAATATCTCTCTACATTGTTCCATCCTTATTTCATATGAGAGGGAGTGGGGGGAGAGATGTTTAGCTCGTGGTATATCATAAAGTTGAAAACCGGCTGTTGCCCAGCCCTACCATTCACCTCTACAAAGTTCCATCCTTATTTCAGACATTGTGGTGTGATATTCAGGGCCGGCCCTACGGCCAGGCTGGGTGGTGCAGGGCACCACAGCGCCGGCCCGCCAGGAGGGCGCCGCGAGCTGCGCCCGCCCGCTGGCCGGCCAGTTTGCCTGTCTGCCGCGCAGCTGCGCCCACGGCAACCGCACTGTGCCTGCCCGCCCGCCCGCCGCGCAGCAGCACCCACTGCGCTGGGAAACGGGGCGGGAGGGCGTCGGAGGGATCCGGTGTACCACGGCACCAGGGGCGCTTAAGACGGCCCTGGTGATGTTTGTTTGTTTGTTTGTTTGTTTGTTTGTTTCCCATCCATCTGACTGGGAGGCTTCCAACAGAATATTAAAAACATGATAAAACATCAAACATTAAAAACTTCCCTAAACAGAGTTGCCTTCAGATGTCTTCTAAAAGTCAGATAGTTGTTTATTTCCTTGACATCTGATGGGAGGGCGTTCCACAGGTGCCACTTCCAAGAAGGCCCTCTGTGTGGTTCCCTGTAGCCTCACTTCTCACTGTAAGGGAACCACCAGAAGGTCCTCGGTGCTGGACCTCTGTGTCCTAGCTGAATGATGGGGGCAGGGAGGTGGTCTTTCAGGTATACTGGGCCAAGGTTATTTAGGGCTTTAAATATTGTAATGTTTAGCTGGGGATATATATCACGATGTTGAAAACCAAATATTGCCCAGCCCTACTGCTGGAAGCACCTAAGATTTACTAGCTAGTATAAGCCCCTGGGACCCAGGTGGCGCTGTGGGTTAAACCACTGAGCCTAGGGGTGCTGATCAGAAGGTCGACGGTTCGAATCCCTGTGACGGGGTGAGCTCCCGTTGCTTGGTCCCAGCTCCTGCCAACCTAGCAGTTCGAAAGCACGTCAAAATGCAAGTAGATAAATAGGAACCGCTATAGCGGGAAGGTAAACGGCATTTCCATGTGCTGCTCTGGTTTGCCAGAAGCGGCTTTGTCATGCTGGCCACATGACCTGGAAGCTATACGCCGGCTCCCTCAGCCAATAATGTGAGATGAGCGCGCAACCCCAGAGTCGGCCACGACTGGACCTAATGGTCAGGGGTCCCTTTACCTTTTTATAAGCCCCTGGAGTCACAGTTGCCTGACATAGCAAGATCACAGAATGGGTATGCCTGCGAGCTGATAGGCATAAATAGTAAGCGCGAAGTTTTCGATTCCTAATGCCTCCTGCAGAACTGCAGTCACACACAGTGTTTGCATACAGCATTAATGCACCAAATATGTAAATGATTAGACTGCAATTCCAAAAAGGCCATTGCAAAGCAATAAAGCACTGAATTGGCCAGGTTCCTGCATGAGTTAAGTGCTAATCTTTAACACACATCAGCTCTAGCTTGTCTTGTCTTGTTAGGTAAACAAAATGTGTCTTGACTGTCATTGCCATAAACTATTAATGTACTGGAAGTCTCTAAACCTTGCTAAGCATAAGGCCTATTATCACACTTAAGAGCAAAGCAATCTAATAAATCGCTGGCTGTATAAAAACTAAGTCAGCTGGCAGAGACGGTAATCTCCCTAATGGATAGTAAGAGCCTAATCTTCAACTACAGCAGCTGCAGTTCCAGAGAAATTATGTTTCTGCTGCTCGCAACAAATGCATTTGTGCTGAATTCTGTTATTTAAACTCTGGAAGGATCGTTAGAAATCGCCATATATTAGGAGGAAGGAAGGAACCAGCTAACTCAACGCTGCTCAAGAAGACTCATATTGCAGACACAATATTTTTTATTGCTCTCTAATTTTCAGATATTTAAGCCCAAATAAAAGCAGAGCAAATGTGCCTATTGCCCATTTTCTGAAAACATCAAGCCGTGCTCATACATAAATAATCTTGTATATTTACCAAGTCCTGACTCGGTGTACTTAATTGAAAACAACTTCCTTGTCTGGCACTGCTACAATATCCTCGTGGCTATATTTAACCATAAACACAATATTGTCATATATTTTATAATGGAGCAAATAAAACTGTGATTATGTTATGTTTATGGTGTGCTTATGGGCCGTTTCGTTTGATACAAAAACAAATACCCAAATAAATGCAATATTGTACAGCAGAAACCCAGGAGAATATCTGCAGCAAAGAAACAAGGCTTTGTTTGTAAGCATATGAAGCTGCTATTTATCTATCTAGTCCAGTGTTGTCAATTCCAGGGTTTCCCAAACTTGGGCACTAACTGTTTTTTGGACTACAACTCCCATCACCCCTAGCTAGCAGGACCAGTGGTCAGGGATGATGGGAACTGTAGACCAAAAACAGCTGGTGGCCCCAAAAGTACTTCTTCTGGGGGAAATTGCAGTGCAAAATTGTGGGAGATGATGGTGCCCCGAAATGGCCAATGTCATCTCGTGAGAAAAAAAAAGGATATCCCAGTTTTTCTTGTGGGTGATGGATTTGGGGGAAGTGCAGGGCAGAAAGGGAAAGGGATTCCATTGCTCAAACAGAAGTCCTTGCTCTAATGGAATGAGTATATTGGGCACCACCCATGCGAATGCAATAAATTCTATTCCTTACTGCTTAAGACAAAGAAAATCTAGGCAATATCTTCTTACTGTAGTTGATATGAATGAAGCAACATTAAACCGAACTCCAGACAGGCCGCATGAACGTAGAAAGTGCCCCCATTTACAGGTGTGAGAGAAGCTGCTTTGCTTTCCAACTCCAGCCTTTCTTTCCACATTGAATCCTGTTTCAGAAACCCCTTTTACAGTCCTCAGGAGCAGCTTTTTGGGGTGCAAAAGGACTATGGTAGGAAGAGAGGGTCAGAAAGGCTTGGAGTAAACATGGAAGACACAGCATTGCATGTCGTTCTTTGAATCCCACATACACCGCAGTTTTAACCATGTCAACTCAGAATAAAGTCCAATTATATTCCATGGAGCTTACTCCTTAGTGTTTCTTAGAGGCAGCCCAAAATGTATTAAATTAGTCCTCTGTTTCTTGTATTAAAGCACTCTTCAGCACATATGGTTTTAATTTTACAATAGATCGTTTTCAACAGCTCTTAGATTTTCCCTCAACATACTAAAGAATGTTTTAGCTACAGCATTCTGTAAAATGGTAATTAAGTACAGGTTTGTTTTTTTTAAAAAAAAAAAACACCAAATATCATGTAAAGTGTGTGCAAGGCACAGGACATTTTAATTCTGGCTTTCCTGAAAACAACGGTAGGTTATAAGTTTCTATGAAGATAAAAAGAAACAGCATATCTGTGGAATAATGTTAAATAAACGTAAAAGGTAAAGGACCCCCTAGATGGTTAAGTCCAGTCAAAGGCGGGTATGGAGTTGTGGCGCTCATCTCACTTTCAGGCCGAGGGAGCTGGCATTTGTTCATAGACAGTTTTCTGGGTCATGTGGCCAGCATGACTAAACCGCTACTGGTGCACAAAGGACCATGATGAGTGCCAGAGTGCACAGAAACGCTGTTTACCTTCTCACCGCAGCAGTACCTATTTATCTACTTGTACTGGTGTGCTTTCGAACTGCTAGTTCGGCAGGAGCTGGGACAGAGCAACGGGAGCTCACTCCATTACGGGGATTCCAACCGCCGACCTTCTGATCAGCAAGCCCAAGAGGCTCAGTGATTTAGACCACAGCGCCATCCACATCCTTAATGTTAAATAAAACATCTATCAACTACAGTGGGCCCTCCGGCTACAAACTTAATTCATTCTGGGGGTCCTTACGTAGCCCGAAAAGTTCACAACATGAGGCACTACTTCTGCGCACATGTGCGCCGCGATAAAGCGCTTCTGCGCATGCATGTGTGGCGATACCTGGAAGTCTACACTTCCGGGTTTGCTGTGTTCACAACCCAAAAGTTACGTTCCTCGAAGGTAATTAACATAAAGTAATGTAACCCAAGGGTCCACTGTATATTTATACTAGTTCACCTGCATACCTAATTACTGTTATATGGTCAAAACTAAATAATTATTATTCAGAATAGTTACGTATATTATTTATTTGTGTGTGTGTGTGTGTGTGTGTGTGTGTGTATAGGAGACAGAATGGGGTGGGAAAGAGTGGCATTATATATTCTGCTGCAATCTGGATCTTCAATCTTCAGCAAATTCATTTATTAGCCAGTTACTTAGATTCCACACAAGTCTTCTAAATGGTAAAATGGTCATTTCTACCACACTTTGATATCTTTAAACAGAAAGGAATGCATAGCTGTGTAAGATGACTAGAAGAAGTGATCAATGTTGACTTGTGTACGTCATTATTTTTCAGTCAATAATTCTGCCCATGCTAATGAAGATATAGCATTAATGTTATGATTATGATAAGCCTGCTTTATTGTTTGCATATTTTGCTGATTGCAAACGTGTGTTATATTTATGGATTAAACAGTGAGCAAGAAATATTTCAAATCAGCCAATTGGCCTACTTTGCATGTCGCAAGAAGCCAAACTATGATTTACTAGGTAAAGGTAAAGGGACCCCTGACCATTAGGTCCAGTCGTGACCGACTCTGGGGTTACAGCGCTCATCTCGTGTTATTGGCCGAGGGAGCCGGTGTACAGCTTCCAGGTCATGTGGCCAGCATGACAAAGCCGCTTCTGGCAAACCAGAGCAGCACACGGAAATGCTGTTTACCTTCCCACTGTAGTGGTACCTATTTATCTACTTGCACTTTGACGTGCTTTTGAACTGCTAGGTTGGCAGGAACAGGGACCGAGCAACAGGAGCTCACCCTGTCACGGGGATTCGAACCACCGACCTTCTGATCAGCAAGCCCTAGGCTCTGTGGTTTAACCCACAGCGCAAAACTGCTAGCTCCCAGAGAAGAGTTTGCTCCTGTTTGCCCTTCACTGGTCCTCCTAGCACTGTCTGGTTGGTGTGTTTTCCTTGACCAATCTCCTTCATTTATGAGAAAAATAATTGCATTTGAAAATTAAGGAATGTGAGATAGGACTGTAGGGTTTTTGTTGCGCTCACCCTCCTTTCAAAGTGGCTAAAAGGTGTTTGTGAGCATATCTACTCTGCATTTGGTGGTCGTCCCGGCTGCACACATTTCCTGAAAACCCCATGACTTCTGCTGCTGCTCTTTCCTGTAAGAATAGGGTGCTGCTTAAAGAAACCCTTGGAGATATGTCTAAGGTATAAGGAAAGACTTCCCTGAGAACCAAACCAATGGCCACACTTTTTTAGCTGTCACTATGATAAGGTAAATGGAGCCCCACGTCCACCAGAATTATAATGGAAGTCTGAAGTACCCTGAGAAAAAGGCAGAAAGAGGCAGGCCTCTTTTGTAGGGGAAGAAAACTTTCAAGAAATTGGAGGGCCCATTTCAACACAGCGCTAGTAAATACACCGATTCAAATTGCCCTGTCAGGTTCAACCTAAGAGGCAACAGAACAAAATGCGCTGAAAGCCTGATTCCTTTTGTATTGAGAATATATATCTCTTCTGTGGTTGCCTCTGCTCTCCTTTTTGCTAGAGTAATCTGTGGTGTCTGACAACTTTTCCGAGAGTCGCTCCTTCAGGTGACCTCCAAACAGATATGGGTTAGCTGAATTGCTATCTTCTTTTTCATCTGGCTTTGTTCGTTCTTTCCACTTCCTTTTTGTTGTTGTTGTTTCCTTTTCAGACGAGGAAGATGGAGTTCAAAAGGAAAGCAGAAAGAGAAATATATCACCACACGGTACCAAATACTTTCTTATCTGTTATTAATGGCTTATACTTAGAAAGAGTGTTTTTCAGCCGAACAAATCATTGGGCAGAGGGCAGCAGACAAAGACTTTCCTGCAGCTCTTGTTTCCATCATAGGCCTATTGAAATGGAACAGGGCCAGCTAGTTGAGAGAATCTACCACCTAACTTTTGGATGAGAATCAGCTTAAAGAACTCCATGACGCCCTGCTCTGTTCTGGACCTTTGTCCATTATATACATAGTATTTTATATTCCGCATATTGGATTTTTCAATGATCACATGATAGCACACACAACTGAGTAGAAAGAAGGCCATTAAAATTTTAATATGCATATTTCAACGCATATCGAAAATGAATCAGTGGTTGATTCCCCTCCCCCATCAACCTCTATTTTACATAACACAAGGTGCATGCATAGGTGCCAACTCCCAGATTGAAAAATCCGGGATCGGCACCGGAAGTCACGCTGCGGCCATTTTGGAACTGGGCAGAGCAGCACCAGCAGTTGCTTCTACACATGCTCTGCCCATTTCCAAAATGGCTGCAGTGCCAGAAATCGCTTCTGCGCATGTCCAGAGATTCCAGACATGCGCAGAAGGAGCCTCCCCGGGCCAGTAAGAATCCGGGGGATTTACGGGGTTTTTTTTAAATCCGGGCTGCCAGTGGGAAACGGCTGGGAAAACGGGGGTTTCCCGGGGAATACGGGAGACTTAGCAGCTATGCATGGTCCCCAAAACTTTAAATCATGGGCAGTAAAGTGGATCTGGCCAGAGAGCCACATTATTGTATTTCCTGCCCATCACTGCCAAATTTGACAGATGTCCACCTGTTAATCACCTGATGCCACAGTGTTGTCAGGTGATCTGTTTTTGTCTCTTGAAATTGAGCCATCCAGGCAAAGGTAGGGCTCAGCTGATCTCTGGAGTTTGAGAAGTCCTGTGCACAGGTGCTGTAATGTATATTTTTTTAAAAAACCTATATTGAAGGGGTACCTTGAAAATCCTTATTTGGAAGCCAGGGTAAAAAATGTAAATGACGAAGTGCATTAATATGAATCAGAAGCAATCGCCCACTTCTAAACCTGGAAAAAAAACCTCCCTATGATTCTCAGGTGCTTCTCTCTTCCCACAACACTCCAAATGGCACCAAGCATCTCAATGCACAAAATTTTCCAAAAGTGATGAATGGGGCTCGTCAGCCTGGGAAGATAGCCCAGCTAGGAGAAGGAAACCTCTGATCCCACACCTCTGCTGCCTTGTGGGATATTTCCTGGAGAAGAAAAGGATAAGGAGTAAACCCTACACAAATTCAGAGTGGAGACCCTAAGATGCTTGGTTGGTGACTTTTACTCCTACTTCCGGCAACTCCGGCAACCAAGTGGTGGCAAACGTATTGCCCTGCTTTCCTTTGGACCACATCAGTGAGATCGAGAGGGAGTCTTCTTGTCCAGGCAGCCCTGAACCTCCAAACACACTGCCCAGGCTTGGTGCACCCTGGGGAGGCTACTTGGGTGCTGGTGATACAGGAGATTGACTTTGCCCCTGAAGGCACGCTCTGTTGTCTCTCAAGACAGATGGATGCCAACAACAATTTCATGAATTGAAAACAAGATTAAAGAACAAATAAATCCAGGAAGGGGGGAAGGATGACGTCATAAAATAACACCTCCCCACCACAATACACCCCAAGCTTCTTGCAACAGAAAGTTATTAAAGTTTAACCATTCTTCTGGCTAAATAATATAGATACTGTTTAACAGTCCTAAGCTCCGCAGACACTCTTTGGAGACAAACTTTTTGTGGAACACCCTCCCATCAGATGTCAAGGAAATAAACAACTATCTGACTTTCAGGGAAGTTTTTAATGTCTGATGTTTTATTGTATTTTTAATATTTTGTTGGAAGCCACCCAGAGTGACTGGGGAAACCCAGCCAGATGGGCGGGGTATAAATAATAAATTTGTTGTTGTTGTTGCATTTGTTTTGTTTTTGCAATATTATTTATACCCCACCCATCTGGCTGGGCTTCCCCAGCCACTCTGGGCATCTTCCAACAGAATATTAAAATACAATAGTTTGTCAAACATTAAAAGCTTCCCTAAACAGGGCTGCCTCCAGATGTTTTGCATGGTTTTACCACACAAACAGAGCTCCGCACAGTCCGGAGAAACCCAAATGTTTCCTTTGTTAGTCAGTTGTGACATTTATACCTGGCTATACCTCAGTTGTGGCAATTTCTAAGCCGCCGTGAGTTCCCATACTATTGGCGCTGCCTTTTCCAGACCAGCTGAGTCGGCTTTCAGATTGTTCCCTCATTCCCTACCCTCCACAGTTGTTACATCTTCGTTTGTTTTTCTCGTGCTTAGCCAATCCATTATATACAGAAAAAATAGATCTATACACATAACTCATCCTAATAAATAGAATTTTAATGCCATTTTTACTTGGAACAGAACATTGGGGTTGGTTCCTGACTCTATTCAGTCACTCCAGGAAACAATCATGGAATCTCTTGGTTGTAGACTCCTACTGCCGACTTTGTATTTTATTATACATGAAGGTTATTGTTATTGTAATTTATCTCAGTGGTGTACCAAACGTTACTTTAATGATGTAATTAATATGCTTGGATTTTCCATCTGATGTTCTTAGGCACTACTTGTGTTAGCATGTGATACCACCAATTTCAAAGATATTTGGAAACAGCCGCTTTTTGTTTAAGGGAGTTGGCAGAGAGGGGGGGGGGAAGGTTTAATAATCCAAGTCAGATTCCTTAACACTTGAAAAACATTTGTGTCAGATGTGTTCAGATGACATGACAATTTGGAAGGGTGATGTCTCTGAAGTTTATACAAGCTGCATTATTTATAGTCTGTCACTTCTTTCTCTTCTTTCCTTTAAATTCATGAATGTAGAAACAATCATCAAGGCTTCAGGCAGGTTCAGTTATTGCCCTGACACATCAATCTTTGAAAACGCTGACGTGCAAAATCAGTTAGCATTTTTTTGTGGAGTCGCCTGCGCCGACAGGCGCATTTCGGCTGGTGCATCATTTCATTAAGTCGCGCTTAAAATTTATAAGATCGCAGATTAAGTTAGTTCCCTTTTCCTTTCAAGCAACCATTATGTTTTCTTGCACCGTTATATGGTCTGGAAAGCCCACGGCTTTAGCAGCTGCATAAGGGACAGAAAATAACAGCTGGATATTTTCCTGGCATGGAGATACAGTGATGGTGGAAGCTGCCCCTGTTGGTTTCTGTCAGTTTTCCACCTGTCCATTAAAAAAAAAGAAGGAAATCCTAGTACTATTATTAAACATTTGTTTAGTGCAATACTGTACTACAGAAAAGCTTCCTTATCATGGTTTTGTTCTAGACGTTTTAGACTACGGCTCTCAACAGCCCAAGCCAGCATGGTCAATGATCAGGGATGAGGGGAGTTGGAGTTCAAAACACCTGGAGAACACCAGGTTTTATTTATTTTAACATTTATTAAATTTATATCCCATCCCTTCTCCCAATAGAGCCCAGGGTGGCGAAGGTTAAGAAAGACTGCTATGGAAGATGCTAATGTGATGAGACTAGAGTCCAGGGGAAAAGAATCTAAATCAGAGGCTAATGGAGAAATAGATATTTTCTAGAAAACAGACCCTACTGCAATGTTAAGGGGAAACAGGAAGTCTTCTACGTGCTCTAGTTCACAAGATTTTGGAGCAGTTCCGGTCTGGGTTTTACACAAGGCTCAGGAGCTCTAGAAACCAGGTCCTAAGCTAGTTGAAGTGAGAGATTTGTTGTGGACATTTCTTCTGCCTAGTGCCCAAGAGAGCTTGTTCTAAACTCTTCCATCCCTCATGTAAAGAGCACATCTTCCACATCCTAAGCAGGGAGATAGGCCCCTGAATCATTCCCATGTGCTTCTCAATGTATTTCCTGGTATGTCACCCATAGTCTCTACAACTCACATCCCACAATTTCCATCTTGGCATATGACTAATGAAGAATACAGGTGAAGCAGAAAGCAAAATAAACTAAGCCCGGCTACCGTAGGTAACAAAAAGAATACAGTACCGTATTGGCTCAAACATAAGCCACACTCCCCCCCCCCAATTCTGACAGTGAAAAATTAAAGGGCAGCTTATATTCAGACCTTACACTGCTGGCAAAGCGCCCTGGCTCCCCCCCCCCCCACTGCCCAAGCAGCCGAGGAGTGGGGGCAATGGCCTGCAGCCCACCCCCCACTCCCAAGCCTCCCCTGAGCTGCAGGAAAGAAGGAGGATGGGGGGGAGGCCACCAGCAAAGCAACGAGGCTCCCCCCCCCCCCGGCACCAGGAAGCAGCCTGGGTCTTGTCTTTTTTCTCCCCCCTCCCTTAAATTTTAAAGGTGCGGCTTATTTGCGAGTGCAGCTTATATTCAGGCCAATACGGTAGTTGCTATGCCCAGTGAGGATAACCCTACAGATGGCTAGGCAAGCTCCCAGGAGAAATACAATAAGTGTACTTAATATTTAGAAAGTTCCCAGAGTGCTTCATATACATTATCTCAGTAATGAGGAAGCCAATCCACACCTGCCTAGATAGGGCCTCGTGTTCGGCTAGCAGTGCATACAAAGAAATAATCACAAAAGGTTTGAGAATGAAAACCCCCTTTTTAGGCCAAAATAAGACATCTGAATTGAAGATTCCTTGAACAGATAGGGCTTTCCCCCTTCCGTCAAGTTTTGCAGACCCAAGGCTCGCACCTGGATCTGTTTGTGCTCAGGTAAGTGTTGCAGAGATGTGACACATCCACATCTGGCTCATTGAGGGACTCGTGAAAATACAGATCTCCTTTCTGAGAGGGAGTGGTTCTCAGAATGAGATGCCTTGCCTCAAAAATGCAAAAAAAACACCCAACATAAATACGATTTGCTGCTACAGAGATATGGGTCACTTCATCCATGCTTTCCAATTCCCACATTAACCTGCAATTAAAAATAAATGAATCCATCATTTAATGAAATGATATATAATGGGATGGGACCCAGGTGGCGCTGTGGTTAAACCACTGAGCCTAGGGCTTGCTGATCATAAAGTCGGCGGTTCGAATCCCTGTGACGGGTTGAGCTCCCGTTGCTCGGTCCCAGCTCCTGCCAACCTAGCAGTTCAAAAGCACATCAAAATGCAAGTAGATAAATAGGAACCGCTACAGCGGAAAGGTAAACGGCGTTTCCATGTGCTGCTCTGGTTGCCAGAAGTGGCTTTGTGATGCTGGCCACATGACCTGGAAGCTATACGCCGGCTCCCTCGGCCAATAATGCGAGATGAGCGCGCAACCCCAGAGTTGGTCACGACTGGACCTATGGTCAGGGGTCCCTTTACCATTACCTTTATATAATGGGATATCATAGAATCATAGAGTTGGAAGAGACCACAAGGGCCGTCAGCCCAACCCCCTGCCAAGCAGGAAACACCATCAAAGCATTAGAAATGATTTATAAGAAATTGGAAAAGATGTTTAAAATAACATTTGTTTTTTTAAAAAAAACCCAGAAGCTTTCCTTTTGGGAATTGTAGGGACAGAACTACCCCAACTGTGTAGAAATTTAGTCATATATGCAACTACAGCGGCAAGAATGTTACCTGCCAAAAAATGGAAAGAAGTCCCAGCAAAAGAAGAATGGGTACAAAAATTGATGGCATATGCAGAAATGGCGAAACTTACCAGAAAAATAAGAAATCAAGATAATAAATGGTTTAAGGAATATTTGCAAATAAACTGTAAACAGATAAGAACATTGGCAGGATTATTGTAATAACCTGCAGTATTATAACAATATATATTTAAATTAGATGGTTAGGTGAGTAAGTTAAGTTAATTTGTAATATGCAGAAAATATTTTTTTTTAAAAAAAACTAAGGAACCGCAGAAAGAAGGAGAAGGAAGTCGAGTTTTGAAATGTTAAAACGATTGTAAAATTACTGAAATGTGTAAAATTGAAAATAATAAATAATAAAATAAATCCACATTGAAATTTGTACCAAGTCCTTCTGCTCAAATGTCTGATCAGGAGAGAGGTTAGACTAGTGAGCATGGAAATAGGGCTTTTTCTGTGCTGGCTCCATGGCTGAGAAACTCCTAACACCAAGAAATATGATCTGCCCCTTTCTTACTATCCTGTTGGCTGAATTGGATTATAGAATCATAGAATCATAGAGTTGGAAGAGACCACAAGGGCCATCCAGTCCAACCCCCTGCCAAGCAGGAAACACCATCAAAGCATTCTTGACATATGGCTGTCAAGCCTCTGCTTAAAGACCTCCAAAGAAAGAGACTCCACCACACTCCTTGGTAGCAAATTCCACTGCCGAACAGCTCTTACTGTCAGGAAGTTCTTCCTAATGTTTAGGTGGAATCTTCTTTCTTGAAGTTTGAATCCATTGCTCCGTGTCCGCTTCTCTGGAGCAGCAGAAAACAATCTTTCTCCCTCCTCCATATGACATCCTTTCATATATTTGAACATGGCTATCATATCACCCCTTAACCTTCTCTTCTCCAGGCTAAACATACCCAGCTCCCTAAACCGTTCCTCATAAGGCATCGTTTCCAGGCCTTTGACCATTTTGGTTGCCCTCTTCTGGACACGTTCCAGCTTGTCAGTATCCTTCTTGAACTGTGGTGCCCAGAACTGGACACAGTACTCCAGGTGAGGTCTGACCAGAGCAGCATGCAGTGGTACTATTACTTCCCTTGATCTAGATGCTATACTCCTATTGATGCAGCCCAGAATTGCATTGGCTTAGAAGTAAAATGAAGTAGAATTGCATTGATTAGAAGTAAAATGATTTACTGTAAGGTTACCAGATTTTTTTCAATGAATCCAGGGACACTAATTACATGTTCGGGACGTTGATGCTGCAGCGATGGCGGTGGCAGAGGGGCGGCCGCCAGCTTGACCTCAACCGCCATGTTTCCCCTTCCTCCTAGGCTTCTATCTCCTTTCTCCATGAGCCTGGGAAGCCCCTGAGTTGTTGGTTCTTCGGTGGTGGTGGTGGTGAAGTGGTGCGCAGTGGGTCAGGCATGGAAGGTGGAGAAGGAGGGCCAAGAGCGGCGGTGAGGGTCAGGCAGCGCAATGCCTGCCTTCCCATTGGAGCAGCCCCAATCCCATTCCTATTTGCGTGCAAGCAGGAGGGGGTGGGGATCCCTCAGCTGGGAAGGGAGGCTTCCCGTTGCCTAACTGAGAGATCCTTGCCCCCTCCTGCTTGCACGCAAGCTCTGATAGGCAGCGTGAAGCCTCCCTTCCCAGCTGAGAGATCCCCACCCCGCTCCTGCTTGCAGGCAAGTAGGAGTTGGGAGGCTGTTCCAATAGGCAGCATGAAGCTTCACAGCTTAGTTGTTGGGGTCAGGGAAGGTGGAGGCAGCCCGGAAGCTGCATCTTAGAGCCCCTGCACCACCATCATAGGGTGAGTTCCAAGCAGCTCCTGAAGCCAGCCAGAGGCAACTGCTCTGGGCTGCTGAGACTGCCACTGCTGCATTTCCCGGGGACATTAGATGAAATCTGGGGAAATTCCAGGGGTGGAATTTGTCTGGGGACTTTTTCGCAAATCCAGGGACTGTCCCGGGGAAACGAGGGCATCTGGTAACCCTAGTTTACTGTTATTATTCTTATTATAGTCATTTGACATGTTATATGGCCTTTCTATATGCATAGCTGCCAAGTCTCCCATTTTCCCTGGGAAACCCCTGTTTTTCCGGCTGTCCTCAGCCAAAAAAACAGATTTTTTTTGTTTTCCCCCGGTTTATTTTGGCGTGGCGGCCATTTTGGAACTGGGCGGAGCATGCTCAGAAGCAACTTTTGATGCTGCTCTGCCCAGTTCCAAAATGGCTGCAGCATGACTTCTGGTGCGGCAGCCATTTTGGAACTGGGCACAGCAGCATCAAAAGTCACTTCTGAGCATGCTCCGCCCAGTTCCAAAATGGCCACCGCGCTACTTCCGGTATGCTACTTTCAGTCCGGTCCCTTATTTTTCAGAGAGGAACTTGGCAGGTATGTCTATATGTTGGGTTTTTGCATTTTGTAAACCGAGTTGGGAAGACATTATGTTTTGAATGGTGGCTTAGAAATGTCATAAATAAATCTTAAAACATGTTTCTCTCAAAGTGTGCTATAGTGTGTGCATGTTTCGAGCTGTGAGCTCTATCCCAACTTTTGGAGAAATGCAAACGCCAATGGAGAGCTGAAATCTGATCCCCACATTCATCTGCAAGAGGAGTCTGGATCAGCTTGATTTGTAAAGGAATTTGCAAAGGTGACATTCCTCTACACTCCCAATTGCTCTTAACCAAAGGCACAGGTAAACTCAAAGGACAAGGATGTGCACTCAAGCTATAGCTAAGCAGAATTTCTAGGAAATCCTAATGTCTGGTATTTTAAAGAAGGAGCCAAGAGACACAGGGAATATATGTTCATCATGAAAGTAGCATCTACAGATCAAAAGCACAAGTGTTCTTTCATGAAATTTTATAATGAGGCAAATGTACAAGTGCAACTCCTAATTAATAGAAGCATATGCTAAGACAAACAATCTGTTAAGAATGTTAGGAATTTAGCTTGGGTATTTTTTATTGCCGTTTCCTCCCCACCCCCAGCCCACCCCGCCTGCTGCCTCGAAACTAATCCCAGCTGAGTTCTGGATTTCCATTCTTCATATCCTGTAAGTCATATTTCAGCTGGCACAGCCAGTTTTTCATTTAAACAAACAGGGATAAAATTGTAAAATCTAGTCACGTTTAATGTTCTGCAGCTAAGAAATACAAAATGCAGCAAGAAAGGACGGATGTTGTTTTTGCCACAATTGATCTCTTAAAAACTGTTGCTCATTTAGAAAACCGGAGATACATGACATGTGCACTGAATAGCATTAAAGGGGGAAGAGCAGCCCTTTGAACTCTTCCATGTTGTTTTTATAGAGTCTATAAAACCAGCATCCAACTGTAACTCAATAACCTGAGAGCCTGAGATGTGGAAAGGGACACTCTTATCAGATGTATCCTCTAAAAGAAGACAAAGCCGTTTCTCCTTTAGGATAGTTTAGGCGCCTTCACATGGCAATATGGACATCACATCAGCAAAACAAATGGCAATCTTTAGCCTTCTTTCTGCATCCTTTCATTGGGTTAAGTCAACACAGGAGGAAGAAGGGCTGTGAAAGCTCCATTAAGGTGTGACCCGGAAATTTCAGATCCCCCGCTCAAACTGATGCAAAGTTTGTGATGTGAACGCCCCAAAATGAGTAATTGACACAGCAAATCAGGATTAATAATAATAATAATACCCCACCCATCTAGCTGGGTTCCCCCAGCCACTCTGGGTGGCTACCAACAGAATACTAAAAACACAATAAAAGATCAAACATTAAAAACTTCCCTAAACAGGGCTGCCTTCAGATGTCTTCTAAAAGTCAGATAGTTGTTTATTTCCTTGACATCTGGTGGGAGGGTGTTCCACAGGGTGGGCACCACTACCGAGAAGGCCCTCTGCCTGGTTCCCTGTAACCTCACTTCTCGCAGGGAGGGAACCGCCAGAAGGCCCTCGGAGCTGGTCCTCAGTGTCTAGGCTGGACGATGGGGGTGGAGATGCTCCTTCAGGTATCCTGGGCTGAAGCCGTTTAGGGCTTTAGAAGGTCAGCACCAGCACTTTGAATTGTGCTCAGAAACGTACTGGGAGCCAATGTAGGTCTTTCAAGACCGGTGTTATGTGGTCTTGGCGCCCACTCCCAGTCACCAGTCTAGCTGCCGCATTCTGGATTAGTTGCAGTTTCTGGGTCACCTTCAAAGGTAGCCCCATGTAGAGCATATTGCAGTAGTCCAAGTGGGAGATAACTGCAGCATGCACCACTCTGGCGAGCATAGCTGCCAAGTACCCCATTTCCCCCGGGAAACCCCCGTTTTTACTTACCTTTTCCCGGTGGCCCCCTGTATCACTTCGTCTCCCGTTTTTCTCCGTTATTTTCTCCTGCGTCGACGTAACTTCCGGTGTCGCTTTGCCCTTCTATGGGCACCAAAATGGCCACCGCTGACACCGGAAGTCACGTCTACGCACTTCCGGTCATGCGTAGAAGCTACTTTTGAAGCCGGCGACGACCATTTTTGGTGCCCATAGAAGGGCAAAGCGACACCGGAAGTTACGTCGATGCAACTTCCATTGTCACATAGCTGCCGGTCCCGGATTCTGCAGTCCAGGACCTGGAAGGTAAGCTAGCGAGACATTTTGCGGGCAGGTAGGTGGCATCAGTTTGGGTTGTATCTGAAATTTTGGGATCACACATTCATGAAGCATCAGCTCTGCTCCCTCACTGATCCTCTAACCTCCTCTACGATGTGCCAGGTGGTCTTTTGAAGTAGAAAGCCTCCTGCAGTTTAAGAGACTCCATGCACATTTTAGAATCCAGATTTTCCAGGTGTCTAAAACCCACAGGTAGCTTCCACAAGGACAGGAAGCACCCCAGTTCAGAAGATCACAAACCACAAAGTTCAACAAGAAAATGTCTGCTTTTTTTTTTTTTAAAGGTAATAGTAAAGGAACCCTGGGCAGTTAAGTCCAGTCAAGGGTGACGAAGGGGTGTGGTGCTCACCTCGCTTTCAGGCCGAGGGAGCTGGTGTTTGTCCAGAGACAGTTTTATGGGCCATGTGGCCAACAAGGAAATGTCTGGTAGTGTTGTACAGGGAACATGGGGGGAAATTTTATCCCTAGGATTTTAAAAAAATACTTTAAGAAGATGGGATCACCAAGAGAACTTAGATAAAGGGAGTCCATACTTAGCTCTCTTCCTAAGATGTTACATGCTGAACACATGGCAAAAAGGACAGGCTCAGAGAGGGGTGCAACATTGAAAATGAAGCTGTCTGGGTGGTTCCATTCTGTGATAGTCCTACACATGAATCATGCTTGAAAAGGAGGTTGTGTATCCATAGTGAAAAACATTTTGTTGTTGTCGTTTAGTCGTGTCCGACTCTTCGTGACCCCATGGGCCAGAGCATGCCAGGCACTCCTGTCTTCCTCTGCCTCCCACAGTTTGGTCAAACTCATGTTCGTAGCTTGGAGAACACTGTCCAACCATCTCATCCTCTGTCGTCCCCTTCTCCTTGTACCCTCAATCTTTCCCAACACCAGGGTCTTTTCTAGGGAGTCTTCTCTTCTCATGAGGTGGCCAAAGTATTGGAGCCTCAGCTTCAGGATCTGTCCTTCCAGTGAGCACTCAGGGCTGATTTCCGTAATAAGAGGAATAAGCACATTTTTTGAACAAAGAAGCAAAGTTTCTCAGTGAGGCAGTAAAATAATCCTGCTCCTTCAAATGCATTCCCCCCCCCCCTGAAACCTCAAATCCAAAACAAAACACTGGAAAATTCAGGCTAAGCCCTACTTTTTACACCTGCATGCAAGCCGCCCCCCAAAAAGATATAGTGATATGATATGTTAAAACAAGTTGAACAAGAAACAAAGAGCTGCATGTTATTAAAGAGACTGAAGCTTTTACCAGCAATAAAAAACAAGGGCAAAAGTGAGCTTGCTAATAAAAACCAAATCTCTCCCATATGTTGCCATATGGTCCAATGCGAGACTCTTTGTCATATAAAATTAATCCAAATAATAAACCACAGCACAAAGCTAAACACTTCCAGAATATGGAAATATATCCAAAAAGGCTGCCATATTTTGAAGAGCAGAAAAGGGGACACATTTGCCAACTACTTTTAGCTATGGATCGCTATGACAACTCTCATTATGCATACCCATGAAAAAGAGGGCGTGTACTGGGAAAAGAGGACATATGGCAACTCTCATGAGACCATGGAAGACTCTACCTAATATTTTTCTGAGCAGGAAACAAAATCAAAACTCTTCCGCCACTTTTCTCCCGTTTGGATGGGCTTGATCCTTTTTTCCTTTTTTTTAGCCTGAGTACGTGGTGCTTCTCACAAGTACAATATTGTTCCATTTTAAAGGCAATCGTGATAGCTTCATGGGGTGGTTGGTTCATATGGTAAGCCATTCATTTGTAATGTCATAACACCACGTGGATATCACTATCACATGGTGCCACAAGGAGACCAGCATTCCTAAATTAAACTTCTTACTAAGATCTTATAATATCACCAAGAACTACTAAGAAAAAAATTGCACTAGCATGGTGCAGTAGCATTTGGCAACTAACTCTACATGAATAGCTAGTTGATCTGGGCATTATACATAGTTGATTATTATGTTGTCCATAGATATTACACATACAGTAGTTGATTATACATAGTTGTCTATTGTCCATAGCTGATAATTAACACAGTCGATCTGGGCATTATAGCTTGAGACGAATTTACTTGTGAGGTTCTCTCGCTCCATATTTGTCCACTTGCCTGCTTCAATTTGCAGAAGTGGCATGGTCCCAGGTGCCACATAATATTTGCTTCACACTTGTAATAAATTTGTCTTGCAGTGTGGCAGAACCCACACTTTGCCTATTGACATCCTTGCCTCTTGACGTCCTTGCCTATTGACATCTTTGTTGTACTCTTTTTTTGGCATCTGCTTAAAACATTTTTGTTTAGGCAAGCCTATTCAGAAATGCAGATGTTGACATGTTTTAATCTCTTGTTAGCCTACTGTTGATTTCAGCTATCTTTTACATGTTTTTAATTACTTGTTTAAAACTGCTTTCATTGATAATGTTGGTATCTCTTGGAAGTCACTTTCATGTTTTATTACAAACAAGCAGGCCTGGATTGTGTTTCTTTGAGGTTTGGTTAGTTGGTTGGTTTTAAGGTTTCACCATCTAAACCTGACATTTGCTGACACAGGTGTATGAGGAATGGTCTTGTGTGCTACCTTTCTCCATAATCAAACTTTGTCTAGATGACTTGAATATTCCTTCTTGGATTACAAAGGGGAAGAGACTGACACAGTTTATTTACCTTCAGTTGCTAAGTAGTAGGGCGTTTGCCCAGGGTCGGCCCAATATGTTTTGCTGCCAGAGGCAAATGGCAAAATGATCCCCATCCTTTGCAAGGCAAAGGTAAAAGGTAAAGGACCCCTGGACGGTTAAGTCCCGTCAAAGGTGAGAATGGGGTTGCAGCTTCAGGCCAGGAGAGCTGGTGTTTGTCCGCAGATAGCTTTTTGGGTGGTGTGGCCAGCATGACTAAACCACTTTTGGCACAACGGGACACTGTGATGGAAACGAGAGCACACGGAAATGCCGTTTACCTTCCCATCACAGCGGTACCTATTTATCTACTTGCACTGGTGTGCTTTCAAACTGCTAGGTTGTCAGGAACTGGGACAGAGCAATGGGAGCTCACCCCGTCACGTGGATTCGAACTGCCGACCTTCCAATCGCCAAGCCCAAGAGGCTCAGTGGTTTAGACCACAGTGCCACCCGCGTCCAAATGGACAGGCGACTGAAAGTTTCTGGTGGCGAAATAATGCCCTCCACTGCAAACAGAGCCCTGTCCTTCGACAGAAAGGAATGGCTGGAGGCTTAGGAGGAGGAGGAGCCAGGAAGCAGCTGTGAAGTATCATTGGTTTAATTGACACAGAAATGGAAATTGCCTGTGTATTAATGAAGGTTCAACATGAGGAGATTCCACTGAAAACCAAGAAGAGCAGTCTGGGCTCTTGCTGGGTTGACAATTAAGGAACTGTTGTTTTCCGCTAGCTAACATGTGAGTGTTGTAACCTTAGATCAAGTGACAAAGGTACTGAACTGCAAATCATCATTTTGAAAGTCTGGTAGCTTCAGTCTTTCTCGGAACATCACAGAGAAAGAAATGGTGTAAATGAAGCTCTCCGAGAAGGTTCATAGCCTTAGGCAGGCTAAGGAAGGCTGCAATGGGGGAGAGACCCGGTTTGGATGTTTGGAGTCATTTTTTTTATTTCTACTGAGATGCTGAACCTGTGCTGGACAGATCAATACATGGTATGGATATTTTAGATGTATCTTTGATGCTTCTGCTCTGTTTTTGAGAGTTCTGCAAGTAAAGTCCGAAGATAATTTTTATAGGGTCTGGACAATTATTTATTCCAGACAGAGCCAGTTCTTAGGCTTTTCACTCACTCCAAACTGCAAAATATTTATTAATTATATCATTAAAAGGTAAAGGTAAAGGGACCCCTGACCATTGGGTCCAGTCGTGAACGACTCTGGGGTTGAGCGCTCATCTTGCATTATTGGCTGAGGGAGTTGGCGTACAGCTTCCAGGTCATGTGGCCAGCATGACAAAGCCACTTCTGGCAAACCAGAGCAGCACATGGAAACAACGTTTACCTTCCCGCTGTAGCGGTTCCTATTTATCTACTTGCATTTTGACGTGCTTTCGAACTGCTAGGTTGGCAGGAGCTGGGACCAAGCAACAGGAGCTCACCCCGTCACAGGGATTCGAACCGCTGACCTTCTGATCAGCAAGCCCTAGGCTCAGTGGTTTAACCCACAGCGCCACCTGGGTCCCCAATTATATCATTATCATCATTTAAATTGGTATACTGCCATATACCCTCAGGTCTCAGGGTGGTTACAATGTAAAAACACAACAGAAAAACACAAAATAAATAGTAAAAGCAAAAACACAATAACCCCCCTCTCCTCCTCCATAAAAGGGCACTGGATGTCGATGTGAAAAGGCCCGTTCTCATGTTGCCACCCTCTGGACCTCTCAGGGAGGAGGCACATGAAGAAGAGCCTCGGAAGATTATCTCAGGGGTCCGTGTAGGTAAAGTGGTATAGGACCCCTGGATGGTTAAGTCCAGTCAAAGGTGACTATGGGGTACGGTGCTCATCCATAAAAAGCATTCTTGCTTTATAACTCAGAAGCAATGCCCACATATTTCTTCTGTGCAGTGTGGCATGATGGCAACTGGTTGGCACTGTACTGGCATAATGCTGTTAAAAGATTTAAATAGCCCACTGAATAATATCAGCACGACCGCTATTAATTTCCACCTTTTTACTGCACACTTCAGCTAGTATGTGACCTCTGTTGTGTAACGGCATTTACACTCCAGGGATTAGAGATTAACAACATGTGCTCCGAGTGGTTTATTTTACAATTGCTGTGAAATAAAAGCTGATGGAAAACGAGCCACTCCTGAATTACTCTGCCTACACAAAACAATATTTCTTCTCCCCCCCCCTTTTTATCGCTGATGAAAAGCTTTTATTTTCCTTCCTTGTTCAAAATTTTAAGTGTTCGCTTGTAGTGTTAACACAACACAGGAGAGCGGCAGCCTTTTGTCAGGAGAAAGGAGAGGAGGGAAAGAATGCTAAGAGCTATTTCAGCGCGTTATTTGTTGCAAGCTTATTGGAATAAATTTAATCAGTCGAATCTCTGTCACAGATAATTAACACACAATTTAGGTCTTTAAAAGCATCCAGCAAGCCAATGGATGTTATTTTCGAGATAAGCTACAGTCAGTCAGACTGTCGTTTTCATGAGGGAAATGTCAATGAATTTGCTATGCTGGTTTTATTAGGTGGTTGTTGTTGACAAATCCAATCCCAAGTCTCTCTCTCTCTCTCTCTCTCTCTCTCTCTCTCTCTCTCTCTCTCTCTCTCTCCTCTGTGATAAGAGACTTGTTTGCTGTGAATTTACTATATATATCTATATATCTATATCTATATATCTATATCTATATCTATATCTATATCTATATCTATATCTATATCTATATCTATATCTATATATATCTATATATATATATATATATATAGCGCTGAAGCTACTTGAGGCAAAAACTCCTCCTGTTACAGAATGATACCAACTTCATATTATGGGCGTATTATGAACAGGAGGCAATCAAATTAGTAGGAATTTGTTTATTTACTTACAATATTTTGGAACAACAGATTTCAAGACTATATTTGGCCATTCATATTTTTGTAATGTTCTTCTATTAAATGACTATAAATACGCACCTCATAAATTGCAATGGATTGATATTTTATAATTTCTATTTTAACAGGTTAAAAAGGTAATAAGAACCCGTCACGTGGTGAAGAAACGGTTTTTTTTAAAAAAAAAAAACTTCCACTGATTTTTCCATAATATTAATTTCTTAATCAAAATTTAGAAAGATTTAGATAGTGTGAAGAACATCTGTTAATTAAAATGGGAGGTCGCCGAAGGTTGTTTCATACCATAATGAAGATATATGACACTGGTAATTATGAATGCTTATCTAGAATGTTTTGTTTTTCTGGAATTCTCCACAAGGTTTCCATGCTTAACCTGTTGGTTTGTTCCAAGCAGACATGCGACGGAATAAAAAGCCATTGGATCCAAATAAAAATTCCAATCCCTGCATCAGAAAGAAGCTTGTAATGTTTGCAGATTTTCACCGAAGCTTATTCATGTTAGTTGCAGGCTTCTCTTTCGTAGTAGACTTTAAAAACTTGAGCATTTCACTTACTATTTTGTCTGCAAATTTGGGTGCATCTTCATGGGAAAGCTTTGATCACTCTCAGATGCAAATTACATGGTTTACTTCAGTGATAGCAATCATCTAGAGGAGGAGTACTATAAAACCAGGATTCTGTGGGGCCATGCCATGTCAAAAATGGAACATCTGTTCAGAAAAGTGAAACAAACAAACAACTATAGCACAGCTATAGGACTGAAAATGTGGTGTGACAAATGCATATACAGTCATACCTCGGGTTAAGTACGCTTCAGTTTGAGTACTTTCAGTTTAAGTACTCTGCGGACCCGGAAGTATTTACTTCCGGGTTCTGCGGCGCGTGCATGCACAGAAGAGATCTGCGTGGTTCGCGCATGCGCAAAAGCGCTCTATCAGCACTTTGCGCACACGCACAATCGCCGCTCGGATTAAGTACTTTTCGGGGTGCGAATGGCACCCCGGAACCAATTAAGTACTTAACCCGAGGTACCACTGTAAGTAAAAAATGTGAAACTATAGCCTTTCATTAGCTCTATCGCCACCTGGTGTTGACCTCCCTGCCTTCTGCCCACCAGTCTCAATCAGCAGTCAACACTGGCTTTTAGCCTTCACTTCAGAGGACGTTAAGCATTCTGGGTTATCTGTGCTCTTTTAAATGTCTTCTGAGCTCGGGATAAAACTCATAAACTGCAAATAACCCCCAAATCAAGCAGCAGTAGCTGATTCATTGTGTTGATTCAACCCCCGCTTCAATGGCACAAACTGAATCATTCTTCAATACCGACAAGGTTGATCACCAGTCATTATTGCTGTGAACATTTAGAATCTCCTGAATCAGAATAGGGAAGCATTTCGAATCATGATGAACAGGGAGGGACATTTCAATAGCAAGTTGGCGTGTAAATCATCAATAACGCCACACTTTCCATGGAATTAGCTGGCTTTTTATTGTTTCTTGGTTGAAAGAATTTCACTATTAATCATCGATATTTATACATAAACATTAAGGCTGCAATCCTACACACAGTTTGAACTGCTTAAAATCCCATTAGGGAGATTTAAGCAGCTTGTGTGTAGGACTGCAAACTGGCGCATCTTCTGACTTACAGATGCAATGCAGAACTGATTTTTTGTTTTAATTTCATCACCTCTTACAAAGGCAGATGACTGCTTTGCATTCTGCTTTAGTACTCGGGTCCATGCATGTTTAATTCATGAATATCAGATGATTGGATATGGCATAATTTACACTTGCAGAATTCACAATGCTTTATGAAGTTATTTGTAGCAACACTGGAGCTGAGAGAGAATATGATTTAGGATGTGGGTGTTTTCTGGCAAGCCGCAACAAAACTGGGTTTTGTTTTGTTTTTTTAAAGAAGTGGCAATTATCATTGTGAGTTGGGAGAGAGGCTGGATACTTGAGATCCCTTCTAATTCCTTGATACAGCATGAATTCAATTCCTGGAATAGCCAGGCTAGCTCCCTGGTGAGGCAATGGCCCTCTAAGTATGGGCCATTAAGGTAACAAAGGAAGTGGTCCTGTGCCAGACAGGAAATGGGTGTCCCCCTCTTCCAACTCTGTAGTAGTTAGAAAGACTAAGGCCAGAAGTGGAGAGTTGAGGTGTCAGAGAGGTAGAAGCTAAAACCTAGCAAGCTGCGCAGCTGGGAGACAAAGCTATGCCTGATCTCTGTTGGAATCCGAGACTGTGGCTATCAGTTCACTTGGGAACCCCTCTGTCGTAGGCTCGGGTTGTAGATATGTGTAAATAAACCATATATCCTAAAGACACCACAGTCTCCAATGTTCCTCATTCCAAAGGAAACACGAACCCTGGGTATTCCAGGAACAGCTGGAATCTTGCACCACTCAGAGATTGGGGTGGCATGCAAATGCACACACAGCTCACGTCATATGTGGGGGTTATTTTCTGGGGATGGAGCACATGAGCAATCTTACCTTCTTGGAGCTGGCACACTGAATGGGTCTTACCCACCACCACCGCCAAGCAAGGCAGAGAGATTTTAAACTCTCCACCTTGTTTATCGGGCATAGGGAGACTCTCACAAGATATCACAAGCCTCCTAGAGCCTGGTAAGCTTTCCTTCTCTTTATTTAATTTGTGTGATTTTTAACTGCATATAGTTGAAATCACACATATTAAGCGCACATAACTCGCGAGTATTTGTGTGTGTGTGTATGTGTGCACACACACACTAAAGCAGATCTGAGATTTCAAAATTATTGAAATGGGCTGACGGGATCTGGGGGGCACAGTTTTGAGGGGCAAGGTTGTATTTTGGGATAATGAGATTTGCATGCACCATCCTTAAATTTCTCAGCTCCTTCAAAACTTACGAGTTTCTCCTCGCAGTCTTCTGACTAGCAGAGTTCTGTATTATGTTCAGGGTTACATTTACCAGGTTAGCTAATACAGACTTTAGCTTGGATTTCAACTTCAAAGTGAACATGTTGTTGACTCATAAGCACTCGCTGACATATCAAAAAGCTAGAGTAGCCTAGCTAACGATTTTAAAAAATTGGCCCAAGTCAAGTCTTATCCAAAAGGTACAGGCAGTCCAAGCTGTTCTCAAAACAAGGCAAGGAACTGCCAGGAATCTATTAAAAATAAATGACAAGAGACTCGGGTCATTTTTATTTGCTTAGCAAAGAATATGAAGGACAACATGCCCTCCTGAAATGTGTGGTGTGTTTTTTCTCTCCACAAAGGAAAGCATTCACTGCTGAGAGAGGTCACAGTATTTGTCTCTTCAAGCAAAAACAACAAAAAGCCTTATGGCATTTTAAAGACTAACAATTTATCATGTGTTAGCTCTCAAGCATCAGATAAGAGTGTTATCCCGAATTGAAAGAAAACACAGAGAGAGGGATGGGGAAGTAATGGTATACATTAAGAGTTATAGAAAATTAAATGCAAAAAATAAATAAATCATTATTATTATGGAATTATGGTGCTGGAGGAGACTCTTGAGAGTCCCATGGACTCAAAGAAGATCAAACCTATCCATTCTGAAGGAAATCAACCCTGAGTGCTCACTGGAAGGACAGATCGTGAAGCTGAGGCTCCAATACTTTGGCCACCTCATGAGAAGAGAAGAATCCTTGGAAAAGACCCTGATGTTGGGAAAGATGGAGGGCACTAGGAGAAGGGGACGGCAGAGGATGAGATGGTTGGACAGTGTTCTCGAAGCTACAAACATGAGTTTGACCAAACTGCGGGAGGCAGTGGAAGACAGGAGTGCCTGGCGTGCTATGGTCCATGGGGTCATGAAGAGTTGGACACGACTAAACAACAAAACAACAAACAAACAACAATTAACAACAGTCGTTCACATAGAACCATTCTGTTGATAAAACATACATTGGTAGCATTGGTAAGCCAATTAACACATGCAGAGTAATTTTTTAAAAAAATGGGTCAGTTCAATCCTGCTTTGTCAATATTGCTATTTCGGATGTCCAATTTGTTTCCATTCATTCTTTTTCATAGATGCTGGCCCATTTGTTGCAGGTGAAAAGCAGAAGAACATTGTTGGTGATTGATGGCGGAATATCACATTGGCAGATTAGCAGGTGACTGAACCCCTGATATTGTGGGTGACAATATTAGATCATTTATAGTGTTGCTAGAGCATAAAAGGAGACTATTTGGATATAATATCCTCATGTGATTATCACTGCATGGTTGGGAGGGAGGGAAACTCAGACTGCATGTCCAGCCCCCCACACCGTCACGGGGATTCAATCCACTGACCTTCTGATCGGCAAGCCCTAGGCTCTGTGGTTTAGACCACAGCGCCACCCGCGTTCCTACTTTGTTCTCTTTAGCCTCTCTAAAGATAAAGTGGCCAAACAGTAGGAATCCTTATTATTATTGAAAGGAAATCTAAATTTCAATGCACAAGAGCCTAAATAGGAGGGGGGGCATTATCAGTTGAGTCTGCCTTGACACATTTTAGAAGGATGGGATCTAATATGTTGCGTGCATTATTCAAGTATAGTAATTACAGAGAAAACACATGATAAACACATGCTAATGAGATAAAGCATGAAGATGTTTGCTCCTCTCTAATGGAATTATAAGGAAGTGGGTTTGAAATATGCACAATGAAAATAAGTCATCAAATGTGTCATGGCTTACAAAACACAATGAAAAGGATTGATGTGTTTTATGCAGGCTTTAATGTGGATGTGGGTTTGTTATTTACACAAAAAGTTCCCTGCAGACGTTAAATCAACATGGTGAAACAAGCAACAGCTTGTGTAAAGCAATCCTATTTAGTTAGACATTCAGGTTACCAAAAAAAAATAAAAAAAAATTCTAAGCACTTCCCCATATGCCGAAAATTATTTTTAGTTTCTCTTAAGGTTTTCATGTTAAACGAAGAGGTACATACATTTTCAGGAGACAAGATACACACATTCACATTGGGATGTTTTTAAGAATTATGCAGTCAGTCATTTCAAGCTATGTACCTCTTGCTTTAATGATGGGAAATCCCGTTTTAATAAATGGGCAGCACAACCGTATACAGGCCAGTTCTCAAGTAAGTCCCATCAAGTTTATGGAGGCTTACTCTTAGGTAAGCAGGTATCCTGGGAACTGTAGTTTTTTAAAGATACTGGGAATCTTCTTCTTCTTCTTCTTCCTCTTCTTCTTCTTCTTCTTTGATCACTCGTAGCTGAGTAAGATTGTCTTCCATAAACGGTTTAACAGTGAGTCCGTAAGTGACTGTGGAGGCCAATTCTGGATCCACACGTCCTTCCACAGTGGGGACAGAGCTCAGGCGATGCTGGATTTTGGCATCAGTGTCAGCCCTTGTGGAAAGAAGTGGTAGGAGAAGTGATCAACATTTTCCAAAGTTACACTATTGAGTTGGATTTGTGGTGCTGCAGAGCGGTTATTTTGTACTTTTTGGTGCAGCACTCTGGATGTTGAGCGATAGGCTTTTCGTGTACACTTTTCGTGTAAGCTTCTGCAAAGATATTTAGTGAGTGAGACTGGGAATTAGAGCTCTGGGGGAACTACAATTACCAGGATTTTTGGGGGGGGGACCATGTGTTTTAAATGCATGCTGGGTGTGCTTTAAATTTGCGGTGTGGATCTGCCCGACGTCGGGGGGGGGGGGTGTAACACAAAGTTTATCCTTTCCCGCTCTAGGAAAACTTATAAATTTACCATTATGGTACTATACAGTTTGATCCTACAAATACCTAAACTAAGTCCCATAGTTTCACTGGGGCTAAGTCCCTTGTTACAACGTATAAGATTACAGCTACGTGTATCCTCCACGAGAACTGAGCATCTGATAATATGTTACCTTTGCCCACTAAATGTTGAAATGTGTTGCATTGCTGACAAGGGTGCCAACTTGAATAAAATGAGGGGTCAGGTAAGCTCCGCCCCACAAAATCGATCACAAGACACGGCACGCGCACACACCGTTTGAATGGCAATGTCCATCAAATTTGATGGGGCCCAGCCCTGTCAAATATTTTATTAGAGGGACCTCAGCCCCTAAGAGTTGGTTCCTATGATTGTTGATATTTCTAGCTATTGCAATAAAAAACTTACTGGTTGAATCATCCATTAATTTATTTCCTTCCGACCTGTATAAAGTGTGATGGAACAAGCCAAGTCATGTATGGTTGAGACAAAGAAACTAGGGTTGCCATGTTTCAAAAAGTGGAAATCCAGTGTTGAGCTTTCTTTTTTTTTTAAGCAAAGTTGTTGAGGGTTTTCCCCCCACTGTTTCCAGCGGCCAAATTACAGCAATGTCCAGGAAATCTGGACATATAGCAACCCTAATCCAGAGACTCACCCCCATAAATAGATATAGACATAGATATAATAAAATATAGGGTTTGAGGGAAAATATATCATAAAATACAGAGTTGGAGAACAAACGTTTCCCCCTAAGCAGCCATCTCTTCATTGCAGTTTTCTTTTCAAAATTCATCCAAACCCTCTAGCAAGAAAGCAGCTTTATTTTTTCTCTCTGACTGAAACACAACGGGGAAGTTGATGCTTTACAAGACCAAGTGACACCGTGGAACACCATCTTTCTGCTCCCCTGCTGATGAAAACAAGAATCTCTGAAGTCTAATAAAGCACCTGGTAATGTCAGGCAAACAAGAGCTAATAGAGCTAAAACCCGGATCACCCTTGTGAAATAAAACATGTTCTGTCGGGAGGAAAAAGAAAATCCTGTTGAGTAGCTTGCCACTGTGCTCTACGCTCCCTGTTTGTTTTCTAAAATAAAAAGTCCCCATTATTTCTGTCTCGGCCAACCAAGAGCCCATTAAATTGCTGATGTTGGTAATAATAGGGGGGGAAGGCAGGCAGAGAGTGGCCTGTGTTCTACTGGAATATAGAAAAGTCAGTGGCCACTGCTTTGAAGAATCTGCCAGAAACGTAACTCTAGGAATTGCTTCGCATCTGAGATGCAAAAGGAAATGGCGCTTTTCTGTATTGCAAATGATTTTCCAGGAATTGATAACAGTACACTGGGAAGAGGAAGAAGAAGAAGAAGAAGAAGAAGAAGAAGAAGAAGAAGAAGAAGAAGAAGAAGAAGAAGAAGAAGAAGAAGAAGAAGAAGAAGTAGTTTGGATTTGATATCCCGCTTTATCACTACCCTAAGGAGTCTCAAAGTGGCTAACATTCTCCTTTCCCTTCCTCCCCCACAACAAACACTCTGTGAGGTGAGTGAGGCTGAGAGACTTCAAAGAAGTGTGACTAGTCCAAGGTCACCCAGCAGCTGCATGTGGAGGAGCGGAGACACGAACCCAGTTCACCAGATTACGAGTCTACCACTCTTAACCACTACACCACACTGGCTCTCAGTGTGGGCAGGTGTCAAGATAAAAGCAGTGCAAGAAAAATAATTTAATAATTGTAATAGCAAAGTTTCTTTAAATAGAAAGAGACATAATGCAGTAGAAAAGGTTTGATTAAAAATGCTGTGAGGGTGAGAAGTCAAGGGGAAGAGGAAAGGGGGAAAGGGGGGTGTTGATACTGTTGGAGAGACCTATATGATGGCTTTTGCCTAAATTCAATGGATATAAACAACTAGCTTGACTCTAGGCATGTTTACTCAGAAGCAAAGTTGACTGGGTTTAATGGCACTTATGCATGAGTACATAGGAATTCTCTGCTGGATCAGCCTAAAGATCCATGTAGCCCAAACTACTGTACCAGTAGATGGAAAGGGAGAGGAAGCTGTGTTGTGCACACACAAACCTGTTGTGTGAGCAGTGCTGGCTACAACCCTAGATGTACAGATGCAAATTTAGGTTGACTTTCAGAGATGCGGGTGGGGGGTTGGAAGCAAAACCTTGCTCTCGGAGCTTACTTAGATCTATGAGAGGCTGAACAGCATTTTCTGGGCCCATACATTGAATGCATATCTACCAAGTGCCCCAGAAAAACAGGACATTCAGGTTTTGGGGGGCCACCATCTTGCACGCTCTCACATTGCGCTCTCGCCATGAGAGAAGTGTGTTTTTCAGGCGAAGGGTGAGGCGCTGGTCCCGTGACTCAAGCAGAGGACACATGTCCCAGTTTGGGGTCAGAAAAAGTTGGACGGTATGTGAATGTGGCTTGGCCATTTCTCCCCACCTACAATCTCTTGCCAAGAATGTCTGCTTAGGAACATACTAGAACTAAACGAAGAATCTCTGGGCAAATTGTGACGGCCTCTAAGGCGTACCTTGGTTGACGAACGCCTTGAGACTTGAACGTTTTGGCTCCTGAACGCCGCAACCCCAGAAGTGAGTGTTCCAGTTTGCAAACGTTCTTTGGAACCTGAACGTCTGAGAGGGCTTCCGTGGCTTCCGATTGGCTGCAGGAGCTTCCTGCAGCCAATCGGAAGCCGTTCCTTGGTTTCCGAACATTTTGGAAGTCAAACGGACTTCCGGAACGGATTCCGTTTGACTTCCGAGGTACCACGGTATATCACACACGCACACACACACACACACACACACACACATTTTAGGTTTTTTCATGGACTATTAAAAAATTGTCAAATGAAATTGTGGGCAGGTGTCAAGATAAAAGCAGTGCAAGAAAAATAATTAAATAATTGTAATAGCAAAGTTTCTTTAAATAGAAAGAGACATAATGCAGTAGAAAAGGTTTGATTAAAAATGCTGTGAGGGTGAGAAGTCAACTTAAAATAATTTTTTAGGTTTTTTAAAAGGGGGAAAGAAATAGGAGTGCAGGGTAAGGCACAGAAGATCTGGGGTTCAGGCTACCCCATTATTATTATTATTATTATTAGGAGATAAGTTATTTTTTGTAAACTGTCAAGAGATGGTGTAGCATTGTACTGAATTCAAGTGGAAAGCTTTGTGAGCTCTTATGTTTGAAAATAAAAAGGGTGGGCTTCTTCCCTAACCCGACAGCTAAATATGAAAAGCTGTTTACCAGTTTGCTCGCTGCTGCATCAAATATATTCAAAGTGCATCATATAAGTACTAATTGGGTCTGAATCACTCAAGAGTGCATTTGCTGTGACAATAGCATTTCCTTTACCTATCATCTCAGTGTTTGTAAGAGAGGTGAAAATTAACATTTCCTGCTTTTGTCAGAGTGAAGCACGTTTCAACGAGTCTCTGAAAACATCTGAAGCATCTCTTGCATCCTAAGATCATCCAGCTATTATATTTTCAAGGGTTGTCTCTCAATGAACTATGGCAGACATAAGATAAGTGATTGCTATTCCTTTATAAAAATAGCAAAAATTCACAGGGGCTTGATCATCACACTTCACCATTTATGGCTTGCTTTTTATTTTTTAAAAAAAGAAATCACCCATTTCAATTGCCTCTGGAGCTTTGTGTTCTGTGTAGCACATGCTTTAACTTCAAAAAGACATGCAGGTATTAAAAAGAAGAAAATGGAAGTAATGTGGCATGATCAGTACAAATTCTATGCAATATGATTTCTTTATTTTTAAAGGTGAATGTTGTTGTTGTTGTTTTATTCTTCTTTCCTTTGCTTGGTGGAAGGAAAGAGGAGGAACTGGAAGGAAGAAATACACAGACCAGGAAGGGAGTCCTATTTTGAGTCTCGTCAAAGCCCGAATGAGCCTGGATTGCACTCAAAATGGACCACAAGGGACCCAAATGGGTGTTTAGCAACATAGCATTCTCAAAAGCCGAACTTTTCAGGTGCTTACACCAACTCTAAGCCAGGACCCCTCCAGATATACAGTGGTGCCTCGACTTACGAATTTAATCCGTTCCGAAGGCACCTTCATAGGTTGGAAAATTCGTAAGTCGAAAAAAGCCATGGAAGTGGCTTTGTCATGCTGGCCACATGACCTGGAAGCTATACGCCGGCTCCCTTGGCCAATAATGCGAGATGAGCGTGCAACCCCAGAGTCGGTCATGACTGGACCTAATGGTCAGGGGTCCCTTTACCTTTAACCTCTCTGGATAGCAAGTGATTTGTAGTTTGCACTGCCAAACAAAATAAAGCAAAAGAAATCCAGCACTATTGCAGCTTCAGTATACACCTGCAGTGAGACACCAGTCTGAAGGGCCCCCCAAATTGCTATTAAAAAAATATAGCTTGAGAATGTAAGTGAAAGTAGGATAAAATGACCTCGAGTCTCACAAAAAAGCAAGGTCATTATTTCAGTGTTTCACCAGTGTTTCTGTTCCTTGGCTCCTACAATCTGCTTCTCTGATTTCTATACCCACTTGCTGTCCTACCCTCCTGCTACACCTGTTTCAGGCCTACTCCCCTAAGGAATCACATACCTCACCTGGCTAGCTAGTGAGCTGGGCTGTGGGCCCTGGTCTGTCTCAGCCTCCTGGAGCACCCCACCCACCACTCCCTATGCCTCAGAGCCTGCCGTGTTCATGGAAACGGGGCCCCTCTGGCTCTGGTGATGTGTCTTGCTGCTCTGGTTCCTGTGCACCAACCCCCATCCCCTCATCATCCTCTTTGACCCCATGAGTACTTCCTACACCCACCTCTCCTTCCCCATCCCCAGCTTGCCCCAGTCACCGGGATACTCTTCCTCCTCCCTGTTTATCTGCCAGTTCAAGACATCCACTTTGGAGCTATAAACAGTAGAAAAACATGGCTTGCCCCAATTATACACTTGACCTTAAAGTTTACAAGCACAACAAGCAACATTCATTGTTAGTAATTATTATTTATAAAATGTTTCCAAACCTTGGCACTATAGTGTAGTTGTGTTTTTTTAAACAAAAAAACAAAAAAAACCAAGATCCAATACTGCCCTCAGGCTTACAGTTCTGAAAGGGAGCAGATTATAACAAAGGGACATAGAGTTACTCCATTGGGGTCACGTTGCCTCCAAAGAGTATTTGAGAAGTTATAAGATTTGGTTAAAAATCTACCCTACACTTTCCTAAGAGTAGGCAAAAAATAGTTCTTCCACCCAACTGCAACTTGATTTATATGAGTCTACAGTGCATGAATATTCACCAGCTGGTCTATTTCCAATATAAACTTTCTAACTCACTAAATCTAACAGAGAAAAATTTAAATTAGTCATTATAGCACACATTTTCAACACAGTGGGGGATGAATAAGAAGTGCTATTACTGCTAATAGGAGCTACAGACTAGGTTTTATTCCCAAAAGTGCAGAGGAGACTTATAGACACTTTAACAATTGATGAATTTCTCATTGGCACAGCTTTCGGGTTTGACTCTTTATAGCATATGAAAAACATTCCCTTTTCTTTGTTTCAGGGTGAAAAACAAAGTCTTTTGAACATCCGTCTGACACGGTATGCAACCTGATTAAATTTTGTTCCTTAAAAACAAGACCGACAACCCACATTAAGATATTCACATCAAAAAATCTGGATAAATTTGTGTCCTTACGAAAGCAACCATAGACTAAACAAAAGAACAAGTTTCCCTTCCGTTGAAAATCTTATTTTTAAAAAAGTTTGGTAGCTAGTCTGTTAGATTTATCTTGCTTCATATTTATATCTAATTTAGAGCTTAAATCGTAGTTACTGCGCAATCATCAGTTGCTACGCACAGAGAAGCATAATTGTGGGTTAATATCCTATGAAGCTACACGGCTATATTATTTGTACTGCCTCCCTGTCTAGTTTAAGACTTTTTCTATTACCTTAGCATGTAATTAGAGCTAGATGAAGCCTGAAAAGTTATCTGATTCTCAAGCTTTGGTACACATTCTTCTCCCTGGGAGAAGAAGCCCATAAACCAGTATCTCTTTTCACACAGGGCATGTGTGACGCTATTTGACAACCACACGAGAAAATTGGCAGCCCCAACCCTATCCCCACTTCAGTCACAGGAACAGAATCGGTAGAATTCATTGCTGTTAACACAGCATTTGTTTCTTTGTTAATTTTATTTGCAGAATTTCTAGCCCTTCTCCCGCCCCCGCCCCCCATTTCACTCAGAGTGTTCAAGGCAACTTACAGCATGATTTCTATATATATATAAATGTAGGCATTGAGCACGCAGATGTAACAGCCTTTCACCGTAACCGCTGAACTGAATTGCATCAGATCAGGGCAAAGCGTACCTTGCCCACCAGGGAGGGATCTGGCGTAAAATTATTTCAAAAAACCACACCTTTCACACCTAAAATAATGATTAAACACAAAAATTGGTGCCCAAATTGGACATCACCAGCAGAAGGTCTGAAGACTCCAGCAGCATCCAATAGAAAGGCAGATCGCGCACTGTCACTATAGCTTGTTTAGCTTATACATAAATCCGGCACTAAATTAGACACTGCCACAGAGAATGCCCTCTCCCAGACAAACAAACCACACACACAAGCACGCAAACCTCTGGAGGGAATGAAGATGGCACCCTCTGATGAACTTAACACCCGAGAGGGTCTATAAGGCTGGAGACAGCCTTTCAAATATTTGGTGCTCTGAAGGTGAGACAGAAAAATAGAAGGCTTTTTATTTTCATGGGACAGGAAATAAGGAATGGAAGAACAGGCTTCTACACAGCATTCCTTTATTCTTTTTGTACCTTTAGCCCTAAGGATTCTACTAGTAAAGAAGCTATGGATCATTGTTTGGTAACTCTCTTGATTAATGTGAAGTTGGAAGGGGAAGTCTAGGTGTCAGTGGAAAGAATAAACCGCATATGATTTGATTTGGGGGGGGGGAGAGAGATGGTAACAAGTGACATTATGAGACGTGATGTGGTTTCAAACAGCGGCAGCCACCGTGTGTGACAACCTCATTGGAGGAAGCCGAACCTGTTACTATGACAGCATGCTTTGACTATAACATTCAGAGAAGATAAATCATTTCAATTTAGTCCGTCCAGTTGCTTTATTATTAAAGCTGACAAGGAAGCAAGAGCTAGCGCCACAAGAGAAATCACAGCAATATACATCTGTCACATCATAATACGGCAGGATCAGAGATCATCCAGGGATGTCCTAATTGTAATTTCAGAAAACCGAGTGCGGTTTACACGATAGCATCCACCTATATCTCTTGAGCATGTATTTCCAATTTGCTGCCTGTTTGCATCCATTCAGGAATGAAGTGCTGCCTGTTGCTAAACGCGGCACAAGTAAGTTAGGCCCGGCTGCGAAGCATCAGCACGAAATGCAAAGTGGCAAGGGGAACGAAGAGGCAGGGATGGTGAGTCCACCCGTTTTTGTTTTTGTTTTACAAGCCCGTGTGTGGTCTGTGAAGCACAGCCAAATAAGTCAACTTAAGCTTCACACTGTCTTCATAAACAGCACCCATGTGGTCCAGAAGAATGCCATGGACTCACGATGTGGCCAAGTCTCTCGTCCATAACTGGGAACGATAACAAACCGCCTCGCAGAACTGGTGTGGGAGGCAACACTGTTAAAAAAGAGCTCTGTAAATTATTAGAAAGGGTAGCAGCCTACCACGTCGAAAAGCTGGGCGCTTCCAATGGAACTTTTAAGGCATTAGTCACTCTCCACGTGAGGCCTAGAAAAGATCACAACTGGGATAAAGCACACATAGGGGTGTTGTCAGGCCCGTCTTAACCACATCCAGCGCCGTGGTGCAAAGGTCCCTCTGGCGCCCCCTCCCTTCCCAAAATTTAGCCTGGGGCGGAGGGCGCCATTGGGGAGGGAGGGAAATGAAGACAGAAGCCGCCGCCGCCGCGGGGGCTGGAAGATGGCAGTTGGGATGGGGAGGCGGAGGCGGCAGCAGCAGCAGCTTGGAGAGGTTCTTTGGCGGGCAGGAGGGAAAGGCACCGGGCGCGCTGGCGAGGACGAGCAGGAGAAGATGCTGTTGAGCAGGCTGTGTGCCGACATCCCGGTGGTGAGGCAGGAGGACTCCCCTCAGCCCGAGGCGCCTCAAGGAGCTGCTGCTGCTGCTGCCACCCTCTCCTACTCCTGGCCGCCGCCAGGGGCTGCTCCTCGCATGCTCACGCTGAGGCGACGGGAGAAGAGTTAGCGAGAGAGGAGGGAGGGAGACAACGACAACAACGATGCTTTTTATTCCGGTGCTGCTGCCATGGTGCCGACGGGATTCATCCTTCCCTCCCTCAGGGACTTCGCTGGCACGAGAGGCGGCTGCTGCTGTTGCTGCTGTTGCCTTGCTGCAGCGCGGCTGTCTGGCGAGCGCAGTGCGGCACGGTGCCCCCTAGCGGACCGGCGACCTGGCGCATTGCACCACCCAGCCTTGCCTTAGGGCCGGCCCTGGGTGTTGTATTTAAAAATGCTCCGGGCTGCAATCCAATATACACCATTTCATTTCAAGGCGGTTTACAAGCTGAAGAAGTAACACAATACAGTCGTACCTTGGTTCTCGAACTTAATCTGTTCCAGGAGTCTGTTCGACTCCTGAAACTGTTCGAAAAGCAAGCCGTGGCTTCTGATTGGCTGCAGGAGCTTCCTGCATTCAAGCAGAAGCCGCATTGGATGTTTGGCTTCCGAAAAACTTTCACAAACCGAAACACTTACTTCCGGGTTTGCGGCGTTTGGGAGCCAATTTGTTCGGGAGCCAAGCCGAGTACCAAGGTACCACTGTAGACAGCAACAATCACACACCTAATCACAATCTGATCCAATACAAAAAAAATTCCTAATAAAAACATAACTTTAAAATAATCAGTATTCAACAGCCCATTGGAATGTAATAGTAACCAGTAAAATTTAATATCAGCATATAATATTTAAACAGTTTACATTTAACAATGACAGTAAAGAATCGCCAAACTATAAAAATAATGGCAAGTCACAATGCATAAAATACCACAAAGCCACATAAAAGGATCAGATTGAGAAACAAGGACATACGAATCAAACAATTATTATTTTTTTAAAAAATTCCCCAACCAATCAATGTATACAACACTTTTTACATTAGTGTGCATGGAAACTCAGGTATTAGTGAAAATTACATTAAAATGCACTATATCAGGGGAAATAGGTTGCACAAATGGACACAGTAGGTGATAAGTGTGCTAAAATCCTGTTGTGTTTTTAAAACAACTGAAAACTGATGCAACTGACGCGACTCAAGATTGGAAAAATGATAAACTGAGAGAAACCAGCTTTGACAGATTTGTCCAGCCCTATCACCAGGGAAAGAGACAGCAAGGTTAATCGAGTCAAAATGTCTGTAAGATAGTTTCACTGTGACAACCCCCCTGCCTCTATGTTATTCTTATGCTGGCCTAAAATGATGGCCATAGACCAGTGGTTCTCAAACTCCCCCCCCCCCACCGGACCACTTGAAAATTGCTGGTCTTGTTGGACCCCTTCATGATTTTTCTGCCTGCTGTAGTAATTGTTATGTGTTGCACTAGATGCTTTATTATTTTAATTGCATTTTTATTGCCTGTTTTATTTTGTGTATCAAATTTTACTGTACAGTTGTACCTTGGTTTTTTTAACAGAATGTGTCCCGGAAGCCCGTTTGACTTCCGCAATGTTTGGAAACCAAGGCCGATTGGCTTCCGATTGGCTTCCAATTGCGCAGTCGTGCCAGAAACGATAGCAGAAGCCACAGGCCCGTCCTAGCCATAGAGGCTAGTGGCGCGGAGAACCACGGCGCTGGAGGGCGCTGGAAGGGCGCCAAGTGAGCGCAGGGTTCCGGCGATCTGGCCAGGACTGCGCTTCACTAGCTGCGAGGCTGCACCGCGTCTCTCTCCTTCTCCGAGGACTCCGCTCAGTCGAGCTTTGCCACCAGCGCACGCACAGTGCCCAAGCAGCACTGGGGAAACGAGAAGGAGGCGCAACGCGGAGTCCTCGGAGGTGGCCTCCCGCTGCTGCTGCGGTCTGCTTAGCACTCCCGGGCCCTTGGAGAGGCTCTGGAGGGGGGCGCTGGAGGGACCTAGCGCCAGGGCGCTGGATGGGCTTAAGAAGGCCCTGAGAAGCCACATCGGACATTCGGCTTCCCAAAAAACGTTCGAAAACTGGAAGACTCACTTCCAGGTTTTGATCGTTCAGGAGCTGAAAGGTATGAGTACCAAGGCATTCGACAACCAAGGTATGACTGCATTACAATATGTGTGCCATGAATTCAAATTGCAATACAATAAAATGCATTATTGTTCAATTATTGCGCAATTAAAAATCATTACGACTATTTAATGTGGGCATGCCACAGACCACAGTTTGGGAATCCTTACCATAGGTTACTACTGTATGGTTTGTATTTTGCAGCTGGTCCTTTGGTGAGCGAACTTTAGCGAACAATCCCTGCATCATTCACAATGGTAAAGCAAATATAAAAGGCATTTAAAAGTTTGCTTGTTTATTTTAAATGAAGTAGCTCGCATTGCTATAGGCTAAAACAGGTTTTCAATTTAATTCTTGAGCAAATCTGCTAATAACTTTGAAGGCTCTGTGCACACTTAAACAAAATTGTTCGTGTTATTTAAAATACACTTAGAGGTTTCGTTAATGTATTCAAATTAGGAAACAGAAAGGGAAGCTGAATTAATTGGAGTGTTACCTTTTTTGGTCCTATGCATTTGATGTCAGAATGATACATATTGTTCAAGCAGCTTTATAAGGGGGAAAGCTTAAGAAAACCAAGGCCACTTAATCATTTAATCTTTTATTTTGCCTGTCTGAAAATCTTAATTTTTATGAGTTTCACTTTTTTCCATTAAACAAAATAATATGAGCACAAGAGGAAGCTTAAACTGGTGGTTTTTTAGTTTTCTCTCCTTTCTCTCCCCCCCTCCTTTTTTTGTGTTTTTAATTACTTTTTTCTTCTTTTTTGATACAGGTAGGTAGCCGTGTTGATCTGAGTCGAAGCAAAATAAAAAAATTCCTTCAGTAGCACCTTAAAGACCAACTAAGTTTTTATTTTGGTATGAGCTTTCGTGTGCATGCAGAGTTTATGTGTAGTTAACTTCGCTGACAGAATTTATGTACGTCAACTTGACATTTAATGTTTTTTAAAAAAACAAAAGAAAGATATGCATTGCTAAACCAAGCCCAATGTTGTTTTTCCTCATGCCTTGGGATATGTCCCCCCCCCCCTTTAAAAGTAGCACAAAAGTGCTTTAAGAGCCAGCAGTTCATTCCAGGAAATTTGCAGGACAAAAAAGAAGATGGAAAAGAGAGAGAAAGAGAGGCAGCATGCCTTGGCCTTTGACCAGGTCTGGAAAGGTCACGCCCACCCACTAGTCACATGCAAGGAAGGATGCTCCAGGCCAGGAGGAACAGGAAGTTTCGACTGGCTGGACCAAACATTCCCTTGCATGCCCACTCTAGCAAAACAAGGAATGTTGTTTTGACTGCTCCCAGTGGATTGCATCCCGCAGGCTGTTTGCATCCACCTCTAGGCAGCTGGTAGCAACTATCTGGAAAGATTACCACCGTCCTGTTATATCTTCCCATACATTGACATTGGGCAAAGATGCTTTAGGCATAGGGCCTCCCGCTTCAACAGAGTAGAAGACAACGCTGTGCCTGCCCTATAATTTGTGGAAGCTGATGCCGTGATAAAATACATTTTTAGTTACGTAGATCATATGGGAATGTTAGGGATGTGGATTAGGATATATTATTAGATAGATCCTATCCAAGCTTGTGTTAGCAAGCTTCCAATATCAGCAGAGTGACATTCCCCTTTTGTGCGCAGCAAAGCATGTGCGTTAGATTCGCTAGAATCTCTATAACAATATTACACTTTATAGTTCAATATTACACTTCCTGGCAAAGGTCCCCTTTGTCCCTCTTAAAAGAAATACACAACACAGTGTTTATAAAATAAGATAGAGTTTACTTACAGTTTCATCCTGAGTTACAGCATAATCTCAGAAAGGCAGGCTTGCTTAGAAAAGTTACAAGTACATATATATCTAGAGACTACTTAGTAAAGTACGACTCCATTTGGTCTCACTCTTGGCTGCAGGCCTAGAGTGAGAACCATGCTAACTAGAGATTCTCTGGAGATGTGTCCTCATCGAGGGAGGAAGTAGCTAAGAGAGAGAGTGATTGCAGGCTAGGGCTCTTGTCTAATCCAACTCATTTGCATGTCTGAGGGAACAGGAACTGACCTGTAGTCAGGTGTGCCTCCAGGTGAGTTCCTGTTAGTGGACACTCTAGGAACTGTTGTGACTTGTCTGCCCCAGTGTTCCATCCCACAAACCCCTTCTCAGGCAATTCACAACATTCATTACATACAAAACAAAACATAAGCAACTTTATTCAACCACCCAAGAGTCCCAGCTTGACACGCAGGTTCTGGAAACTCTGTCTTGGCAGGGGTTTTGTTAGGATGTCTGCTGTCATCTCCGATGTGCAGCAGTACGACAGTTCGACAAGTCCATCTTGTATCATCTGGCGAACGTAGTGGTACCTGACCCCAATGTGTTTTGAGCGTGCTAGGAACTTCTCATTCTGCGCCAGCTTTAGACAGCTTTGGTTGTCCTCCAGCAGGCTTATAGGTTCCTTTTTCTCCACGCCAAAGTCTGTTAGGAGTTGGTCCAGCCAGGAAATCTCTCTGCACGCTTCTGTAGCCGCAACATATTCCGATTCTGTAGACGATAAAGCTATACATTTCTGTTTATAACTGCCCCATGTGATAGCTCCGCCCCCATACATAAAGACATGCCCGCTTGTGGATTTATAATCAGAATTATCACCCGCCCAGTCAGCATCAGTGTACCCAATGAGCTTAGGGTCACTGACAGCTGGTAACTTTAATTTACAATCCATTGTACCCTTAAGATATCGAACCACCCTCTTCACACCAACCCAATCATGCTCAGTGGGACTACTCACTTTCCTGCTGAGAATCCCTACTGCATTGGCTAAATCAGGTCTGCATGTGGTAACTAAATACAAAAGTTTACCAATTGCTGAACGATACTCTGTGTTGTTTGGCAGCAGCTTCGAATCCTCTTGGTTCTTTAAGAAGTCTGTAGCCATCGGGGTGTCGACGGGTTTTGCATCCTGCAATTGCATACTCTCCAACAGTTCAATTATCTTTTGCTTCTGATTAAGTAGAAATGAACCATCCTGTTCTCTTTCCACTTGAATCCCAAGGTAATACTCAACTGGTCCTAATTCCTTCACTTGCACTTCCTTGTTGAGGTGCTGGACTACATTTTTATAATCCCTGTCATTTGACGTTGCGATTAAAAGGTCGTCAACGAAGGCAAGAATATAAGAAAATTGTCCATTACTCTGCTTAGTGTACAAACACTTGTCAGCTTCACCTTGCTTGTACCCAAGTTTCACCAGCATTCCATGCAATTTCAAGTTCCAGGCTCTGGCTGCTTGTTTTAAACCATACAGTCCCTTTTGAAGCTTGCAAACAAAATGTGCCTCATTTGGCTTTATAAAACCTTTAGGCTGCTTCATGTAAATTTCTTCAGAAATTTCCCCATGCAAAAACGCAGTAGCTATATCGATGTGTTTCACCTCCATCCCTTTAGATGCTGCGATGCTTAAAAGTAATCTTACGCTACTGTATCTCACTGTCGGTGCAAAGACTTGGTCATAGTCGTGGCCATATTGCTGTGAAAAACCTTGTGCCACTAGTCTTGCTTTGTAACGTTGCACCTCCCCTTCTGAACCCCTTTTAACCTTGAACACCCATTTGCTCCCAATTGCTTTCTTACCAGCAGGCAATTCTGTGAGTGTCCAGGTCTTGTTCTTGTGCAGTGCGTCAATCTCCTCCTGCGCGGCTTTCCTCCAGAGACTGGCTTCGGTGGCTGGCATCTGCTCTACCTCTTCCCAAGTGGAAGGTTCTGGTGGAGACGCCGACCCTGCAAAGTAGGACAGTCGTAGTGGCGGAACGCCCTTGTTGGTTCTGGATGAGCATCTGACCTCTGGTTGTGCAACCGCATCAGCATCCTCATCCTCCTCCAACGCTGGCATGTCCACGTACAGCTCCTCCTCTTCGTCTCTGGTGCCGCCAGGGGTCTGGACCTCTGCGTCTTCTGGGGTGTCGCCTGTAGGGGGTGTTGTGACACTAGAAGGTATATTAGTTCCTTGTGCTAAAGGAAAACTTATAAACTCTTCATCTGGTGACTCTCTAGAACAGTTAATAACAGTGTTCTTTGTATCAAACTTTCCTAGTTCATCAAAATGAACCACATGGTATGGGTCTACTCTGCCACTCTTTGGATCTAGAACTCTATATCCCTTTCCTCCAGGAGCATATCCAACCAGGATACCTGCTTTTGCTCTGGAGTCAAGCTTGTGTCTGCGCTCTTTGGGCACGTGGTAATAACAGACACTTCCAAACACACGTATGTGCTGCAGACTTGGGACTCTCCCGTGCCAAAGTTCAAATGGTGTGCGTTCTGCACCCTTTGTAGGCAATCTGTTTTGCAAATAAATCGCCGTATTCGCCGCTTCACCCCATAGCTTCTGTGACAAGTTGGCCTCTTTTAACATGCACCTTGTCATCTCCATAATAGACCTAAACTTTCTCTCAGCAATGGAGTTCTGTTGAGGCGTGTAAGCAACTGTAGTTACATGTGCTATGCCTTCTTGTGCCATGATGGCCTTCATCTGCCGTGAGCAAAACTCTCCACCATTATCCGAAATTAAGGTGGAAGGAGCTCTCTGGAATTTGTTCTTCACCATGTTTAAGTACAGTTTGAACAATTCCGGTGTCTGACTCTTTTCTTCTAGAAAATATCCAACACAATATCTTGAGAAGTCATCTATAAATATCAGAATGTACTTATTGTTTCCTAGGGAAGGTACATTCAGCGGACCACATAGGTCAGTATGAACAGTGTCCATGACTTTTGTGCTTCTCTTCTCTGTACAACGTGGGAAGGAAGGCTTGACTGCCTTTTCAGTTATGCAAGTTGTACAGTTTGGCATTGGTGTACTGCAATTCTTTACCTGTAGACCTTTTACCAGATTTTCCTTCTGCATTTTCAGGATAAGGTTGGTATCCCTGTGTCCAAGCCTTTTGTGCCAGAGTTCCAGATCTGGTTGATCCTTTCTGCTGGGTTGTGCAACCCTTGCAGACTCATTCTCTGAAATATCAATCTCATACACATCATTGATTAGTTTGGCTTGAATAAACACTTCACCATCTTTTATCACATTGCATTGTCCATTTTTAAATATAATTTCAAAACCTTTCTTGTCCAAGCTAGACACACTTATTAGATTACAGTTCAGCTTTGGTGCATACTTAACATTACTCACTGTAGTATCAAAAGACTCATTGTTCACTTTGAAATTCAAGTTCAAAGATCCTGCACCTATTGACTTTATAACATTTCCATCAGCAATTTCAATCTCAGACTGTTTATTATTGTCTATTTCATTGAAATATTCCCTTTTATAACAGAAGTGGCTGCTTGCTGCACTGTCCAGAAGCCACTTATTGCGCTTTCCTTCACAGCTCTGGAAAGCTACATTTCTTTCTTGCAATATCATTGCACGCCCATGACCCCCCTTCTTTTCGCCTTTTGGTGGAAAGGGGCGGGATTTATTCCTAGGTGCCCGGCATTCCTTCGCCATGTGCCCTTTTAAATTGCAGTTAAAGCAAATTATTTCCTTTGGCGTTTGTCTGGACCTTTGAAAATGCTTGGAAGCATAATTAGTGTCCTTTCTCCCTGTATTCCTTTCTAAAGAATCAAGGTAATCTCTGCATTCCTCTCTCAAATGATCAATCAGTTCTTCAAAAGTCAGGTCCTTTTTGTGATCCATGCAACTCTTGAATGAACTGAAGCTTGGTCCTAGAGATGCTATCAAAAATGAAACCTTTGTTTCTTCATCAAGGGCTTTAGGAGTAAGATCAATCCTCTGAACAATTTCACTAAATTTGCTGATATGGTCAGTGAATTCTTCTCTTGAATTCATCCTCAGCGCAGTTAATTTGCTCATCAAATTCCTGTAGGAGTTCTTAGTAGATGCTCCATACCTGCGCTCAATATCTTTTAAGATTTTAGCTGCATCATCTTTGCTATTAACTGATGTTAGATGCCTGTTGCGAAGTCCACTCAAAATTATGTGTCTGGCCTCGCTGTTCATGCGTTTCCAAGTTGCTATCTTTGCTAAATCCTCTTCTGTTTCGCCAGTAGGCATAGGATTTTCAATGGCATCCAAAACATTCCTTGCATCTAAAAATGCTATCAGGCGTTGTTTCCAAAATACATAATTGTCATCATCTAGAGCCATGAATCCTGGCTTAACTCCACTATCAAAATCTGCAAAAGCCATCTTGGAATCTCAAAATTCTAAAAATTTCTCAAAATTCAAAAATTTGCCAAAAATTCCAAAAGCAAAGTCTCTAAAAATATCTCAAAATGCAAAATAATCTTCACTGCCTCTGAGTTCTCAGTGCTGTAAACTCTGAGGGAGGGGAGGGGTAGCTAATCCCCTAGGCACACTGGATAACAATAGACCATGTGCTTACCAGGAAGTTCTAACTGAAAAAATCCTACTCAGTTCAAAATCACAATCCAAAGCAATCCTTCAAAAATACACAAAAATACGCAGTCCTGGGCCGTAATAACCCTTTATGGGAATGTTAGGGATGTGGATTAGGATATATTATTAGATAGATCCTATCCAAGCTTGTGTTAGCAAGCTTCCAATATCAGCAGAGTGACATTCCCCTTTTGTGCGCAGCAAAGCATGTGCGTTAGATTCGCTAGAATCTCTATAACAATATTACACTTTATAGTTCAATATTACACTTCCTGGCAAAGGTCCCCTTTGTCCCTCTTAAAAGAAATACACAACACAGTGTTTATAAAATAAGATAGAGTTTACTTACAGTTTCATCCTGAGTTACAGCATAATCTCAGAAAGGCAGGCTTGCTTAGAAAAGTTACAAGTACATATATATCTAGAGACTACTTAGTAAAGTAAGACTCCATTTGGTCTCACTCTTGGCTGCAGGCCTAGAGTGAGAACCATGCTAACTAGAGATTCTCTGGAGATGTGTCCTCATCGAGGGAGGAAGTAGCTAAGAGAGAGAGTGATTGCAGGCTAGGGCTCTTGTCTAATCCAACTCATTTGCATGTCTGAGGGAACAGGAACTGACCTGTAGTCAGGTGTGCCTCCAGGTGAGTTCCTGTTAGTGGACACTCTAGGAACTGTTGTGACTTGTCTGCCCCAGTGTTCCATCCCACAGATCAGAGGATGTGATACGAATGTACCAAAGCTCTGAACTTCCTCCAGTACACTCCCCATGAACAGCACACAAACAACACTCAGGCACTGGATTTGGTTTCCTGAGAATCTCAGCTTTCTTTCCTTTCTTTCATAACCCCCACATGGCGTTTTGTTTCCCCTTCAGGGAAGAAGGAGGCCAAGTGTTATATACTCAGTGCAAAAGAGGTACTGCTATGGTTGGTCGTAGTTTCTAGTACTACATAACTTGCCTGACTTGGGTTGTTTGGGCTGTTTTGTGCCCTTTCAACATTTAATCCAGCAAAAAGAACTGCAAGCAATGAAGTATAATTAATGAAATATGTGCTGTCCGAAGTCTGGTTTTAACTGATTCACAATTTGTTATTGCAGTCTTTTCTCTCATGTTGCTTAATAGAAACATCTCATACAAGTTTTATTTGACTTCATAGGAAAAATTATGAAAACCATTCATTCCGTTTCTCCACTCTTTTTTCTTTTAAAAAAAACTTGAGCATGTTTGTTTTCAGCATGTGTCTTTGATAAAGCTTTATTGTTTGATATAACATCCAGCCTGACAAATGGTTGAATTACAATTCTGAGTAGTCTCGAGTGATGAAGTTAAAAAATGCAGAACTAATCCAGACTAACCTTTCAACATTTGTACATGAAGAGAAGAAATCATGTTTTCTTATATGTAATTTCAGCTCGTAAAACGGCAGTGATATTTTATGTTACCCTTTTGGCTGAACGGTATTTTTAAACCACATTTTCAAATCAGATTTGCCTGTGCTAGACTGGTAGTAAGATGACAAATTCGGAAATCGGCCAATTAAATGAAGAGAATGCATGATCTAAAAAGCTGAATAAATCTATGTGCAGGCTACAATATTTAAATGACATTTCCCCTGTCAGAAAATCATGGGCACTGTAGTTAATTGAGGCTTTCTGGAAACTGCAACTCTATGAGGGGTAAACAACCGTGCCTAGAATTATTTGAGGAGGAAATATGCTTCAAATGTGCTTTAAAGTTATGTGTACACCAGCTAAGTAAAAGGACCCCTGGACGGTTAAGTCCAGTCAAAGGCAACTACGGGGTTGCAGCGCTCATCTTGCTTTCAGGCCGAGGGAGCCAGCGTTTGTCCTCAGACAGCTTTCCAGGTCTTGTGGCCAGCATGACTAAACTGCTTCTGGCACAATGGGACACCGTAACGGAAGCCACAGCGCACGGAAATGCCATTAACCTTCCCGCCACAGTGGTACCTATTTGTCTACTTGCGCTGGCATGCTTTCAAAACTGCTAGGTTGGCAGGAGGTGGGACAGAGCAATGGGAGCTCACCTCATCACAGCGATTTGAACCGCCAACCTTCCAATCGGCAAGTCCAAGAGGCTCAATGGTTTAGACCACAGCACCATCCGCGTCCATCTCCCCCTTTCACAAGAGGTTGGAGGGTGACAACATGAGAAGAGACCTTTTCTGTGGTGGCTCCCCAGAGAGGTTCACCTGGCGCCATCATTCCATGTCTTCAGGTGTCAGGCAAAAACATTCCTCTCTACCCCGGCTTTTGGGCATTAAATTATCTATGGCGTGTTAAATGTTGGGTGGGGGCTGTCGTTATGATTATTTTTGTATTTTGCTATGTATTATATGTACTACGTATTATATTGCTACTTTAGTCAAACTGAGATCATATATCAAATGTGAAGAAGACACGAGATTTATTGCTAGTAGCTCTGAGCGACCCTCATGAGTTTCCCTGAACCTTGTTGAGGTTCAAGAATCTGTCACTCTCCAAAGTACCTAATGCTGATTGCTTTTTTTTTTAGCCCATTACTCCTGTTGTTGCTACTTTTAGATTTCTCTTACTGATCTTAACAGAATGGTGTCTTATGTATTTCATTCATTCATTTTATTTTTAGCAATAACTGAAAGACACATCTCCCATGCTTTGATTTTATTACATTTTTCCAGTTTGACATTCTTTTGGTCTGACTCTAGTCCCTTCCTGGTTTCCACTACTAGCTCACTGGAGAAACTCTGTTTTCAAAAAACGTCCATTTTCCAGGATTCAGCAGATAAACTGATTACCTAGAAAACTGTCACATCTGAGTCAGTTACACTCCATGTAGACCACTGAAATCAATTTATTTAAGTTAGTCCACTTGTCTATTGATTTCAGTTGATCTATTCTGAGTATGGCTTAATTGGACACACACAACCCATTGCATTTATGACTGCTGTAGTATGGAGGGGGAAGTATTGATTGAGCCCTTAAATCTTTCCAAGAGTTGGTTAGCTGCTCCAACATTTCATAACCATTCTTGTATTGCAGGATTGTACCCAAGGAAATTGCTCTGTTTTTAATCTAAATTTATTTTGCTTTCCTTGCAATTCCTCTGAAGTTTCACCAATTGTGATACAATGGAACCTCGGTTTTTGAGCTTAATCCATTGCGGAATACCGTTCAACTTCCGAAACATTCAAAAACCAAAGCCTGCATTTCCAAAAGCATTTGCATCCGCAAAACTCCGTACGGAAGCCGTGTGGCATATTCGGCTTCCAAAAGGTGTTCGAAAAGCAGTTACTTCTGGGTTTTCAGCATTCAAAAGCCAAAATGTTCGACTTCTGAGACACTCAAAAACCAAGGTTCCACTGTACCTCATTGTGATATTTCAAACAGTGAACATCCAAACAGAAAAATTGTTGAGGGTTTTTGGGGGGGGCAAATTTGTTGAGCGTCTATTAGCAACCCCCCCATGCCATTTTTGAGCTATTTTTATGGGAAATTGGCAAAAATGGCACTGCCAACATGGGCTGTTATACGTCCACATTTTCCAAGACATTTAACTGATTTCCACCTGGACACTGCTAGAGACAGCAGTATTCCGTATGTGTCCGGTAAATTCCAGGTGTATGGCAACGCTAGCTATTGCCCCAAACACATTATTTACAGGGAGCGAATCCCAATGTTGGTTCTGGATAAGGGCTAGTGCTCCTTTAAGAATTTTTGTGGGATTTTTTTTTTAAAAAAAGAAACATCTGCTAAGGCCATAAGAAAACATTTTTCTCACTTCTTAATCATGATTCATTTTCCAAGCCCTATTCCATTTCAACAGATTTCAATTCTTGATGGTGTTTTGTCCAGAGATGAAGTAGTTTTTTCAGCTAGCTTTCCAACTCAGTTATCCAAGACACAAAAAAGAACCTTTTTTTTCCATTGGGGGTTTACAACAGCTGATTTTCATAAGTGTGGCGAGGAGCTTTTACAGCAACAATGCAGTGGACAATGATTTAAGTAGACAAAAAGCATACCACTAATCTGCAAAAGGAAACAGAATACAGATTCCTCCCGCCTCGGTTTTCACTTGTCCATTTCTGAAGACTCATTCACCTTCTGGCAGTCATGCACGAACACATCAAATCAGAGACAAAATATAAGCATTCCTCAAAGAGGTTTACAATGGCGAGCACGAAGCCAGACCAGCTGTGTTGGCTTAGAATATCTTTTCAGCCCTCGAAAAAAGACAGAATGTTACAATGGGCCATTAGCATCTTTAACAGTTTAAAAAGAACACCTCACTCCAATCAAATGCACACACACACACACACACACCGGTTGCTGACATTTTTATTGATTTTATTTTATTTAAAAAAGCAGTGAAAAGAATAAGTTGCATCAACCACATCCATATTTCATCTTAGATTGTGGCATTTACTTAAGGCAGAACTCTGCTGGACATCAGCAAACATCTGGGTGTTAAAGGCACGACTCACTGAGTTTGAGTGACATTTATTTTTCCCTCGGGAGTAAAGGGCGAGACAGTTTGAAGAGGAGAATTTATGCACCTGAATAGGTGTTGGAGGTTAAGGCAAGGACAGGTTCATTTGTTTTTCTCTAAGACAGAAACCCCCCAGTTAACTGTGAATATCTTACCAAGTCAGAGGAATTTGTGCCAGAGGCATATTTGAGGCATTCAAAAACCTAGATTCAGCTAATATGAACCTCTTTTTAAATGTTGCATTAACCCCCAGCCTCGATGGATGGAGATGGAGGCAGCATGCATACGAACCACCATTGAAAACTGTGAGACTGCATAAAGATGGTATAAAGTGATAAAGCTGGTTTTGTTATCACTCCAGGTATACCACACTAAGCTTTTGGCTAGGGTTGCCAGACTCAATAGAGGACAGGACTTCTGTGCCTTTAATTGCCCTGCTCTCTTTTCAGTCTGGAAACCTTAAAGAGAAACCAGCAGACCCTTTGTTTAATTTCCAAGCAAAGGGTCTGCTGGTTTCTCTTTAAGGTTTCCAGACTCAAAAGAGAGCAGGGCAGTTAAAGGCACAGAAGTCCTGTCCTCTATTGGGTCTGGCAACCCTACTTTTGGCCCACTCTTTTCGGGCACAGGTCCATACTTAAAAGCTCCATGTCCCAGTGGTGTAGTTGGGGTTGCCGGTGCCCGGGGCCGTGTAGAGGGGTGGGTGCAACGGCGGAAAATGGATGGAGTACGCATGCACATTCAACTGCCTAACGGCGCCTGTTTAACCCAGGAGATTGCAGCCACAGATACTATAGAAGATTTGTTCCATTGTTTGGCAAGGTCACTTCCTGGTTCGCATGGAGAAGTCGCTTTCAACAGAAGCACACAGCACCGCGTGTTGAAATTTTGTGCCCCTAACAATTTTGTGCCCGGAGCAACCTCCCCTTTTGCCCCCCACGCTATGCCACTGCCACGTCCAAGCCTATGCCTCTCTCTTTTTTTGCCCTGGATCTTTCTCCACAAAAACCCATTCTTTAGCGCTAAATTGGTGAGAACGTCCATTTGTCATTTGTCAATTTGTCCAAAGTCCTGCCCACCACCCCTTATAACACACAATTTGATAACACCACTAATGTGGGATCAGTTATACAGAGTTCTATTTGTATGTGCTGCAAACAAACCTATGGCACATTTTTAAAAAAACTACAAACAAATTTATTTTGACATGAGCCGAAGTGGTTTATTGGTAGTATCAGGCTAGGGCTAAAGAGTCCATGATTAAAATCTTAATTTAACCATGAAGCTTACTAGGGAAACTCAATTCAGACATCCTCTCTCAGCTTAACCCAAGGAATCATTTTCATTCCCAGATAAAATTGAAATAGATTTAAAAAATAGGCAACAACCTGCTTTATCAGATGTCTTTTCTTTTTCTTTTTTGTTCAGGTCAGGTACCTTTTTCATTATCCAAGTCATTATCCAAAATACATAGTCAGAAAAGGGGTGGGCAGTAGACTTGCTAAATACCCTGTATTAGAAACTCCTACTGGTTGTTGCAGAATGCCCCTGAACAATTGCAACCTGTATGAATGATATTCTTTATAATAAGGAGAATGGTGGCAAGTCTACCACCCAGATATTTCCTGTGAGTTTGTGTTTCAGAGAATATTTCTTTCTTCGTTTGTTTAAAGCATTCCACCTACCAGATGTTCTTTAGTCCAAAAAAAAAAGCAAAACAAAACCCACCATCACCCAAAAAATAAGGGATAAGGGATGGGGAAAATCTGAAGATATCATTGGCAGTGTTTGTCTGCCTCTACACAATGGCGATTATAAACACTTCCACTTTCCTGGTGTCAACAAGATGGAATGCTGTGTTCATCTTTTAAATAGCACACAGCTCAGCCAACTAGAAGATGGAGTTGCTTTTAGTAGATAAGAACAAAGAACAAATGGGAGGACAGATTAGATTACTGTCTGTCACCAAGCCTTATGAGACTATCGAAGGCCAGCTTTAGTGACTAACTACAAGCAGCCTAAAATATCCAACCGTTTTATAATGCATCCCTTTCCGAGACTGCCTGACTATTCTGTGATTGAGCATCCTCAGCAGAGCAGATATTCCCTCATTGTCAGCAGTTCATGCTCATTCATAGGGCCTGCCGAAACAGGCCTCTGAAAATAACTGCTTGGGAAATATGTTGGGTCTTATCTCAGAAGAGTGGCTCTTGCAGTGTCATGTGCAAAGCATTTTTCTTTTTCTTTTCAAAGAAAAACCAACCCCAACATTTGATGAGAGCAAGTAGCAAGCAGCAGTTTTCTGTATCGCTGGGGTGGGGGGAGATGTATTTTCCATATAATTGAAAAATGGAGAAGACAACATTAAGGTCATTTGACATGTTACACGGAAGCAAACAGAGAGCTGCCTAAAATGGAAATGCTGAAAGGGAAACTGAACGAAGATTCGAGGCAGACAAAATGAAGTCTTGAACGACCAGGGATTTCGATCACGCAGGGTAGCTCTCTGGAGAGAGGTGGCTCCCCATTTCAGCCTCAGACTGATGCAGGGTTCTGAACTGGGTCGATGCAATGCGCCAGAGCAGGCAGGGCTTGGATTAGGCCAGTGCATAGTGTCGCAGATGGAATTTGCTACCACAAGATGAAGTGATGGCCACCAATTTAGATGGCTTCAAAACGGGATTAAACAAGTTCATGGAATATAAATCTATCAGAATTGGCTGCAAATAGCTCTTAATACCAGGCATTGGAGAACAACAGCCAGAAAAGGCTACTACAGTGGTACATCGGTTTGTGACCGCAATCCGTTCCACGGAGGCGGTCGCTCACCAAAGCAGTTGCTCCCCGAAGGCACGCTTCTGCATGTGCGCGAAGCACCAATAGAGCGCTTCTGCGAGCACACGCATCTGCGCATCTGACGCCACGGAACCCGGGTGTAAACACTTCTGGGTCCGCGGCGGTCGCTCGCCGAAGCGGTCGCAAACAGAGGTAGGCGTAAACCAAGGTTTGACTGTATACACAATGCTTACAGGATTTCACAATCCTATTAGAGAACAGCCTTTACCAAAGGGGTCATGGGCTTTGAAGAAACTCGATCTCAGGACGCAAGGGAGAAACATGCTAAGAGGAAGGCACGCTTGGCAAATCCACACCGTGATCAATTCCCGCCTGGAAACCAATGTCCCCACTGTGGAAAGACGTGTGGATCCAGAATTGGCCTCCACAGTCACTTACGGACCCATTGTTAAAACCATGTTTATGGAAGACAATCTTACTCGGCTACGAGTGATCGCCAAAGAAGAAGGAGAAGAAGAAGAACTCACAGGAGATAGCTACAGATACAGGATACAGGAAACAGATATAGCCATACCTCGTGTTACGTTTGCTTCACATTGCGGCTTTTCAGGTTATGAACACAGGAAACCTGGAAGTGTTTACTTCCGGGTTCGCTGCAGGCACGCGCAGAAGCGATCTGCGCGCTTCGCACACGCACAGTAGCGGCCCTCTACTTACAGACTTTTCAGGGTGTGAACGGCACCCCAAAATGGATTGCGTTTGTAAGTAGAGGTACTACTGTACAGATAGATACAGATACAGATATCTCCCAAAAAAATTTACACATCACTTGGGAAGACAGGCAAACTAATGACAGTGTACTAGAAGAAGCAAAGATCACCAGTGTCAAAGCAATGATTCTTCAACATCAACTTTGTTGGACTGGTCATGTTACTCCCACCCAGAAACCTATGTCCCCACTGTGGAAGGACATGTGGATCCAGAATTGGCCTCCACAGTCACTGTTAAGACCGTGTTCATGGAAGACAATCTTACTCAGCTATGAGTGAGAAGAAGAAGAAGAAGAAGAAGAAGAAGAAGAAGAAGAAGAAGAAGAAGAAGAAGAAGAAGAAGAAGAAGAAGAAGACATAGATATAGATCCCTCTCTGTGTCCTTTTCTCTGGTATACATAGTCAGGGAATAAATATCTGGGTGGTAGGCTCCAGACAACATATTATAAAGAACTCTTGCAGGTTCCCTTTTGTTGTGGAATGTCATCTAATAATAAGACCTCGGAAATATTATAGATGTTCTGAAATAGCAGGAAAGCATGCCTGCTTTTCGTTAAATGCTATTTAAATCAGCCTGAAGCAAAATATTATTGGATCTATCGTGTTCCTACATTTGCGCATTCCAGTTTATGACTCAGAACATGTAATGTTCTTGGCAGACATTGACATGGCAGGAAGATGTGCCTTCTGAATCCAGATGTCCACATGACTCATGGAAATCAGTGCACATTTGCAAATGCAATTGATTCACCTCATTTCTCAAAAAGCTCTTTCAGTTGGTTTGTCCTCAGCTCTTCTCCTACATATGGGCTATGACACTGCCCTTAATTCAGTAAAACAAAGATTGTGGGATATTGCCTTCTGTGATTTGCAGGCCTGTTCATGCTCACCAACAGTATACAGTATGTCGGGTCATTTCTCAAACTGAATATTTAAGGGGTTTGACAGTTCCCAATTACCGTAGCCTTTTCTTTCCTTTTTTTTTTTAGTAAGGCCAGATTTAATGTGTTTTCCTCAGAAATGCTCCCAAGTAGCTATTCTGGTGTCCCTTACTTTGCAAGACTATGTCTCTGTACTAACCAGGAAGTAGAATTCATGAAGCACATTATCCTGCCCTGTTGTCAAGCAGGCCTGACAACATATGATTAACCCACTACTGGCAAATCAACCAGGCAAATTTGTCCAGTTCTATACCAAATCCTTTCCCACATTTTTGTTATATCATGGTTTAGAAACCCAGCATGATATGTCACGGAGTAACGTCATGGGAAGAGTATTGCCAGTTCTCCTTTTGCTCTTGGAAGCCTTCTTACAGACCCTCCAAGTGTCACTATTTTCTAGGGACAGTCCTGAATTTAGAGAAGCTTTCTGATTTGATCCTAGAATGTCCCATTTTTCCTTATGTTCTACTTCCCCTATTTTCATTGGAGAAATGTTGGAGGGTGTGGAATAGGACATCCCTGTTTTCATCAGAGAAATGTTGGAGGGTATGTCATAAGAAACTGCTGTAGGAGAGGGACTGTGAGCAACCTCAAGGAAGGAGGTGAAGCTCCCTTATTATTTTTGCTGTGCGATGCTGCTTGTTGTTTAAGTAATATTCTGAGTTACATGGCCCTCAGAGTTTCCCATCCGAGTTGTATTCACCTTTGTTGTTATTCCAAGTGCTATTCTGTTCCTGAAATTTGTTGGTCCATAGAAGCTTGCAACAAATGATTGTCTCTCTATAGCACATTGATCCCTGATATAAATTACCACCTATTGCTAGATATGGATTGTCGGCACTTTGCATAATCACTTGGTGGAAGCTTGTAGTTCCCTAGATGGTTTACGCATACCTGCCAAGTTGCTGTCGGAGAAATATGGGACCGTGCGGAAGTAGCAGGCCGGAAGTAGCACTGCTGCCATTTTGGAACTGGGCGGAGCATGCTCAGAAGTGACTTTTGATGCTGCTTTGCCCAGTTCCAAAATGGCCATCACACCAGAAGTCCCACTGCAGCCATTTTGGAACTGGGCAGAGCAGCATCAAAAGTCGCTTCTGAGCATGTTCCGCCCAGTTCCAAAATGGCCGTCACGCCAGAATAAACCGGGGGGAAACAAAAAAAATCCATTTTTTCAGCTAGGAACAGCTGGAAAAACGGGGATTTCCTGGGGAATACGGGAGACTTGGCAGCTATGGGTTTGCGGAGACGTTAAAATATACAAATGCAACCCAAGCACCATAAAACACTAAAACTAATTATTTTTAAAAATCACAATGGCCAAAGAACAACAACATTTAAAGCCACCATAAGCTAAAATAAGTTAAAACGTGTATAAAACCAGTGAGAGCAGAACTTATGTGCAAAAATTGAATGCCTTCAGATGTCTTCTAAAGGTTGTATCTCTTGTACACTTATCTCCTTGGCTTGGAGATTGCATAACTCCATACCATCCAACATTTCTCCGATGAAAATAGGGGCGTCCTAAGGAAAAGTGGGACATTCCAGGATCAAGTCAGAAACCGTGATGGCTTCTGTAAATCTGGGACTGTCCTTGGAAAATAGGGACATTTGGAGGGTCTGTACTAGTAGGTCACAGTGCATTTTCAGGTGGAAAGTATTTGAGAAATTTGCTTCTCTGTCTATGCACTCAGACACCTCTGAATATATCATCATGGAATTGGGCATGATGGTTTGGCCCCCAAACTGATTTGGGGCTGGATCTTAGTTGGGATGGGCCTGGGTCATGACTGAGCAAGAGCACTCAATCAGACCTCAGATCTGAATGGCAGGCATACACATCCCTCAAAAATACTTTTTTTTCCCCCTTTAAGAAACTAACTAAATCAATTTATAAAACTCAGTATATTTTAGTGCCTTATAATTCTGGGTAACACTGGGTACTTTTTGCTAATGTTTTACAAAACACCATTTTCAAGCACCGGTTTAAGGCTTGCCTTCCCTTTTCTGTTCTGTTTTGCTGTTTCTGTTCACTCCTGCCTCTCTTTAACCTTTCAGGCATAACTGCCAAGTCTCCCGTATTCCCCGGGAAATCCCCGTTTTTCCAGCTGGTCCCTTATTTCTCCGACAGCAACTTGGCAGGTATGCTTTCAGGACAGCTTCCACAGCTCAAGCAGCCTCTTGCAATATGGAGACTATAATGACGATTTGCCTTACAAGGCGGTTCTCATTCATTTATTTACTCAGTGAATGTATATGCGGCCTTTCGGTCTGACCCAGAACCATTTCCTCACCCTCACATTTGCCCTGTCCATTCCCATAGAATCAATTCTACAAGCAACTACAATAACGACAGCTATTTGCTTTGCCCTTAACATGCCAGATGTGTCGTCAATCCTTGTATACGAGCTTTGGATGCAGTATGCAAATCACTAGCATCGAAGCCTGAGCCTCTGCTTGTTTACTAAGAGGAAAGCCCCACAGATCCCAATGGGAGCTTTTTCTCAAGTAAATAGACTTTGAATTGCAGCACAAGAATTATTCCTTTGACCTCTGTAGAGCAGATGTGGCTCAGAATGGCAGCATTCTTCTTGCAACTCACATCCCCTCTGAGATGCTTCACGTCTCCAGTCCCTCTTACAAACTCGCCCTCAAGCAACCATGACTTTCATGAAGTTGACATACACTGAAAGATAAAATAAACCGAGTGACTAAAGTACTAGAGGTGCCTGTGTTGCGTGTACAAAATTAGAAAATGCTTCTGCGCTGTTGTTTTTGACTCACATTTCCACATCTGCTTGTCAAGAAATTCCTGATGGGGAAAAAAGCACAGATGCTCAGAAGAACATTTCCCATCTGGAGGTTTCACCAGGATGAAGAATCATAGAAGAATGTTTTATCACATCTGTCCACTATTCTCCCTGGACAATTGTTTCTCCCAGTAAGTGATATCCTAAATTTTAAAGACAAGTGTTGCTTATAGTTTCCCTGTATCAAACATCTCACACATTAACACTAAATGACCCGTTTATCCGATTTTTACAACTTTTATGCACTTTCCTCTTTAAAGGAAGACCCCTTGTGGTAGACAAGGCCTGAGAAAATGGATCTGGATAGAGAATCCTGTAAGAATGTAAGAGCCTGATGGATCAGGTCATTGGCTCATGTAGTCTAGCATCCTTTTCTCACAGAAGCCAACCAGATGCCTGCAAACAGGACCCGAGCACAACAAGCCTCTGCTCACCTGCAGTTTCCAGCAACTGAAATTCAGAACCATTCACTGCTGCCTCCAACAGTGAAGGCAGAACATAGATATCATGGTTAGAAACTCTATCTTTCATTGATACATTGGGCAAGGGATCTGGGGTATGATATTCAGCTTTCAGATTGGGAAAGGTTATGGAAAACTGATTTGAAATTCTCAGCATGTTGTACGCTGAAAGAAAATTATATGAAAATGACATACCGGTGGTATTTGACTCCTAGTACCGGTAAGTTGCCAGAAATGTATAAGACAAGTACAAATATCTGTTGGAAATGTAAAGAAAAAGGAGGTACCTTTTATCAAATGTGGTGGACATGGAAGGTAATAAAAGCATTCTGGGAAATGATATATAATGAATTGAAAAAAATGTTTAAAATAACTTTTATAAAGAAACCAGAAGACTTTGTATGTATGCAACGACAGCCACACGGATGTTACTAGCCCAGAGATGGAAAGAAGACATACCAGAGAAGAATGGCAAACTAAGCTATTGGATTATGCCGAAATGGCAAAACTGACCAGAAAGCTCAGGAACCAAGAAGGCCAAAACTTCAATAAAGAATGGGGAAATTTTACAATTTACCTGAGAGACCACTGTAAGCAGATGAAAACATTAGCAGGATTACAGTAACACTTGTAATGTAGAAAATATTATGGACAAAATGGAGAGAGATAAAATTTGAATATATATATAAAATGATGAAATAATATGACATGGCAATCTTAAACAATTACCATATTTACTCGAATCTAACGCTCACCTTTTTTGGCCAAATTACATTGCGAAAATTCAGGTGTGCATTACATTCAATGGCACATTTACATTTGCCGGCAAATGCTTTTTTGTTTGTTTGTTTGTTTCAAGTTCTGAAAATTGAGGTGCACATTAGATTCAATGGTGTGTTAGACTCGAATAAATTCGGTATCTTTCCTCTGCCTCCCAAGCCAAAAATATACAATAGGTTTTCATGCCGTGTGCTAAATATTATTTTTGCTCAATATAGTATAACTATAGTAGTGTACAGATGTCAGATTTGTCATGTTGGAAATATTCCCTGTGAGATGGCCTGGCTACATGCAACAAAGCACTTGTTTTGTTCTCCCGGAAGATAGGTTTGTCACACTCCCCTCATGCAGGCATGGCTATTTTTAGATGCTGGAAGCGATCCATTGCGTTCTGTTATCTATACATCACCAGCCCTGATATATAATGAAGAAACCAGGAAATGCGGTACCCAAAAGGTATGGAACTGGAAGATAAGGAACTGAGAGAATAGAGAGCAGCTGCACACATGCAGAACCCACTTCAGATACTGGTGGGTGTATTTGGAGCAACACACTTAACAGAAAAGCCTGCTGCCAAAGCACTGCGAAACCAGAAATAAGTGGCTCATGTATAAACCAAAGAGCTGAGCATTCTCCTGAGGCCAACCACTTCCTGTATCCTAAAAACTTCCATTGTTGTTGTTGTTTAGTCGTTTAGTCGTGTCCAACTCTTCGTGACCCCATGGACCAGAGCACGCCAGGCACTCCTGTCTTCCACTGCCTCCCGCAGTTTGGTCAGACTCATGTTCGTAGCTTTGAGAACACTGTCCAACCATCTCGTCCTCTGTCGTCCCCTTCTCCTAGTGCCCTCAATCTTTCCCAACATCAGGGTCTTTTCCAAGGATTCTTCTCTTCTCATAAGGTGGCCAAAGTATTGGAGCCTCAGCTTAAGTATTGACCCAGGCATCCCCAAACTGCGGCCCTCCAGATGTTTTGGCCTACAACTCCCAACAGAAAATCACAAAATGAAAAAAGAAAAAAACAATCCCTCCTTCTCAAATTTACATAAATCATATCTTGTTCTAATCATGCGTACAGAGCTGATACTTCCACACATACAAAAAATACTAATCAAATCATAATAACAAAAGATATATATATATATATATATATATATATATATATATATATATATATACACCGTGTTTCTCCTAAAATAAGACGGTCCTCAAAAATAAGCCATGTCAGGCTTCTCATTAGTAGAATAAATATAAGACATCCCCCGAAAATAAGCCGGGGGTGGGAGCCGCTTCGGGGAGCGCAGCGCAGCACGAAGAGCCTGGTGAGAGGCAGCTGCGGCTGCAGGTGAAGCCCGGGATCTGCGTGGGCGACTGGGGACGAGCACCCTGAGCGCTGCGGCGGTAGTGAAGAGGCGCCCGATCAGCCCGCTTGAGCAGGTGAAGCAGGGCGTGAGAGGGCCGGCCACACCTCGGCGCGTTTTTCTCCTCGACACCTCAGCGAGAGGTGACCGTGCATGCGCACACCAGCGCCACCGACCGGAGCAGCCCCACCACCGTGCGCTCGCCCCATTGCCGCCTGCTTTGTGGCGCTCTCCTCCTCCACTCACCCCGTCGCGCTGCTTCTCCCCTTTCGCTTCGCCCAGCGCTCATGCGGCAGGCGGCACTTTTCCCTCAGGCACCGCCGCCGCTGCCTGCCGTGTGAGCGCCAGGCGAAGCGAAAGGGGAGAAGCAGCGCGACGGGATGAGTGGAGGAGGCGAGCGCCACAAAGCAGGCGGCAATGGGGAGAGCGCGCGGCGGTGGAGTTGCTCCGGTCAGCGGCGTTGGTGCGCGCATGAACGGTCACCTCTCGCTGAGGCGTCGAGGAGAAAAACGCGCCGAGGTGTGGCCGGCCCTCTCACGCCCTGCTTTGCCTGCTCAAGCGGTCCCTGCGCCGCTCCCTCGGTCTAGCCCAACCTTAATCGGGCACAACCACTTTCCTCCTTCTTGTGCCCTAAATTGGTTCGCGAATGCCTTTCTGTGGACATAGTCCACTCTGGACGTGCTGCTGCGAGGCAGGTTCTGCGCCCGATGAGAGGCTCTCTCTCTCTGAAAGGAACCAGAGCCGCCGCGGGAGCCTGTGGCCCCTGCCTTCCCCTCGGCACGCCCGTTCCGCTCTCACTCTGCCTGGTTCCCAAGCTCTGGCCTCCGGAATGCGACAGAGGGCGAAGCGTCCCGGGTCAGGGCAGCAGGGTCAGACGAGCTCGGGGCTTCCAGGCACCGGCAGCAGGGCAGGTTCATGGCAAAAGGTGGAGCGAGCTGCTTCCACCCTCACCCTGTCAGTATGGTAGCTGGAGGGAAGGTCGCTGCTGAGGCTGGGCCGGCCTTTCCTTGGGCCGAGTCAAGAGTTGTCTTCAGCAGACACCATAGCTGCGCCCCAAAAAGCAGCTTGCTTGCTGTGCAAAATAAGACATCCCCTGAAAATAAGCCGTGGTGTGTTTTTTTGGGAGGAAAAATGAATATAAGACGTGTCTTATTTTAGGAGAAACACGGTATGTACCTGTATGCATATATATATATTAAATCAAAATTCCAGACATTCACCACCTAGTTCATGCAACAATTATTCAACACAATTTATAAGACATAAACACAAAACGAAAAAATAGTAATAAGGAATGCCAACAAAAATGAAGATACAAAAGATAAAAGTACAGATAAAAATAAAGATGAAAAAAAGAAAAAGAAAAAAGAAAAATACAAGAGTACTTCCGATTGTCTGTCCACTGTTGTCTTACAGTATGCTCTTCCTCTTACTTGTTACATTCCCACTTTCCTTTCCGGCTATTTCCGGATGATTTTTCCTTACTTTAACCTCGCATATATTATCTCTTTGTACGGATCTTAATTTAAACATATCACCAACTCCGAATTTAAGCCCTCTTTTATTAAATAGTCCTCTAATAGTTTCCACTCGCTTTGGATTTTTTGTTTCGGGGTGTTTCTTATATACGCTGTCATCTTTGCTAAGTTCATATACTCTATTACTTTATTTTGCCACTCACATACCGTCAGTGTCTCCTCCCTTTTCCATCTCTGTGCAATGAGGGTCCTTGCTGCTACCACCGCGTATAGTAAAATATTCCTCCTATCCTTGGGTATGTCTTTGGGGACCATACTTAGTAAAAACAGCTCTGGTGATTTTCCAAATGTACACTTTAGCATCCTCTTTAACTTCTCATAAATTATGTTCCAGAACCTTTGTATTTTTTTACACTGCCACCAACAGTGCATATACGTTCCAATTTGTTCGTGGCATTTCCAACACTTATTTGAACCTTCTTTATATATCTTCCTTAATTTCTCTGGTGTCAGGTGCCACCTATATACCATCTTCATTGTGTTCTCCTTAATTGCTGTGCAAGCTGTAAATCTTATACTTTCTATCCACAAATTCTCCCATTTTGTACACTCAATAGTCCTACCGAAGTCTTGTGCCCATTTTACCATGACATCTTTGACTAATTCATCCTTTAGATTCCACTCCAACAAAAATTTATATATTACTGCCAATTGTTTTCCCTCATTTTCAATTAACAATTCTTGTAATTTTGATTTAGTTTTCTGAAAACCGACTTCCCTATGTTTCCTAAATAAACTCTGTATTTGAGTATATTGTAACCAGCTTGCACAGTGATTTTTCACCTCCTCATATGGTGTCAATGTATACTGCTTGTCTACCTCCTTTATCAGGTCCTGGTACGTTAGCCACTTTTCCTTATTTCTTCCCCCCCCCCCCCCCAGGGCCGTTATTTCAAAGGGTGATGCCCACCACGGCGTCTTTGGTTCTAATAATTTCCTAAATTCCAACCATACCCTGAATATTGAGTTTTTAATTACGTGGTCAGTGAATTCCTTATATATCTTTTCATTTTCTTGCAGAAGGTATGCATGCCACCCAAGAGAGTTTCTAAATCCCTCCAGATCTAAAATTTCCCTATTGTCTAACACGATCCACTCTTTTAACCAGCACAAATTTGCCGCTGCATAATATAATTTTAAATCCGGTACACCCCAACCTCCCCTCTCTTTGCTATCCGTTAATAATTTGAACTGTATTCTAGGTTTCTTTTTACCCCAGATAAATCTACTTAAAATTCTCTTCCAATTATTAAAGATCTCAAATTTCCCGATAATTGGCAACATCTGAAACAAAAAACAAAATTTTTGGCAATATCATCATTTGCCCCCCAATTCATTTGCCCCCCAATTCACTATTAATATACTTCTTCTTAATTGTATTTCAGTTCAACAATTAAATACATATTTTGTTATGTGCAAATGGCTTTAGATACCTATTAGGTCCATAAGTTACCATATAGCATATATTCAACACAAAAAACTTTGATAATTTGTTGTTGACAAAGGACAGCTGGGCCTCATCAAACCTAAATCTGGCCCTGGTCTAATTGTGCCATTCCCTCTCCACAGAGGTGTCTCCGCAACCTTCACCCTCTAATTTAAACTATTTTATTTATTTATTTATTTCCCATCCTTTACCCTAAGGACCCTGGGTGGGTTACAGCATTCAAACACAATATTAAAAACAATTAAAAACAACATAAAACCATAAAAATAAGGTGGATCAATAGAAACATACATGCCGTTTCTCCCCTTCCCCTTTGAACAACACAAGATTGCAGGGAGTCTCCTTACTCTGTTTTGAATGAATTTTAATCAATCAATCATCAATCATTTTATTTGTATGCTGCCTTTCTAGAGTGAAAACCATGCTCAAGACAGCATACAACATATAAAAAATTACATAGCTAGAAACATAGCAAAGGTCGTCATAAACAATAAACAAAACATCAAAAAGCATACAACCAAATTGAACAATGTTCTATGACAGGCATCCCCAAACTGCGGCCCTCCAGATGTTTTGGCCTACAACTCCCATGATCCCTAGCTAACAGGACCAGTGGTCGGGGAAGATGGGAATTGTAGTCCAAAACATCTGGAGGGCCGAAGTTTGGGGGTGCCTGTATTGACCCTTCATGGATCAATGCCTTGTCGTGGCGAAGGGGCTTGAATAACTCAGAGAAGCTATGAGCTATGCCATGCAGGGCCACCCAAGATGGACAGGTCATAGTGGAGAGTTTTGACTAAATGTGTTCCACCTGGAGAAGGAACTGGCAAGTCACTCCAGTATCCCTGCCAAGAAAACTCCATGGACAAAGACAACAGGCATATAAAAACTTCCATACCCTCCAACATTCCTGAGATGAAAATAGGAAGTTTTCTCACTCCCCATCAACTGATGCTACTCGACCCCCCCCCCATTCGCCTCCCTCCACTGTTAAGTCTTATTTGTGACATACAGTCATACTTAATTTTTTATCTAGTTTACTGAATGTTGGGGGGTTTTTTATTGCTTTTTTGCTGTATTAAGTGGTATGGGAATGTAATAGATAAATAAATATAATATAAAACGCCTATACGTGTTGTTATGCTGCACCTTTAAAGAAGAAAACTGAGGATCACTCTGAGATATGTTTTCATCTCTCTTTCAAGGCTCATTTGGCCTCACTGAGTTGGAACAAATTGTTAGGGGTTGCGTTGCTTTGTTGGCGAACTCTTCCTTCACCTTTCCTTATAATTAAAAACTAGCTAAAGTGGTTTTCTTGGGCACCATTACACTTTAGAGGGTTTCGTACCGAAAGCTGTTGCTTAGAAGCACTATTTTTTTAAAAAAAATTGAAAGCCTGCTCTAAAGTGTTTCTTTCAACTTGCAATTACCTCTAAAAAGCATTTCACCAGACAGAAGGTAAAACAGCGTCTGCAGAATTATGAAACTGAGTGTATAACTGCCCAGTACGATGAGCGGTTTTGTGAAAACCAAGTTCATAGGCTCAGGAGTGAATGTTCTCATGCCTATGCAAGGCCTCGAATGCCTAGGCTGGTTTACCTTTTCTCCTGCTCCAGCTGCCAAAGGAATTTCCATGGCTGATTAAAGCTTGGGATAATGGGTGGCAGAAGGGGAATGCTTAGAGCAAGTATGGGGAACCAATGGCCCTCCAAACGTTGTTGGACTGCAACCCCCATCATCGCTTACCATTGACCGTACATCTGGAGGGACACAGGTACCCTATCCTTCGTTGACAGCCACAGACGTTGCCTCTACCCTATGACTGGAATTCTGAAACTTCTCACATCAAACCAGGGAGAGGAGGACAGCATACCCGCCAAGATTCTGCTGATGAAAATCAGGGCATGTGTCTTTTGGCATTGCGCTCTTGCCAGCTGACTTGTGCGAGGGCATGGCACCATTGCAAGCACTGGATCATCCTCCACCCTGAGCTCAGCCACAGTGGCAGCAGCGGCGGGGGGAAATGGACATTCCAGGATCAAATCAAAAGCTGGGGTGGCATCTGTAATTCCGGGATGTCCCAGGAAAATCAGGACACTTGAGGGTATGAGACAGTGAGGACACAAGGAGATAGTTTGGTCCCATGTGCCATCTTAAGTTGCCTTGTGGGGCTGGCACAATGACACAGATTCTTCCTGTGCTATGAAGAGAGGTGCTTTTCTGACATGTCCCCCTCCCCAGCTACGGAAAGTTCTGCCTAAGGATGGAAGACCATTTAGCATCCACATTGCTGTCTTTTCAGAGTGAGACTAAGAGTCTTCTGTCTTCCCAAACCTTTTCAGATCTCTGTGGTGCAGTTGGTAGCTTTAATGCAAGCATTTGATAACTGTTTTGGTTTTTTTTTCTGCTGTATGTTGTATTCTGTTAGTTTTTAATTCAGGTTCTTATGCTGATCGTCTCTTACAGGGCCGTCTTTAGAATATGCACTGCCGGGCTGCAAAGATCCGCCCAGCACCCCCAAATATAGTTTAGCCCCCAGATTAGACATTATTGCCCAGCAGTTGCCTGGCAATTGCCACCTATCACCTGCCCGATCAGCGGAAGCAGCCACCTGTCACTCACGATTGATGCAGCTGCAGCCAATACACAGTGGACATTGCCGCAGTCACCAATCGCTCGCCCAATTGCCTCTGACACTATCCTGCTCACGGTAACACCCATCCCAATGAGGCACATCCCATGTGTAAAATGACACACACACACCATTTTAGACTTAATTTTTGGGTTAAAAAAGGTCATCTAAATAATACCCGGAAAAATACAGTATTTGTTATTTCATAACAGGTAGATAGTTAAAAGCTTAGGCGGCTTCAGTGGCGTGCACCTGGCGCCCACCAAAATTCAGTGCCCAGGTGCCCCGCACCCCTTGCACCCCTGGGTAAAGACGGCCCTGGTCTCTTAAGATCATTGTGGCTTTATTGCAGCACAGCCTTCTTTGTACCCTGCCTACAGAATTTATTTTATGTGGGATCTCCTAAATAAGATAAGCACATATTTGGAGCAAGGATATGGAGCTGCTGTATGTATTATATCTGCAGCCCACAGTGTTCATAGATATGTGATAATGCAGTCCATTTTTGCTACACAGCAAAATATCTCCGTATAGAAACCCATCATATGTGAATTGGCTTAATTGAAGACTCAAGTCTTTCCATTTTTCTCCAAGGACCTTAATCCTCCCTATACAATTTGTAAGCACTCAGTAGCTTGCGTTGTGAATTGTGTGTGGTACTCTGAGCAAATGAGAGAAAATTGAAGAAACTTTATCTTTGAGAACTAAAGTGCATATCCTGCAAAACCACCCAAAAAACCCCCCAAAAAAACCTTCACATCGCTTTGGCATGACAAAAGTGTCATTTGGACCCAACGTGGGTCCTGCTTACACAAGTTCTATCACGGCTTTTTATTTTTATTTTGTCATCTTCCATTTCTTTTGTCATGTTTACTTGGAGAATTCCAACCCAGCTGTTCCATGATATGAAAGGCAAACATTTCTTTTATCAACAAAATATCCTGCCTAATTAATCTCTTGCTAGCTTCCTTTGTCTTTGTGTTGTGTGATAGTGCTTGTGTGTGTGTGTGTGTGTGTGTGTGTGTGTGTGCACGCCTATGTTTTAACCACAAGATTTTTGCAGCTAGTGTTACACAGAGCTGACAAGGACAATTATCATTAAAAACTAAGCAGAAGAAAGCTATGGTAATGAGGAGAGTGGCAATCCCATTCACCGAGGCTCTGTCAGTGATGAAAGGAGTAAACTGAACCTACCTTTTTTTATATAAATAGATAACAAAGCAATTACAACACGTAAAGCAATACAGAGAAAACAATCATTTACTGGAAAACGGAGAGAACAGCAGATTCTGGCAAACACAAAGGGAAACAACTTGCAGAAAAGATAATTTGCTATATCAAAACCTATTATGAATAGATGACATGTTTTTAAAAAGTGCAAAACAAAACACTATAAGCAGAAACCTGTTAATTACAATGCAACCAAAGTAGGGGAAATCTCTAGTCTCTGGGTGGCTGGGGTAGAATCTAGGGCATATTTTTCGGCTAGAGTTGCACATTCATGTGATAATTAATCTGTCGTGGTCAAGTTGACTTTCCATTGACAGTTACAGCTTGCTTAGGTTGAAGAGGCTCTCGGGGAGAGTACCAATGTGTGATAGAAGTTTCGGGCCAACTGGCTAGCACTTGATAACAGTGCATGAACGTGAAAACAATGGTGGTACAAATTCGCCCTCCTTCAGCGACATGAGCGGCTGGTGACATCTGTGGCTTGTGGCCTGTTAATTTACATATTTAGACCACTTCTGCATTTTGTCACATACAAAATATGGCATGCAGAAAACGTAAACAACAACAAAAATACAAAAAAATACGCACACAAAAGAACATGAGCACAAATATGCTAACAAGTATATGCAGGTGGAGCTGTGGTCGAAACCACAGAGCCGAGGGCTTGCCGATCAGAAGGTCGGTGGTTTGAATCCCCGTGACAGGGTGATCTCCGGTTGCTCAGTCCCAGCTCCTGCCCACCTAGCAGTTCGAAAGCACAACAAAGTGCAAGTAGATAAATAGGTACTGCTCCAGCGGGAAGGTAAACAGTGTTTCTGTGCACTGCTCTGGTTCGCCAGAAGTGGCTTAGTCATGCTGGCAACATGACCCAGAAGCTTGTCTGCGGACAAATGACGGCTTCCTCGGCCTATAGAGTAAGATGAGCGTGCAACCCCAGAGTCGTCCACGACTGGACCTAACGGTCAGGGGTACCTTTACCTTTACCTATATACAGTCGTACCTTGGTTGTAGAACGCCTTGGTCCTTGGACATTCTGGCTCCTGAACACCACAAACCCGGAAGTGAGTGCTCCAGTTTGCGAACATTTTTTGGAACGTTCGACGCAGCTTCTGTGGCTTCCGATTGAGTGCAGGAAGCTCCTGCAGCCAATCGGAAGCTGCGCATTGGTTTTTTAACCGTTCTGGGAGTCGAACGGACTCCCAGAATGGATTAAGTCTGACAACCAAGGTTGTACAGATAATGTTTTCTTCTCTTTCCAACACTCTCCTCAACCTCTCTTTTACCTAGGACTCCACCCAAGGACCTTGGCTCTCACCAAGGGCCCAAACAAATGCAAGGATCAACCCCTCTCCCCCAAAAAATCTCATAACGAAGAGGCTTCTTGGAACTTGCTGGCATCATTCTTGTCCATATTCTACGCTTGCTTAGAATATGGGCAGCACCCACGTTTTGGTGGAGCTTCCTCGTTCAGCTGCTCCCCCTGTGCCTGGTTCCAGGCTAGAGAAGTTTCCTAGGGGGTACACAAAGGATGGCAAATAGTACACCCCCTCCTTTATCTGACCTCTGCGGCCCTCTTCTCTTCCAGCTGCTATGACCTAGATGCCTACAGTAGAAAGGGCATAGCTTAGAGCACAGAACTCTGGGTTTCTTTTGTCATCACGGCCCAGGTGAAAATGAAATTAAGTAGACGTAATTCTGCGTAGGGTTGTGGCATTTAGAGTGCATGTATTTTTAAATTGCTTTCATTAAACACAGACGAATATTTTGGACAGGGCACTCCACTGTCTCTCGAGACAGACATATGCCAACAACAACAGCTTGACAGTTTGGCTCCTGTAGTTATAGGCTGCAGAAGAATTTTACTTTTCTGGTGCTTTCTCTCTCCCCCTCCCCCCTTTCTTTCTTTTCCTTCAGAAGGAAAAATACCCCTCTGGCTTCTAAATATGTGCTTTCTTTTTATTGCATGATTGTAAAAATAATGCTTGTCTAAAAAGCAGCCATTTGGAATATAGCACTATTTCATGCTCTCTTTTAAGAAGTCCAATAAATGCAACTTCTACTGCTGTTCCTTCCTTTTTTTTTCCTTTCCTTCCCGCCCCCCGCCCCTCCACAGGGAGAAACTACATGCTATGCTATATTTACGTTAGCTGAAGCTCTGATTATGAGGGAAACAACCCTTAACTGCAAAACGGAGGATGATAAATAAGGCTTAAGCAGGGCAGTAATATAAATAAATATATCCTTAATAAACTCTTGACCGGTTAATGGAAGGGCTCTTGGGGGAAAGAAGGGAGAATGAGAGCAATTTGTCACATTAAAATAGCTCATAGCTAAGAGAAGGTATTTTGCCCCCAGTTGCAAGACGACATGATGGGAAATAGATTCTGTTTCCATATGCTTCGTATTCCAGCTCATTGCAATGAAGAATAATTGATTTCTACTCTATAATTTAAGAACCAGCAAGATACTGCTGAACACGGCTTTCAGTCATCAGTAAAAGCTGTCCAGAATATACCTAGTTGCTCCCCCCCCCTTTAGGAACAGAAGGTTCTTGGACTTCAGACTCTTGCAAAGGAGACTTGAATTTAAAATATAGCTGTCATACGAGGGCAAACAACAGCTTCCAAAATCTGCACCACCTTTTCTATAAGACAATGGCAAACGTTGCCAAATGTCTCCACTCAAGATCTGTTCTCTCAAAATCCTAAGGCAGGATTCTGGATGGGTTCGAACCTGCATTTGCATTGTATCCAAATAATTTTTATTTCTCCTGTACGCATATCCTCCAACATTTCTCTGATGAAAAGAGGGATGCTCTATTCCATAAAAAATAGTAATAACAATTTTATTATTTAAACCCATCTGACTGGGTTGCCCTAGCCCAGGGGTCCCCAGACTAAGGCCCGCGGGCCGCATACAGCCCGAAGGCCTCTTTTATCCGGCCCGCGACGACCATGACGACCCCCGCCGCCCGCTGACGCCGCCTGCTTTTATCGGTGCAAACGTCATTTCCGGTGCACTTCCGGGTCGGGGGGGAGGCCCATGCGCATGCGCACAAACGATTTTCAGCGCTTTTTTCCAACCCGGAAGTGCGCCGCCACGCCAGTAAGAGTGTGTGTGCATGCGCATGGGCGCGCACTCCCCCGCCCTCCGGCCCGAAGCCGAGTAAGTTTGGGGAACCCCTGCCCTAGCCAATCTGGGTGGCTTCCAACATTATACAAAAACCGAATCAAACATTAAACATTTTTTAAAAAACAAAACTTCCCTCCCCAGGGCTGCCTTCAGATGTCTTCTAGAGGTTGTGTCGTTACTTATCCCCTTGGCTTGGGGGGTCACATAACTCCATACCCTCCAACATTTCTCCAGTGAAAATAGGGACGTCATAAGGAAAAGCTGGACATTCTAAGGATCAGATCTGTGAATCCTGGAAAATAGGGACACTTGCTGGATCTGCTGTACAGATATTAGCATATCCCACAAAGTGTTGTGCACATCCAACATTTGCCAATATTTATGGTCAGGTGGCGATAAGATGCCACTGGAAAGCCCAAAGAAACTGATCCCTTTATTGGAACCTGATCAGGCATATTAAGAAATGTGAATGGGTGCATTTACTATTTGAAAAGGGGGTTAATATGCATATGCAAATCCTGCAAAACTGAGCGTCACTCACTATCGGGCAATAGTAATAATGGATAATAAAGAAACGTTGCGGAAATGCAGAGAGAATATAAAGAAACATTCTTGATCTGAACCAGCTGAGCCTTCCTTTCTTCTCCCTCTTGAAAAAAGGAGAGCAAGCTTTGCTGCTCTTGCCAAGCTTGCAGCCAGAATTTCCTCGCTGATGGAATACCAAGTAGTATATTTATTTATGGAGCTGCAAGGAATGGCTTTAATTAAAATAAAACATTTCATCCATCTTGGATCCAAATAGACTTTCAGATGAAAACATCACTTTGAATTTGATTTGGCTTGCTGGAGCAAAACCATTAGAATGAATCGCTGCTGCGTCCCTGGCTAGCATACTAAAACAATGGCTCGCATTTCTTCTTTCTTTGAGGAAGTTTGGGGCAATTAAAGAAAGTGAAAAGTAGTGAAAAGTAGAGGAATACTTTCTGCGCCTAGTTTATGATCATCTAAAATACGGCTGCTAACCCCTAGCTTCCCAACCCATGATCCCAATGAATTTCCCTCTCCACAAAAAAAAAAAACACCCTTATTGAGGGCTGCCTTTGGCATAAATAGAAACTTCTCTCCTAGCAAAATAGCAAATTTGGGGGAGAACTAATTGAATCAGGACTGTGGCAGGGAGGAAAGGATTAAGCCCAGGCTTGTTTTGTGTGGCTGCGCATAGAGACATATTGTGGTGGTTCTTTGTTAAATCCAATTGTGCAGTTAGCCTCGCTTCTAATTTGGCCCTAGCATGTTCCTGATTTGCATTAACCTCCAGCATAGCTGCCAAGTCTCCCGTTTTCCCCGGGAAACCCCCGTTTTTCCAGCTGTCCCCAGCCGAAAAAAACAGATTTTTTTGTTTTTTCCCGGTTTATTCCGGCGCGGCGGCCATTTTGGAACTGGGCACAGCAGCATCAAAAGTCACTTCTGAGCATGCTCCGCCCAGTTCCAAAATGGCCGTCGTGCTACTTCCGGTATGCTACTTTCGGTCCGGTCCCTTATTTTTCAGAGAGGAACTTGGAAGGTATGACCTCAAGTTGTGCAACTCATTCCTTTATCAAGTGTTTATGCAGATTGTTCAAAAGCATGAATGATCTTTAACTCATATGCACACACTTCTTCAGCCAACTCTCTTAGAGTTTATGTTATCCCTGGCCATTATGTACTAGGCTGATAAACAGCAGAGCAGATACAGGCCTAAAATGACTTGAACTGCCTGTGACTTTAATTAAGGAATGTGGGTTTTGGTGAACTGAAGGAATTCTCCTTTAGTTCATAGCTACATTCCATGTGTCGGCGATGTAACTATTCCTTTTCATCTAAGAGAAAGAGGTGGAGAGGTGGAGGAGAAGGTGAATATTTCATGTAAGATTACATTTATCTTTTTTCCACGTCAGAAGCGATAAGCAAAGCCAAATACCCTGAGCAGAGAAATGATCCTTCAAAATGTGGGGTGGGGGAAGATTCTTGACATTTTAACAATAGCAAGCTATTAATATAAATCGTGTCCTCCTTTAAAGAGGGCACATGTTGCGGTGAGACCTGGCAACCAAACCCTTTTGTTTTGGGTGGGTACGATTGGATAGCCACAACACCCTATTGGTAGGTCCCTTGATGCTGGGTTGAATCAGGCCAATGGGACGCTAGCGAAACCGATCAAGGGACCTATATATGCCAGTGCACGTGACCCAGAGATTCCTCTTTTGGCCAGTGCATCGGAACACCCACCCACCTCTCCCTACTTTTAGGGCTTTTTTGCGCTTGACTTTGCAATGCCATCATGTGTTTTCTGCCGTTGGAGACAGGGGCACGGCAGGAATTTCCCCCACTTGGCTGATTGGCTGGTGCCACTTGGATTTCGCCTGCCGTGTAACAAATCATCACAACTTGTAAGGTTGCGGATAGGCTCTGGTTCAGGTGATAGGGATGGGAGAATGCTCTCGCCATCCCTATGTGAAGGGTATTCCATTAAAGGAATCCAGGGACTCAATGGTTTGGTCAACACTGAGAGGGGTTGTGCCCATGTCTGAGTCCAGGGGGACATCTGGGTGACATAGCATGTCCTGGCTTTCCGCCATTCCAGGTGTTCACCCTAGGCTGACCTATGGTAGAGCCCTGGATCAGCGCTACCTGCAATGGTGCAGGGAGCTAGTCGAACCAGAGCCTATGCAACCACTCACCTGATGTAATCAATAAAGTTGTGGCCTAAATTCTGCCAAAAACAAAATCAAAATTTGAATCTTGTTTGAATTTATTTAAGGGGGGAGGTTTAAAGGTCTAAAAACGCAATTCACTTTGCTTGAACACAGTCACAATGCGCTTTCAGTGCAAGTTGTGTGTGTGTGTGTGTGTGTGTGTGTGTGTGTGTGTGTGTGTTGTGTTTTGTTTTGCATTAAATATATTTTCGGCACATCAAATCCAAGACTAGTGGTAGCAAACTCTTTGAATGCCTGCGTCTAGCAAGGAGGAATTAATTCAAAACGTCCCTTTCGCAAATGACAAAATCCAAATAAAACGGATGAATGTTGTATGCAAGAGCATGACAAAGGCTAACAGAGCAATTTCAGGATTTGTTATCCACATGCTGGCAATGACAAAATACTTTAAACATTATTGCTGATGCCTCAGATAGCATAATCCTGCACAAATGCTAATAAATATAGACCCAGTACAGTCTTTCAGTGGGGTAAAAGCACTCTCAAAAAGCCTGAAGTAAGTGAGATGATGGTTTTTTAGGCTAGCTAATTTTAATACAGTCATACCTTGGTTTTTGAAGAGCTTAGTTCTCAAATGGTTTGGCTCCCGAACACCGCAAACCCAGAAGTGAGTGTTCCAGTTTGCAAACTATTTTTGGAAGCCAAACGTCCAGCGCGGCTTCCGTGACTTCTGGTTGGCCGCAGGAGCTTCCTGCAGCCAATCAGAAGCTGTGCTTTGATTTCTGAACATTTTGGAAGTCGAACAGACTTCCAGAACGGATTCCATCTGACTTCTGAGGTACGACTGTACTATGAAAAGCAAGGGTTTGAGTGACATAGAACTCTTTTACAGGCCAGGGAAAACAAGTGAAATATTCTCACGGGCCCCGATCCACTGGAATAGTGTCCTTCTCAAGTCTTATTACAAAAAATGGGTACTATCATCTTCTACGTGAATCATCACAACGGTGCTTACTCAGAAGAATTCCCTGGTGGATTGTGCCCAGTGCCAGCCACTTATGCTTTTAGAACCAAAGAAATAGAACAAGTAGTCAGTGATATGCAGATACTATAGTTATAGGGAACAGGAAATACCGCCCAAATGTACCAAGGGATAGACCCAAAATTATGAAAGCCTTGGGAAATGATATATAATGAGATGAAAAAAATGTTTAAAATAACTCCCCCTCCTAAAAAAAAGAAAAAAACCAGAGGCATTTTCGTTAGGAATTGTTCAGACCAAGGTTTCCAGGAGTCATAAAAAATTATTTATGTATGCAAAAACAGTGGCTCCAGTTTTGTTAGCCCAAAAATGGAAAGTGAGAGAGGTCCCTAGTAAGGAGGATTGGCAGCTTCAGATGATAGAATCTGCAGAGCTAGCAGGTCTAACAAGCAGTATAAGAGAACAAGAAGAACAGGTATTTAAAGAGGAGTGGAAAATCTTTGTTGAGTATATTGAAAATAATTGTGCACAGTTAAAAATGCTGGCAATATAAAAGTAATTCAACAGTATAACATATTGTGAAGTGTTGTAAGAAAGGTAAATTGAATTAGCTGGATTTATTAAACTTTGCAGAAATGCTGGATGAATTAAACGAACCTTGGAGGGGGAGAGAGGGAGGTCAATGAACGTTTGGTATAAGGAAAGATGTTTAATTTGAAATGTAAAACTTGAAAATTTAATAAAAATTATAATACCAAAAGAATTATGAAAGCTGTCCTGGCTTCTGATTTGATTCCTGAATGTCCCTGTTTTCCCCACCCTGTTTCCTGCCACTACATTTGCTATTGTTTAAGATAAAACTTATTTGGGAAAGAAACTACTTTTGTCATTTTCATGGACGTTTATTGTTTGTTTACAAATAGTTGCCTTGGTGATATTATCTTTTTTTTTTTTTTTAACATAATTTTTATTGGTTTTTACAAATTACAAAAGATGGTACATACATAAACACCTTTTCCACCTTCTTCCCACCCCCCTCCATGGGTCCTCCCCTGCCACAGAAGTATCCCACGCAGGTGATCAGTCAGAAGTGGTCCATTTTATGATTGGGTTTCTGTCCTCCTCCCCCTCCCCTGCCCCCCAAGCCCCCCCCTGCCACCAGGGAGCTCCAGTGAACCAGGGCAGTACGCAGGAGTTCATCCATCCAACCATCTATTGTCATACCAAAAAAAAAAGAAAATACAAAAAGAGAAAAAGAGAAAAAAGAGAAGAGGAAAAAAAAAGACAAAAAGGAAAAAAGACAAAAAAAAAAATTCATCATAATTGTTAAATTCATAATTGTTAAACCATATTTTGTGGGCTTCCCCACCCTCCCACCCTTCCCCGGTTTTCCTCCCTTATTTATCATCTTCAACAGTTTCATAGTTCATATTTTATAACATACACCTTTATATCTTATACCACTTTTAAACTATTATCATTTTCGCCTATTGTCCAATCACTGAGAAATCAAACTCCCATTTTTTCTTCCCGTGCCTAATTTTTACCCCTCTATAGGCCTCCATATTTTCACCTTTTTCCAGAATCAATTCACTTTTTAAACCTATAACTATTCCCAAACTAACCTTACTCCCCCCGAGTACCTGCTCCACCCCTCCAATCCAGCAAGTTCCATAGTCAGCAGTCCAGTTATAGTCCTATTAACCCATCCTTACAATCACCACTTCACTTTCCCTTCACCCCACCCCCTGTTTGCAGTCTTTTGCCATCCAGGCCTCCATATCAGACCCCTGAGCTTCTTCTCTTCTCTGCTTAATTTTTCCTTCTTCCCTGTGGTCATTCTGGAGTTCCAGTAAATCCAGTCGTGCCCCCCTCAAAGGGGAGGCACTCCATCCAACTTTTTGTAGAGTAAAATCATCATTTTTTTCGTGATGGGCTTCATTTTGTGTTAAATCATCACAGTCGTCATCATTGTCATTCTCACATTCATCTTCTTCAGTTTCAAAAGCTTCATCTTCTAGGAAATCATATTCTGTCATCACAATCTGGAATTGTTGCTGTAACACTAGCCGTTGTGTCTCCTCTTGACATAGTTCTATTCTTGTTTCCCACATTAAGGTCAAAACAGTCCGCTGAAACTCAGGCGGGTACCTTTTTGTTGACATAGTTCAGTCCTGTCAAGGTCAAAACTTGTCACATGGGGTGGAATATGATCGCAGTCTATTTTCTCGACTCCATTTTAACAAGCTGGCTGCATTCTTAAAAATAAAGTTCGAACTCACATTTCAAAAGCATATAAACCAAAAAAAAATTCCCAAAAAGTCCAGAGATAAAGATAGAAATAAAATTTAACTATAAATCCTGGTCAGCTCACTGGGTTTTCTGGGCTGCCGGCTCCCGAGAAAAAGAAAGGTCTTTCTTAGTCTTAACTTCATTCTGCAGGGCAATCACAACAGTCTCTCTCCCCTTTTACCCTGCATTTAGGGGAGATTCTCTTTGATGCCTTTGAGGAATCCTTTTAAGTTAAAATCTTCTGTTTACGGCTTCGGGTTTCTGTTTACTGTCTCTTATGTTACCGTGGGGGGGGGGGTGGCTTCCTCTTTTCCCCTCTCTCCCAGGTCCAAATTGTTGCCTTAATTTACATTCCAAAGAATCCAAATTACTCACAGTCTATTCATTTGCTGAATGTTCTTTGAAGAATTGGCCACCTCCACTTCCCAGACTCGCAGCTTCGCACTCTCAGAGCAGCAATGTCAGCCTGTCCGCCGCGGTTCACCTCCTCGCTCTCGGGGGCTTAAACAAAGCCGATCCGGGGAGGAGAGAGCCCGCTTTTGGCGCCGCCAGGCAAAATCTGTCCCCAAAAAGCACGATTTGGGGCTTTTAAGGAGGTTTCGTTTCGCTGGAACGATTCCCTCCACCTCTGAAGCGCCGAGGTCCGCTCCGCTGTGCGGACCCCCGTCTGAGCAAGATGGCGTGGTCAACCGGAAGCCCTTGGTGATATTATCTTGTGTCGATTGCAGTAGTCATTGTCTTCTTTTACTCGTAGCTGAGTAAGATTGTCTTCCATAAACACAATTTTAACAGTGAGACTGTAAGGGACTGTGGAGGCCAATTCTGGATCCACACGCCCTTCCACAGTGGGGACATTGGTTTCTGGGTGGGAGTTGATCACGGTGAGGGTTTGCCAAACATGCCTTCCTCTTAGCACGTTTCTCCCTTTCGTTCTGAGTTTGAGCGTCTTCAAAGCCCATGACACCTTTGGTCATTGTATCGCTACCCTGTTCATTGTTTTATTGTCCTCCTCCCTTGGGCAGCTACCGGTAGTAGTGGATGTTGGAGAATGGGTGTGGAGGGGGAGAGGCTGGTGCTGTGTCACCTAGAACCAGGCACCACCTTCACCTGCGCCGACAGAGCACACTATTGCAAGCTCAGCATTGAATCTCGCAAGTGAGCGCACCATGTCATGTCTTTAAAACCTTGCAAGGAGGGGAAATTTGTTGGGACATCTTTGTCATTCTGCCCAGTTCCAAACATCAGGCCCTGCTACCTAACTCCAGAACGATGACTCCTGAGCACACATCTGCTGCAGAGCCTGTAGCCGTACTTACCTGAAGAATGATCTCTTACGTTCAGGGAAGATCCTCTGTTTGTGTGTGTTTGGGGAGGGAGCCTGGAAAAAATGAGTTAAAATCAGTAAATCATTTTCATAAGGCTTGCTGAACTAACCAAGTCTAAGGACGGTGCCTAGAACTCATTAGAGGCAGTGCCAGCTTGATTCTATTAGGTAGAAATTTCCGTAACTATATCCACTTTTTTAAAAAAATCGATGATGGTCAGACAATGCCAGAAATGTCTCAGTAGCAGATCACAAAGATCTGGCAGGGGTATGGTGAATAAGATGACCACACTGGCCCCAGTTGTTTAAAGATTTATATTCAATAGCAAGAACCTTGCAGATTGCTCAGTAGGCTATTTGCAACTAGTGCAGCTCCCTCAACACAGGTGTAATATGCTGTCAGCAGCTCGTGTATAATAGCATCTGGGCTGCCAAATTCTGCTCCAGCTGCAGTTTCTGAACCAGCCTCAAGGGTAGCCTAACATAAAAGACATTATAATAGTCTGTCCTCGAGGTTAATAATGATTAAACCACTATAGCCAAACGATTCTGAACTTGGAATGGCCACAGGTGACTAGGGATGTAAAAAATTATAATTTCCCATTCTGCTCTGTATGTCACAAACAGCACCGTTTCTTTGCTGCTGCAGTTCTGGTTCTTAAAAAATGAAAAGAAAACACGTTATTTGGCCCACTGTTTGCTATGGCCAAATTTAACAATGTATGTCATTGCGCTATTGTTACGTGACTCCACCCTGTTTAGGGAAGTTTTTTAATGTTTGATTCTATTTTTAATATTCTGTTGGGAGCTGCCCAGAGTGGCTGGGGAAACCCAGCTAGATGGGCAGTGTATTAATAATAATAATAATAATAATAATAATAATAATAATAATAATAATAATAATTTTGAGGGAGGAAAGGAATGTCATCAGTGATATAACTGGGGGGAAATGGCAGCGGATTGTGGACTGAATGGGAAGGGGTAACAGTGAATACCGACACCATTTGCCTATCTGATTTCCATTCCTGATTGCAGAAGAGCACGCCAACTGACACAATTTCCAGAATCGTTTCCTGTTTTGACAGAATTCTGCAACATCTCTACAGCTGATGCACCAAGGCTGATGCAAAAGGCCCTCCTAGTCACTGAGGTAACCTGAACATCCAGCCCCTCTACCTCTCCTGTGCAGATGTGCCAAGGGCTAAGGTGTTTTGGGCCGCCTCAATATCTGTGGCAGTGGGCTGCCCCCCTCTCAGCATTGAGGGGGGCAGAGGAGGCCGACCACAGGACTGAGCTCAGTGCAGGCTCCTCCTGGTCACAAGAGAGGAGAAGCTGCAAGCCACTGAAGCCCCACCATGCTGGGCTCTGTGTTTTGTCTCCTCCCAACAATTCACCTCTGCTCCTTGGAGAGTATCCCTGGATTCCTCTCTGTCTGAAACACACTTAATACCTAAATACCTCTGTGCTTAATGATGGAGCTAAGACAGGCCTTCCTCAATCTAGTGCCCTAAAGATGCTCATTCATTCGGTTTATTTGTGTCAGGATGCTGTCAGCAGCTCCCGGCTGGTTGGCCAGGAAAGTATAAAGACAATAAAAAGTTTCTTACAGTCCTTTTGTCCTTTTTTATTTCAAACTTTACAGAGCCCCCAGCATCTTGGATAATGGCATCGTCCTGAGTGAATCTACACACACACACACACACACACACACACACACACACACACCTCAGACTTCTTCATTCATTGCCGTCATCATCTCCTCTATGTGCGCCACTAAGCACCCTCTGTCTTTGAGTTCTTTGGTCTCCTACTTTTAAGGCTCGCCGGGTTCCGGGAGGTGGAGGGTCTGGGATGCTTTCTAGTGACAAGGGGTCAGCCGGCTGCTGCTCCAGCTCTGCCTGCTCCTCCTCTCCCATTATTTCCCAACTTCCCCCCCTCATCTGCCTCTGAGCTGTGACCTCCCACAAACCCCTGTTGTAAATCGATACTGTCTTCCTCTTCCTCCTCCCTGGAAGGGTCAGGATGGGGAGGTGGTCTCCACCATTCTTCCTCCTCTGCCCAGCCCCTGACAATTTGTATGGCACTTTTCAACACAGAGACATAAATCATGCTCAAAGTGGCTTACAGCAAAGAGAACAGGAATGCAACTCAAACAGCCACTTCAAAACCATTTCACAATAACAAAGGCACTGGGTTCTGCCCAACCTGGAGTGCCCAGCGCATACGCATGATGTCACATGGCAGAGGCGTAGCAAGGTCAGGTGGTACCCGGTGCGGAAAATTTCTTGTCACACACACACACACACACCACACACAATGAAATTATTAGAAGGAGAAATAAGATACAATCACAAGTGTTATTTTCTGGTTTATTTACTGAACATTTTGAGCATAAGCACTTTTGGTTTAGCAGCCCAGGGTGCCATCTGCAGTGTCCACGCGTCCTGGAGCCCAAGCGCTGTTGGCGGCCACCTCGCCCTCTGTGGGTGGCTGCTTCCTCGGCAAGGCTGTAGTCGGCCTTGGCAACATCAGCCCTTGCCTTGCCTTGCCTTCGCCCCACCCCATGCAACAGCCAATTGGGCAGTTGGGTTGGGGGCAGGACGAAGGTCCCAAGACAAGGAAGGTGGCATCCAGGACCCGGGAAGCTCTGTCCACCTCTCGGAGAGGAGCTTCAATAAGTTTATTTTTTAAATAATTTTTTTCCATTTGTCACCCCCCTCTGTGGTGACACCTGGGGCACCCCGCCCCCTTTTACGCCCGGCAGGGCCCGGTGCAGCCACAGAAAAGGCCCAACAGGGCCCATTGTAGCTGTGTGAAGGCCCAACAGGACCCACCACAGGCCAAAGAATATTGAGGACACGGTCCTCCCCTTGAAAATTGGGGGGCCCTCACCCCCCACTCAATGGTGCCCCTGCACAACAGCACGGCAAAACAATAGCAAATATTGTCGGACTCCCAACTCCCGCCAGCCCCATTCAGCGTGGCCAACAGTCAGGAATGATAGGAGGTGTAATTCAACAACACCCAGAGGGCCAAGAGTTGGAAAAGGCTTCCCTAAGAAGCCAGAGTCTTCCACATGGCAATATAGTCCATGATATGCAACTCTGGCATTTAAGTTCTGTAAACCAAGTGCACGTGTGGCCTATACATATGTCTACATATATTAATGGGACATCTGTGTTATGTTTAGTGTCGGGGAAGCACTGTCTTCTGCACTCTCCCTCTCTGAATTGTGTCCAGCGAGCCAGGGAATGAGCTAGCCGTCTAGGAGGACAGAAGCATCTCATGTGTTGCAGCCTTCCAAAGCAGCAGGAACGTACGAGGTTGTAATTCTGCCGACATTTGCAAGGTCTTAAAAAGTCACTGACTGCCTTTGCTCGGAAAACATCTGCAAAGCCAGCTGCACATGGACAACGCCAACGACTAAGAGGAAAACAAGGCAATAAATTCTGTTTTTAAAGTCGAGATGACAGGCACAAAGGCTGCTGAATGGCCGTTTTTGTGGAGGGATAAACATGAAACCTCTGCTGCAGCGGGAGGAATGGATGGACGGGCAGATGGACAATCCCCAGTTAGATCTATAAGGAAAATATTGGAAACAGTGGTGCATGTGTATTTTTGTATGCAACTATCCACAAGCAAAGTGAGAACACTCTCTCTGAAGTAGAATCATAGAACTGTAGAATTGGAAGGGATCACGGGGGTCATCTAGTCCAAACCCCTGCCACGTAGACACCACAAAGCTTAAACTAAAGCTCCCAGGGGTGCCTCCGGTTCAAATCACCCTCCTCCCAACTGCTTTTAGCTATGCATTAATAGCAGGTGAGGACCCAGGTGGCGCTGTGGGTTAAACCACTGTGCCTAGGGCTTGCTGATCAGAAGGTCAGTGGTTCGAATCCCTGTGATGGGGTGAGCTCCCATTGCTCGGTCCTAGCTCCTGCCAACCTAGCAGTTCGAAAGCACGTCAAAGTGCAAGTAGATAAATACAGTAGGTACTGCTACAGGGGAAGGTAAATGGCATTTCCGTGTGCTGCTGTGGTTCGCCAGAAGCAGCTTTGTCATGCTGGCCACATGACCTGGAAGCTGTACGCCGGCTCCCTTGGCCAATAATGCGAGATGAGCGCGCAGCCCCAGAGTCGGTTACGACTGGACCTAATGGTCAGGGGTCCCTTTACCTTTACCTTTAATAGCAGGTGAGGGGCAGTCCCCCTCTTTCCCTGCACAGCGGCCCCAATCTAAATCACGTAGAGAAAGAGATGTTTTGAGAAACAGAAAGGGGCCGAAAGCTTAAGCAACAGACCTCCCATGTCCCATCTATTCTGGACATCAGATGCCTTTCCAAAAATGTTGACACGGGAACACAAACCCTCCGTATTGAGAAGCGCAAGCCCTGCAAGGAGCTGCAAATGGGGTGTGCTCCCAGGAGAGTCCCGTGAGCCCTTCCACGAACTCACCCAGAAAAAGTGTTTCCTTTGGTGCGAGATTGCGGCACCCAAAATGGCTGCCGCTTATCTCACACAAGAAAAGAGGATACCCCTTTTTTCTGGGACACTTGGCAGGTATGCAACTGGCCCCTGGGCCTTCTGCTGTGCAGGCCTGTTTTGACGTACTTTTTTTTTCTGCTGCTGCTCATATGCGCTTCAAGTCACAGGCAAACGCTTGAAGCAGAAAGCCACAGAGCTGATCTGAAATGCTTAGCCATTCCCTGAATGTTCTCACCTCCATTAATTTTTTATTCTTTTGTGCGTTTGGGAAGGATAGATTTTTGGAAGGACGGATCAAAGGGTAGCTGTGCCGTTTTGAGCCTCCTGATGAGAATCCAACCATTGCAAACTGAAACATCCAATGGCAGGCTGGCAAATGTAACTTTCATTCTCTCGCTTATAAAGGTGGAAAGGTATGAGGGAAATTATGCTGAACTTCTGCTTGTTTTCAGATTTATTTGTGGTCAAATCCTGGTCGTGTCTATCCCATTGGATTCCCACCCCCCTGGAATCCATGAGTGGTTTAGGATTATTGGAAGGAACTTCTGAACTCTCTGGCTTAATCCATGGAACCAGGACCTCATCAGAAGGTTGTGCACCCGCTGCCTAACATCTGAGTCCTTTTGTTTGCCTCACAACTTTAGAAGTTATCAGAGTTAACAGCAGGCTCACAAGCAAAAACAAGGGTGGTAGAATAAGCCACAATGTAGATAAAAGGTAAAGGGACCCCTGACCATTGGGTCCAGTCGTGACCGACTCTGGGGTTGCGGCGCTCATCTCGCGTTATTGGCTGAGGGAGCCGGCGTACAGCTTCCAGGGGATGTGGCCAGCGTGACAAAGCCACTTCTGGCGAAACCAGAGCAGCACACAGAAACGCTGTTTACCTTCCCGCTGTAGCTGTTTATCTACTTGCACTTTGATGTGCTTTCGAACTGCTAGGTTGGCAGGAGCTGGGACCGAGCAACGGGATTCGAACCGCCGACCTTCTGATCGGCAAGCCCTAAGCTCTGTGGTTTAACCTGCAACACCACCTGCGTACAATGTACAATGTAGATACATCTACCTAATATTAATAAATGTAAATTAAATATGGTAAAACTTAAAAATACATATCTAATGCTTGACGGTTACCCCACCACCATTGCAAGCAGTGGCCAGAACCCTGAAGGTGGGAGCAAGTGTGTTAAAATTAAAATTATCAATAAAAGACAGTAAAATACTTATTTAACTAAAGGAGCATCTCCACCATCGTTCAGCACAGACAGTGAGGTCCAGCTTCAAGGATCTTCTGGCGGTTCCCTCATTGTGAGAACAAATGTCAAAGACATAGACAACTACACAACTTTTAAAAGAAATCTGAAGGCAATTTTTTCTGTTTGGTGTATGTCTTACTGTGTTTTTATATTTTGTTGGAAGCTGCCCAGAGTGACTAGGGCAGTGATGGGCAACCTTTTGAGCTTGGTGTGTCAAAATTTGCCAAAAAACTGAGCATAACTCGGGTGGTGTGTCAATTTGAGGGGAAAAAAACACAATTTCACGATATTTAGAATTTAAAATAACAAAAATGTATAATTGTAATCTATAACTGTATTTAATAAACCAAAAACTAATTATTTAACTTATTTTTAAAAATAATAATAAGAATAATTTTTTTAAAATAATAATTACCCACACACACACACACACACACACACTGAGCTACTGACGCGTGTCATAGGTTCGCCATCAGGGGACTAGGGCAACCCATCAGGTGGGCAGGGTATTATTATTATTATTATTATTATTATTATTATTATTATAGCATACTACATGTATAGATAAGCTTGCCTGAGCAAAAACGTTTTAAGCAGGTGCCAAAAAGAATACAGCCCAGTGTCAAAAGTGTTGAAGTAAGAGTAGTGAAATTGCAGCTGAGAAGCTCAAATCATATATACCCTGTTTCTCATATTTTAAGGCATCCCCATAAAATAAGCCATAGCAGGATTTTTAAGCATTCAAGGAATATAAGCCATACCCCGAAAATAAGACATAGTGATAGGCGCAGCAGCAATGCCGGCCGCGGCAGGAGGAGGAGGAAAAAAATAAGACATCCCTTGAAAATAAGCCATAGTGTGTTTTTTTGAGGAAAAAATAAATATAAGACGTGTCTTATAATATGAGAAACACGGTATATATATGATGACCCCCTTCTTTGGAAATTAAACCAGTGTCCAGACTTTAACATTCAAAAACTTTACGTGCAGAAACTTAGAGTTAGAGATGAATTGAAACATATTTACAGCCACATGCTCATCCAGGCATGGGCTTAGAGTCTCTTCTTCTAACTTCCAAACAACTATATTTTCCTCTCTTTCCAGAGATCAACACTTTCGGCCTTCTGTATCTCAATTAGGCCATGCCTTGCAACTCCTATGAGAGATTTCCACTTTTTCCTTCTCCTGCAGCTTTGCTCTCTCTCTTTCAAGGAGAGAAGAAGCACTGCGACACCCTACTCAACTTAGCAGTGTTCACAGTGGATTCTAAAACACAATCACTGGTTACTTTCTATGTGTCCAAGGTTAGCCAGTCACATGAGAACTATTCATTTACCAAACAGTCAAATCTAAATACATCGTAATGCATACAAGCCTTTACAATTTCAGTGAATTAAATTACTATACTTAACAAATAGGTAGGGAGTTCCAGAGTTGAGGTGACGCCACACTTAAAAGCTGATTTCTTACAAGTACAGAATGAGTATTATTGATGCCTGTAATAGTGCCAGGTCGAACTATTACACCGTGCTGTTGAGTGTCTGGAAAATGGAGGAGCTGGGCTCTCTTTTTTCCCTGAGCCTACCTGTAAGGGCAACCAGCACTCACAAAAGCTGGCCGTGGTGGTCATCTGTTAGGCTGCACACACACAGGATGAAGAATTTATTTGCGCTTACACAACACATGGCAGAGAACATGCCTTGCCCACTGAGGGTCCCAGGTTCAGTCCCCACATCTTCAGGTAGGACTGGGGGAATTTGCTGCTTGAGGAGTCAGCACCAAACAGTTTAGACAATGCTCTCTTATTCCAAGGTCATAGAAGAGAGCATAGACTAAGCTTCTACCCCCATATCTCCCAGTGAAAAGTGTGACTCAAAAAATTTCCATTATTTCAGTCAACTGATGTTTTTTCCCCCCATTAGAAGCTTGTAGCCAACATTCACCCCTAGTTAGACAGTAAATTTATGGATTTATTCTATGTGCAGCAAACATTATCATTCAACATCTTTGTCTGTTAATGTATTACCAGTTCCTCAAAAGTAATGTATAATAATATTGTGTTACAGTGTGATTGCATCTCTTAGTGGGATTTCCTGCTAAAGGATCTCAGGGATGCTGCCAAGATTTCATTCCCTAATAATATTAGACAGATGACATGTTTATTCGCTGTTGGCTTGGCCCTGCATGTTTCCCGGCCTGTTTACTTGACAATAAATCCCACTGAGTTCAGTGGTCTCTGAAATAAGTGTGCGTACAATTGGTGCCTTAGTTACTGTGTGCGTAAGCGTAGCGACTAGAAGAAAAAATGTTTCCAATACTGTGACCTCACAGCATGCTCACTAGAACTTGCTTAGAGAAGCAAAGGTACAGCCCATAATGGATAACACTTGTTGTTGTTTAGTCGTGTCCAACTCTTCGTGACCCCATGGACCAGAGCATGCCAGGCACTCTTGTCTTCCACTGCCTCCTGCAGTTTGGTCAGACTCATGTTCGTAGCTTCGAGAACACTGTCCAACCATCTCATCCTCTATCGTCCCCTTCTCCTTGTGCCCTCCATCTTTCCCAACATCCAGGGCCGGCTCTAAGGCAAGCCTGGGTGGCGCAGGGCGCCAGGGCGCTGGACCAGCAGGGGGTGCCGCGCGGCTGTGCCCGCCCACCGCGGTGAGAAACGGGGCTGGGGGGGCGCCGTAGCGATCATCGCGCCAGGGCGCCCGACATGCTTAAGACGGCCCTGCCAACATCAGGGTCTTTTCCAGGGAGTCTTCTCTTCTCATGAGGTGGCCAAAGTATTGGAGCCTCAGCTTCAGGATCTGTCCTTCCAGTGAGCACTCAGGGCTGATTTCCTTCAGAATGGATAGGACTACTTCCTTCAGAATTGATAGCACTACTAAGATGCTATCTCTCCTTATCTGTTTCTTTAAATATATGAGGAAGGGATATCATTAGCTGGTGATTGCAAGGGACAGCTGTAATTAGGGCTTTCAATAATAAAAAATGTATACATTGCTCTAATAAAAACAGGCTCAAGTGCATATTCAGACCTCTAAACGCTCTTGTGTCAGCTGAAAAAGAGAACTCAGGATGTACAAATGACAAGATGCTGTGCCACAGATCCTACAACCAATAACACGTCTTTGTCAATTGTGCAATCCTCCCCCCTCCATTTTGCCAGTGCATTCTGTCAGTAAGTGCAATTCAGCAAGCAATTCCCAATTTGACAGTATGTAAAGATGCCAAGATGCAGTAAGAAATGCAAACATATGAAGCAGAACAAGGAGGTATGAGCCAAGGTTGTTTGTGTATTTAATCCTTGGTCATTTCTGTACTTAAACATAAATTAGAATCTGACCTATACATAAACCAACAAAACCATTTACAATCTGAACCATCTTTACATAATAATCTGGTACTTAATCGCAAGATATTTAGAACAGCATTAACTTTTACAAAATGTTCCCTAGGGGGTTCCCCCCCCCAGATATTCAGGCAGTAGATGCCATTAGCTACACATTTACTCAGTAGCAAATATTTTAATTTGGAAAGAGTGGCTAAACAAAAGGTACCATTCTTCAAAAATGGCACAATGCATGTCATAAATAATGTAGACAACTCGCTACTGATCTTATCCACAGTCTGAGGTTAGATGGCAGCGAGGCTTTGAAAAAGACGCTTGCTGAGGTCAGTGCAAAAGTTTCTAAATAATGAGTAAGCAGGAACACTTCTTTAGGGAAGGAATGGGGGTGTCATGCCCCATCTTAATATTTCTGGAAAAAATGTACTCATCACTTGGGAAGACAGGCAGTGGCGTAGCAACAGGGGGTGGGGGGGTGGTGTGCTCCCGGTGCCACGTCTCTGGGGGTGAAAAGGCGGTGCCCCACCGCAGCGGCGCAAGCAGGCATCACGCCGCCACAGCCGCATGCAGAGGATCCTCTATTCGCAGCTACAGCCATGAGCAGAGGATCCCGGCTCCGTCTGTAAGGCACTGGAGCAGTGGCGCCGGCAAACCGCTATGTAGCGCGCATGTGCGGCGAGACTACGTACGACGCACACGTCGTACATAGCAATGCCGCGCATGCATGCTACATAGCGATGCCCCGCTGCCGGGTGCATGTCATGTTTGCCGCTCCGGGTGCCCAAACGGCTTCCTCCGCCACTGAAGATAGGCGAACTAATGCCAGTGTACTGGAAGAAGCGAAGATCACCAGTATTGAAGCAATAATTCTTCAACATCAACTTTGTTGGACTGGTCATGTTGTGCGGATGCCTGATGATCGTCTTCCAAAGCAACTACTCTATTCCGAACTTAAAAATGGAAAGCAAAATGCTGGTGGTCAACAAAAGAGGTTTAAAAACTCTCTCAAGGCAAATCTTTAAAAAAATTGTATAAACACCGACAACCGGGAAACACCGGCCTGCGAGCGCTGTAATAGGAGAACAGCCTTTAGCAAAGGTGTCATGGGCTTTGAAGATGCTTGAACTCCGGATGAAAAGGCGAAACGTGCTAAGAGGAAGGCACGCTTGGCAAACCCTCACACTGATCAACTCCCACCCGAAAACCTATGTCCCCACTGTGGAAGGACATCTGGGTCCAGAATTGGCCTCCACAGTGACTTACAGACAAAACCATGTTTATGGAAGACAATTTTACTTGGCTATGAGTGATTGTGTGGCAATACCCCGATCCCTCACAGAGTAAATAAGACACAGGACACATTGCATAAGGTTAATGGGTGTAAAAGGCCACAACTTTATTGATTACGGATGTAGAGAGGTATTGGTTTAGGCATTGGATCTGACGGTCTATATCCGACTCCAGCCCGCTCTGCTGGCAGTCTGTGAAGGGTTAACCACCTTTGGGTGAGCCCTGCGATGCAGATCAACTAGGAACTCACCCTGGGGCCACCGCTAGGGGGCGTGCCTTAGGCCCTCACCTACCATGGCTTCGGACATGGCCACGCCCCCGGACTCCTTAAGGGAGTACCCTTCGGCATTTTGGGGGAGGTGATGGCAGCAACCTCCCACCACCACCACCACCACCACCACCTGTAACCTTTCAGAAATAATCCAATGCGCGGCTGTGGGTCAGGTAAGAGAGGCTGAATCCCGTCTGCGCGCTTGCTTAAATCAGCAAGCCACACACCCCTGGAGCGTCCGGATTGGACGCGCCAAGGGAGCGCCGCGTCCGGGAGCCAGCCAATGGGCTGGGAGGATGGCAGCCATCCCCCCCAGCACGTGTGAGGGCTCGCGGTGCCCACAATCACCCCTCCTCCTACGGCAGAAGGGACTTTGCCAAAGAAGAAAGAAGCAATATTTCAGACCACACTTAGTTCTTCCTCAAAACCAGTTATCTGGCCAACTCCTCGTTCCAGACACTGATGTGGCTCGCACAACACCGTAAGCCAAATCAGAGTTGACTGAGAATGTCCAGCTCACAAATGCAATCAAGAGCCAGCCTGGAAACCTTGCTTGCCCCATTTTGGCCGTGGCATCAGACTTTGGTTGTGTTCACCCTCCTGCTTGCTTTGTATCTAGTGTGCTTCCAAACCACTGGTTTGGGGAGCATCATATGCACAAAGTTAGCCACAATCCATACCTGTCCTGGATTCGGTCATTTCTTGCGAAATACTGTACACTGATATGTTGATCCCCAAATCAGCTTCAATCCAAACTGAGAAAAAAATGTCTTAAGCTGTCAATGTGTACACAGCCTCGGACTCTGAGAGCCCACATCTCAGATCCCCATAGTAACTTCTATCACTAGAACAGCTGTGGATATTGAATTTCTGTTGAAAAAGATCCATGAATGAGCAGTGAACGAATTATGTGCTTCAGTTAATATTAACAGTGGAGTGCCAACTGAGTGTCTAAAGACGCAAAAAGTCGTGGTGATTTAAATCACATCTAATTCCGAGCCACGTTCATTAGAATGTGGTCATTTCATTGGTACTAAACTCCGCCAATTCTGAGGAAATGGATGTTCTAAGAGAACAAAATAATCACGCCCCATTCTGAGCAGAGAAAACAAACCATTCCTGTGAACACAAAGCTAGAGATGGATGGACTAAAATTGGTACCCAAGAGGAGAGTCTTTAAGCATGCGTATGAACTGGGATTTATGTGAGATACACAAAAAGCAGGGTTTTTAAAATGGTGGAATATTCTCTGGATTAGATAAATGATAATTATGTCTTGTGTGGTGGTGTAAAGCCACCGTGGTGTAGTGGTTAAGAACGGTGGACTCTTAATCTGGTGAACCGGGTTCGCTTCCCCTCTCCTCCACATGCAGCTGCTGGGCGACCTTGGGCTAGTCACACTTCTCTGAAGTCTCTCAGCCTCACTCACCTCACAGAGTGTTTGTTGTGGGGGAGGAAGGGAAAGGAGAATGTTAGCCGCTTTGAGACTCCTTAAGGGGAGTGAAAGGCGGGATATCAAGTCCAAACTCCTCCTCCTCCTCCTCCTCCTCCTCTTCTTCTTCTTCTTCTTCTTTGGTGATTAAAAAGAAGGTAAAGGACCCCTGACAGTTAAGTCCAGTCGCAAAAACCACTCTGGGGTTGTGGCGCTCATCTCGCTTTACTGGCCAAGGGAGCCGTTTGTCCGCAGAAAGTTTTTCCGGGTCATGTGGCCAGTATGACGAAGCCACTTCTGGCGAAACCAGAGCATCACACGGAAACACTGTTTACCTTCCCACCAGAGCGGTACCTATTTATCTACTTGCACTTTGATGTGCTATTGAACTGCTAGGTTGGCAGGAGTTTGGACAGAGCAATGGGAGCTCACCCCGTCACGGGGATTCAAACCACTGACCTTAATTATCTGATTTAAGGGCACTGAGACAATCTCTCACAAGGAAGGCAGTGCATATTACAACAAAGTTAAAAGTAACACCCTCCCCCCCAAAAAAAGCCATTTATCTTGCAAAAAGTGATTCTAGCAGAATACAAACCAAAAAGTTGATAACAGGGTGTAAAAAGCTAGGGTGTATTTACCTTGCAAAGGTGCCTGCTTGTCTACAGTAGCTGAACACTAAATAACATCAGACTATATAAAGGGGACTATATAAACATCAGACTATATAAGGGGACGCAGGTGGCAAAGGGGACGCAGGTGGCAAAGGGGACGCAGGTGGCGCTGTGGGTTAAACCATAGAGCCTAGGGCTTGCTGATCAGAAGGTCGGCGGTTCGAATCCCTGCGACGGGGTGAGCTCCCGTTGTTTGGTACCAGCTCCTGCCAACCTAGCAGTTCGAAAGCACATCAAAGTGCAAGTAGATAAATAGGGAAGGTAAACGGCGTTTCCGTGTGCTGCTCTGGTTCACCAGAAGCGGCTTTGTCATGCTGGCCACATGACCTGGAAGCTGTACGCCGGCTCCCTCGGCCAATAATGCGAGATGAGCGCGCAACCCCAGAGTCGGTCACGACTGGACCTAATGGTCAGGGGTCCCTTTACCTTTTTATATAAACCCAGTGCTTTGTTTCTGGGGGCATACCCCTAAACATTTTGTGAATCTTTGTACTTTTGCCCATTTACTGTATGTATTTTTGTGAATTTGAACTATAAAATGGTGGTTTTCTTGAGCCAAAATGAAAGTACCCCTAAACATTTTTATTTTTATTTTTGAAATAAAAGCACTGTATAAACCTGTTCCTACAGTATCCTCATTGGTAGAGATCCATCCAGGACATGATACATCCAGAACTTTAAAGTCCCATTGATTTCAATTAGAGCATTGAGTGCATGCTTATTAGATTTCCTAGATGAAATCAATGAGATTTGCCATGCTTTATTTTAGCTAGATCGTATCTTTATTTTATTGAATATAAATTACAGTGGTACCTCTACTTACGAATTCAATGCGTTCCGAACACACATTTGTAAGTCAAAAAATTTGTAAGTCGAATCCCATAGGAATGCATTGGGAGAAAAAAATTGTAAGTCGAAGCAACCCTATCTAAAAATTCGTAGGTAGAAAAAATCCTATCTAAACCGCATCCAAGATGGCGGACGGAGCTCCATTTGTAAGTAGAAAAATTCGTAAGCAGAGTTATTTGTAAGTAGAGGTACCACTGTATTGGCTGTAAAGATATTCAGATTTTATTTGTTGCTGGTGTTTGTTTATCTAGGACATGGGGTTGTTTGTAGCAGAGCTGAGCCAAAATTACGGATGTGTTTTACCTAAAAAGGGGGAAATCAACTCCGTCATGCACATTTCAGCCATTATTAAAGAGGAAGGGCTGCAAAAAGAAAAAACATGTTCCCCCCATCGTTCCGCTCGGACACTGAGGTCCAGTACCGAGGGCCTTCTGACGGTTCCCTCGTTGCGAGAAGCCAAGTTGCAGGGAACCAGGCAGAGGGCCTTCTCGGTGGTGGCGCCTGTCCTGTGGAACGCCCTCCCATCAGATGTCAAAGAGAAAAACAGCTACCAGATTTTTAAAAGACATCTGAAGGCAGCCCTGTTTAGGGAGGCTTTTAATGTTTAATTGTTTTATTTCATTTTTCTGTTGTAAGCCACCCAGAGTGGCTGGGGAAACCCAGCCAGATGGGCGGGATATAAATAATAATAATATATTATTATTATTATTATTATTATTATTATTATTATTATTATTATTATTATTATTATAGTGTAGAGGAAATCACCTTCACTCTTGTTTGGCTTGGTTACATATTTACATAGTCATTTCTGATTGGCTGCAGATATGGTCAGAAAGCCTATTCAGAGGGAATAGGCTTGCCCACACTATGAGAGGTTGGTGGCATTATTTTTGGCACCATAGCATCATTGTAGTGGCTACATAATTCCCAAATCATGTTAGCAAGAAGAACCCCTGCTGAAAGTGGGGTTGATTCAGAAGCGGCTGCTAAAATCGACACTGGAGCACACTTTGAAGCACAATGGAGCAAAAATATTTTTTTCTCAGACTATGTGAGCATATTTCAAGGACAGTGGAAGCCCCCTTTTCGCAATGAAAGCCTTGAGCCATGAAATTTTTAGCACAGCTCTCGTTTGCAGCAAGCATGTGCCTTATCATATGTTGTATTATGGATAGAGTTCCCCTGTTAAGATCATTTCCTCTTCTCTTCTCAGATTCTTTGACTAAGTAAAAGGTTAAGTCATTACAACTCTAAGAAAAAAAAGCTTTTCAAAAGCTTGGCATTTGCTAGGGCTGCAATTATGTCGTTTTCACTAGTCATTTGACCAGTTCATGTCAGGGTAGCAGCATAGTACGGATTTAAAACACCAGTTGAGAACTGCAATTTATGGATATTGAATATTACAGGGTTTTTTAAAAAAGGAAGAAGCCTAAAGTCTTCTGGAAAGCACTGCCAAATGGAGGGATAATTCCCCGAGTATAATAGGAAGACAAGAAAAGAAGGAGTCTGGAAGTCTGTGGGCTGTGAAGCTGTCATCCATCTTTCTCATTCTGAGCTACTCTACAGATGTAAATATTGTCAGAGACTGATATGTAAGATTTCCAGGTTTGGGGCTTAATTACATAATATGGGTGGTAGCCAACATTGCATGAACTGGTGGAGAAAATATACTTTTGCCCAATTCAAGGGTGTAGGAAGATAGGGGCAGTGGGGGCAGGCCACCCCGAGCGGCGCGATCCCAGGGGCGACATCGCGGCTGCCCGCCCCGCCCCCAGAATGCGCACCCCGCCCCCAGAAAGCGCACCATGTCCCTGGGGGCAGCACGCCTGCTCTCCGCCCCCAGAGGCGGAGCATGAAGCTCCACCGCTGGCCCAATTGCAGATAATTCCCCCTTCCCACTGTAGCCCCTGACAATGCAGCTCATTGCCAATAATTGATAAGATGGAATGTTTCAAGGAATGGCAAAAGGCGCTCTCGAAATTTATATGGCAGGGGGAAAAAACCTTATAATGAGCTGAAGAGAGTGTTGAAAAACACATTTATCAAGAAACCAGAATCCTTCCTATTGGGTATAGTCGGAAAAGAGATCCCTAAGAAAAATGTAAAAAAAATTATGTATGCCACAACAGCGGCAAGAGTATTACTAGCCAAGAACTGGAAGTCTCATGAACTACCAACAGTCGATGATTGGCAAATGAAGATGATGGAGTATATGGAGATGGCTGAGATGACTGGGAGAATCCATGACCGGGGAGAAGAAGCGACTGAAGAAGATTGGAAAGATTTCAAAATATATTTGAAAAAATATGTTAAAATTGTATATTAAGATTAGATTTAGAATTCTATAGACGCTGTGGATTTAGAGAATAAGTGAAGTAATAAGAGGGATGAAAGATTTGAAATAATATGAAATTTATATAAAAAATTATAAGAAATTGCTAAAGATTAAAATGAAATGAAACACAGATTGACGGAACCCAAGGAGGTCCCTATATATACAACGTTAAAAGAATTTGGAGTTGTATATGGATTTTTTTTCTCTTTTTTCTTTTTTTCTTTTTTTCTTCTTTTTCTTTTTTGATGTTGTAAAGTGTTTTTTGTATGTTTTTGTTATTCCTTTGTCTATAAAACTAATAAAAATTATTATAAAAAAAGACAATGCAGCTCAGACCCTCCTTTGTCTCTATTTTCCAGGAACAGCCCCAGATTAACAGAAGCTATCTTGGTTTATGATTTGATCCCGGAAAGTCCCGCTTTTCCTTAGGACGTCCCTATTTTCATCGGAGAAAAGTTGGAGGGTATGGAGTTATGCAATTCCCAAGCCAAGGAGGTAACTACGCAATCCTCTGCTGATCTCAGCACCCAACAGGGTCTGTAGGAAAGGTGGCAGTCTTTCAGATATTTGGGGCCTGTTCTATTGTGTGTATCTGCCTTCTTCAGGCTTCCTCAACCTCGGCCCTCCAGATTTTTTGAGACTACAATTCCCATCATCCCTGACCATTGGTCCTGCTAGCTAGGGATCATGGGAGTTGTAGGCCAAAAACATTTGGAGGGCTGAGGTTGAGGAAGCCTGGCCTTCTTCTCGCACAACGTTGGATACAACCCTATGCCGTCTTGAACCTCAGTCTCTTATATGTTTATATGATCAAGTGCTGAATCAGAGACTAAAGTGAGTCTCCCAATTCAACAGCTCCCAGGAAGATTGGGGGCCTCATCCTGTTAGGGACGTACAAATATACCTTGATCCATTCAAATATTCATTTACACTTTCATCTGGTAGTGTATTTTACTTAGTGCTCTGGAGCAAAAATAAGGAAGAATCTTGTGGCCTCTTAAAGAAAAAGTTAATGTAGTGGCCCATCACAAAGCCATCTATGGCTGCAATTCTGACCGTGTCTACTCAGAAGTAAGTCCCAACAAATGCAATAGGGCTTAGAACCAGAGTTAGGATTGAAGCCTCTCTCCTTCAATTAATCACCTATGTCATTTCTTATTGCAACATTTTATTTCATAAAATGAATATTTTATACAGAAAATGGTTGTGTGTATGTGTCTGCTGAAACACCATGCTCAAGCTAATTTATGTTTTAATTGTTTGTGGTAAACATAATTTTGCGTTTGACATCTTGTAATAGTTTTGTGTGCCAAAGTATTCATACCATGTGAAAAAGAGCAATGATGAATGTTGTGTTACATCAGTTTTAAAATTCAGCTGGGATTTGGCTGTGAGCGCCGAGTGAGGCAAGAGCACTCATAAAACAAAAAAACAAAAACAAAACTAATATTTAGGGCATGAATGGATCATCTAAAATTCCAGTTCCAGATGGTTTGCCCCACTTTATTTACATGTTTAGAAACCACACCATAACAACAACAAAACAAAACAAAACAAAACCATCAAGACAGTATGCATCATACAGATATACAACATGAACTAGTAAAAATAAATTCACGTTGCATAGCTTTGTCTCAGCTACCCTTTCACGAAGAGTCTCAGGTTTTAAATGAGGATTCTAGATAAAGTATGTACTGCACAGGTAACAAAAGTGATCACTTCTTTCCATATGAAAATCACAAGAAGGAAGGTTGCATTCCATTGGTTTTTAAAATTCACAGTAAGAAGCAGGTTGAGGCTGCAATCCTTACCACAGTTACCCATGAGTAAGCCTCATTGAATTCAGTGGGACTTACTTGAGTATGTTACTTGAGTTGAGCACTTTGAGCTTTCTGAGCATTTCTGGACTTGTGATTCCAGGTCAAATTCTCACACCCAGATCATTTTGATAACATTCGGCAACTTTCTTTGCTTTCTTTAAAGTTACTTCAAAGCTCCAGCCTGCTCAGCCAATCACCAATTTTCTCATTTATGTCTGCTGTCTTTGGTCATTCACAAGTTGATTTCCTTTATTCTGTTTTCTTGAATCATTTGCGTGAAGCAACCGCCATTGATGGGCAAGAGATGTCTTCAAACATTGGCTTTTCTTCCCGTTTCTAAAAACATTGCACCAGCTTGTAAGAAATGCAATGAGGAGTAGTCCGCTCGGTTTTGAAAGAGAATAGGGAATGGCCTTGCATTAACGAATGTAAAATACTTGTGGTCCGCGTCTATCAGTGGACACCTCCAAACTTGAAAGAAAAAGTCTTCCCCCCGCCCTCATCCAAATTTTAAAGACGGAATCACCTTAGTACCCTAGAAAGAATTTCTCACCCTGCTTTATTCTCAAAGAGAATATGGAATGGTTCTCCAATAAGCCAAGGGGAAAAGACTGGTACTCAAGTCTTTCTCAGATGTTTCTCAGCAAGCCTGGAAGGTTCAATACAAAAGAGAGCCTTTGTTTCCAAAGGTCGGTGAAGCCATTCTTAATGTTTCCCCCCACAGTTTCCCTTCTTTCATTGTGCTACTGTCTCCCAGTACGTTAGAAACAGGAATAAAATAATATCCTGGTTGGTATTTTTCTTTCCCTTTCAAATAAAAGGAACTCATACCTTCAATGAACATGTATTTCCCCTACACATAAAACACTCTGTGCCAAACTGTTCTAATCTTGATTGTGTTTGTCTGAGTTCTCTCAAAGTTTTGTTTGGGTCCTTGAATGTAACCCATTGCTGTTGCATTGAAAAGTAGTTGTGCTACTGGTGTCAATTTATCTGCATGTGTCTGTTTGTCTTCCCAGTACCACACACACACACAAATATTGTTGACAGCTACTCAAGGTGCTCAGCCTGTCTGATTCATCCTCAAGGGATGCTATGGCTCGCACCAAGTCAGGGCTAGGTGTGATTTGTCTGAAGAGAAACCAACTGTGAGCTTGGGCTCAGACATCATGACAAACCCCACCCTGGCTTGTTTCCTGGCAGTAAAGTGGTACCTCGGTTTAAGTACGGTACTCAGTTGGTTCCGAAAGTCTGTACTTAACCTGAAGCGTACTTAACCTGAAGCGAACTTTCCCATTGAAAGTAATGGAAAGTGGATTAATCCGTTCCAGACGGGTCCGCGGAGTACTTAAACTGAAAGTACTTAACCCGAAGTATGAGTGTAATTGGTTCCGGAAGTCCGTACTTAACCTGAAGCGTACTTAACCTGAAGCGAACTTTCCCATTGAAAGTAATGGAAAGTGGATTAATCCGTTCCAGATGGGTCTGTGGAGTACTTAAACTGAAAGTACACAAACCGAAGCATACTTAAACCGAGGTATGACTGTATAGGAGGAGCAGGGTAGGAATGGAGTGACAACCTTTCAGCGGTGTGCTCCAACATGCTGTGTGTTCACATTAAACCATAGTTTGTATGTAACTGTCAGGGACACGCCCAGCAGAGAGGAATCTCCAGAGGAGGAGGAATTGGCTGCACCTGAGTCACCAAGAAGTAGGAGGCGGAGCAAGCAATTAGAGCAGAGGCGGGCCAGCAGGAGGCGGGGAAGTACGTGGCGTATATCTGGCCTTGGGAGGGGTCAGAAGCCAGTAGAGTCAACTGACTCCGACAGCGAAGGATGAGTTGTGGAAGCTTGGACTGCTGTAAACCTGTTATTGAGAAATAAGCCTCAGCTACTTACTACTAAACTACTAAAGCTACTTACTACTAAACTACCAGCGTTCCATGTCTTGTGTGGGAGAAGCACTAAACCTGACAGTAACCATGGTTAATATGATGTGCAAACCAGGCCATCTACCAAAGTCAGGCATTGCAACTGTGAGAATACTTGCAACCATTTCTATACAGTGGTACCTTGGTTCTCGGACAGCTTAGTTGTTAAACAAATCTGCTCCCAAACACCGCAAAAGAGGATGTTTTTCGGAAGCCGAACGTCCGACGTGGCTTTTTTTCCAGTGTCAAAAACCTTTATTTTCTATTTTAGCATTACAAATCATACAAACGCAAAAAGAAAAAGGAAAAAAAGAAAAAAAGATCAAAAAAGTAAATAAATAAATAAATTTTAAAACATTGATCAATAAGTGTAAATGATACAAATCATACAAAATTCAGAATTCAAAATTAATATAAGGAGAAATCATATATGCAAAATACATATATAAAATAAATTATATAAATTACACAAAACATATGAATACCAACAAAGGAAATAACACTAAACAAAACAAAACAAGGCAAAACATAATAATCACTTTTTTCCCTTTCTTATCATATTTTCAAAATCCCTCCACCTTTCCCACCACCCACCATAAGTGATTTAGTACTTCCAGCCGTATTTTGTTCTGCGCCTCTCTTTCTCCATCCGTCGTCTGTATACCTATTTTGTGTTTTTAATCAAATAGAAACCTTTTGTCTCTGAGTCCTCATATGGCTTCTGCAAGTGAGGGATTTTCCACCATTGTAGCTAAATAAGTTCTGAATTTCCCCCAATCTTTATCTCTTGCTTCCTCATTGATCCCTTTCACTTCAGCAATTTTTGTTGCTGAGTTATAATATATTAACATTTTATGCTGCCAATCCTCTTTGCTCGGTATCTTATTGCTTTTCCAATTTAATCCAATTAAAATCCTGGCTGCTGTTGTTGCATACATTACAATGATTCTATCCTTTGGCCGAATTTCATCATGGAGCATACCAAGGAGAAATAATTCAGGGTTCTTTCTAAAGGAATACTTAAGTATTTTTTTCATTTCCTTATATATCATATCCCAATAGGGCTTGATTTCATTGCATCTCCACCATACATGAAAATAACTCCCTATCTCATTTTCACATCTCCAGCACTTCTCATCGGATCCTTTGTACATTTTGGCTAGCTTTTGCGGGGTTAGATGCCATCTATATTGCATCTTTATTAAATTTTCTTTAAGATCGTAACTTGGCGTATAATTCATATCCCTGTTCCATAATTTCTCCCAACTTTCTATCATGATTGATTTTCCCATATCTTGTCCCCAGCGGATCATTGATGTTTTTGTTAATTCTGCTTTTGTCTCCCATTCCAATAATAGACTATATAAATTTTTTATATATTTACTCTTGCCAATTGTTAAGATTTTATCAAATTTAGAAATTTCTTTATTAAATCCTATCTTTCTATCTTTTTGGAACCTTTGATTTAATTGAAAGTATTGTAGCCAACTACTTAAAAGATGTTTTAATTCATTATAATTTCTTAATTTTAATTCACCCCCATCCTCTACTAATACGTCCGATGTGGCTTCTGCTTGAGTGCAGAAAGCTCCTGGAACCAATCAGAAGCCGCGCCTTGGTTTTCGAATGGTTTCGGGAGTCGAACAGACTCCTGGAATGGATTAAGTTCAAGAACCTAGGTACCACTGTACTTTAAAGAAGACTCAGAAAATACCCTCCCATCAGCATTCAAAAGTTTTTCACTTGGGGAACAAGGCAAGGCATGTCATAACAGAGGCAATCATATGACACCTTGAAATTAAAAATGTCCTTTCTTGTATTTTGAAACCCCGCTAATCGTTGAAATAAAAAGTGTTCTCCCACAGTTTCTTTTCTGGGAACTGCAGTACAGAGAATTCTTGCGCACAGTTAAGGTAACCTTGGAAATGTATGTGGGAGTTAATTATGTTACAGAAGGTTTTTTTATAATTTTTAAAAAAGGAAAATGAAAAGATCTGTGGCCATATTCCTTTAAGAAAGGTATCTTTAATCTTTACTTTGGCAGTGGATTCCTTTTCCAGTCTTCTTTTGTACTCTTGCAAATGAGAAAGTTCTTTGCTATGACCTACATTGCAACTTCTTGAAGAAATTCTTTGGCATCCTGGCTTCTTCTTTCTGACGGGAAAGGAACCAAAGTTATTGATATGCCACACTGTCACCTAGTGAACAAGCAGATTCATTACTTCGAATGGGCATGATGACCCAATCAAAGCGAAAAACCTTAAGGTCCCATTGAGTTCAAAGGGGGACCATTAGGCACATGTGCTATTCTCCAGTTGAAAGCCATGGAAGTTAAGGTTCCCTTGTGCTAGCTGGATTGTGCTCACCATTTACAATTATTGTCCATGTTCTCAATGAAACCATTATTTAACCTGAGAACTGGCTGCCTTAGTAATCCAATTCCTGCCCTTTTGTATGGGCAATCTATCCTGAAGATATTTGTAATTTGAGGAGTTTGTGATCTAACCTGGTTTCCCTTCCTGCCTCTGTTTGCTTCCCCCTCTCTATCTCTTGTCCAGCTCTTTGATGGCTGAGAACAGCCTTTAATGCCCTAATAAACTGTAGAAGGAAGTGATAGTGCTGGGTACCTTCACCTTCTTTGATATTAGACATTGTTTGGAGAATGTGAGGCATTGGGAGAGGTGGCTAATGGACAATCTGCATGTAGCCAGTTGAGCAGCCCAGGCAGGCTAACAGGCTAGCTATGGTATCTATAAATCAGATGGTTTTGGGCAGAGTCTAAGAAGCTCGTGCACGGACTGGTGGCCACGGGGCCGTGCAAATTGAGGCTACCTGGGGGAGTCACTTTGCCACTTCTTGAGGGCTTCCAATTGGCAGATTGAGGTGCTTGCTTGGTATGTATATATTGCTTGCTGTTTAGAATAAAATCTTTAATCTTCTCACTCGCTTGTGTTTTGTACTACTTCTGAATCTCATTTAAAAGAACCACCTTGCATTTGGCAATACATCTTTCCCCCTGCCAGAGGAAGTCATCCTGCACTCATTTGACGTTGCTTCAGAGCACGGCTGGCCAATTGTTATCTGGCTTGGGGTATTGACAGCAGGTGCTCATTACATTACCAGTAAAGATCTGAATGGTCTGGACCTACATTTTGGGAGCCCTGAAGCGGGAACTGTTATGAGGCCCCCTTTTCAACCAGCAATGAGGTTTGGGTAACCACTGTTACCTTCTTCAATGGGGTTGTTCCACGATGGATCATCACACCTTTACAACATCTGTGCTACTGACTTTGGGATTGTTGAAATATATACAATGAAACATCAGTCAATTTGAGTTGGGCAACTCAAATGGTGCATGGCGCTGTGGTCTAAACCACTGAGTCTATTGGGCTTGCCAATTGGAAGGTTGGCGGTTCGAATCCACGCGACGGGGTGAGCTCCCGTTGCTCTGTCCCAGCTCCTGCCAGCCTAGCAGTTCGAAAGCACACCAGCGCAAGTAGATAAATAGTTACCACAGCGACATGAAGGTAAACGGCGTTTCCATGCGCTCTGGTTTCCATCATGGTGTCCCGTTGTGCCAGAAGTGGTTTAGTCATGCTGGCCACATGACCCAGAAACCTGTCTGTGGGAAAACGCCAGCTCCCTCGGCCTGAAAGCGAGATCAGCGCCATACCCCCTAAGTCGTCTTTGAAGGTACTTAACCGTCCAGGGGTCCTTTACCTTTTACCTTTACTAGACCCGTTTTTTAAAAGCAATGTAGACTAAAATTTCTTCTGGGGCCCCTCCAGGATTAGGGGCCCTGAAGCTTAAGCTTCATTAGTTTCATAGTAGATCCGCCCCCTGGGGTCTGGGTCCACTGTCTTTGGGCACCTCACCCATTTGTAAAGAACAATGGATGCCTGTTTACTTTGAGCCACGATTCATAGTGGTGGTTAGGGATGTAAGAAGCCAGCAACTTCCATTCTGTCCTGTTTTCATCACAGGAATAGTACGTCCCATTTCACTGCCTGAGGTGAAACGGACAATGGCAACCTGCTCAGCCACCCTGGTCTGCCACCCCACACTTCCCACCACCTTCATGGCCACCTCACTGCCTCCGCCACTGGTAGAGAGGCAGCGCCAGCGTGGGAACCAATCTCCCACAGGAGACCTCACCAAAATCTCATGAGAGCTCTTGTGCTCTCTATAAGAGGATGATTACAAATAAAGAACTGACAACCCAACTTATTCAAAAGATACGGAGCAAGGAAGAACAAATTAGCGAATCAAAGGTTGAAAGGATAATGAAAGGAATAGATGAGATTAAAGTAAGCAAATTTAGGGAGCTCGAACTAAAATTCTTTCTAAAATGGTATAGAACTCTGGCCCAGCTAGCTAATATGATACCAGAATTGAACCCTAACTGCTGGCACTGTGAACAAGCCAAGGGATGGTTCCCCCATATGTATTGGGAATGCCCAGAGGTAGGGGGATTTGGGAATAAAATCCTTAAGGTTATTAATGAAGTTTTTAAAGTGAAGCTACCTATAGACTTCAATCTTATGACAATGGGTATACTACGAAACACGGCCATAGAGAAAGGTGACCAGCACACCTTCAAAGCAATGATACTAGCAGGAAAGGCAACAATAGCTTTAGGTTGGAAAGATAGAGAAAAATGGACAGTAGAGGTCTGGACTAATCTACTGTGATAAGGACCAGATGGAACCCCTATCTTCAATGGATAACAACTACTGGACCAGAAGACATTCAGTGGAAATTAAAGACATTGTGCCTGTGGCTGAGGACAACTGTTTGAACCCTTCCAATGGATTATGGGTGGGGGAGGGGTGGGAAGGGAAAGGAAAAATGGTACGGGAAATTAAAAATTGGAAGGAGAGAATATAATGTATGTAACAATTCTCGTACAATAAAAATCATTTTTTAAAGAGAGAGAGAGAGAGAGCTCTTGTGCTCTGTGAGCTTTCTTGCAAGATTTTGGCCAGATCTCCCACAGGAAATTGCAGACAGTTTGCTTTTCGGCCCCTTTCCTAATGATCCCTTGCATGAGGTTTGCCTTTTTCAATCATCATCTTCTTCTTCTTCTTCTTCTTTGGCGATCGCTCGTAGCTGAGTAAGATTGTCTTCCATAAACACGATTTTAACAATGGGTCCGTAAGTGACTGTGGAGGCCAATTCTGGATCCACACGTCCTTCCACAGTGGGGACATTGGTTTCCAGGCGGGAGTTGATCACGGTGTGGATTTGCCAAGCATGCCTTCCTCTTAGCATGTTTCTCCCTTGGGTCCTGAGATCAAGTTTCATCATCATCATCATCCTTGGGTGGAAAAGCAGAATATAAATTTGACAAATAACTAAATAAACATTGGAAGATGCTGGGTTTGCATCAAGAGAGTAAAAAATGCACAGAGCCCTGTTTAAAAGCCCCGTGTGCATGCTCATCTAAAATACATGGAGGAGATGAAACTTGCTCCCGGAGCTGTAAAAAGTCAGTGTCCCTTATCTTGTTTGGGCTGTGGGACTTCAAAGCTAGAAATGGAGGAGAGCACTCGAGAGGGGAAGCCTGTGAGACGGTGTTTCTGCAAATACAAAGCTTTTATTTTATATTTGAAAGAATGATGAAGGTGAGCCCCTGGAGGAATTCCAAGGATAGAGCTTTCAAGAACCAGCACATCGTAAGTGCATCTCCTCAGAGAAACGGTATTGTGATTCCATTTTGTGCTCAAGGTCACTAAAATGCTCTGAAAATAAATTTGGGGTGACTGTGTGGTTGCTCGTGCTGAACAGCAGAAGGCAGGCCTAGCCTTTTAAAAAAAAACCTTTTAAAAAAAACCCACCTTGCCTCCACATCGGCTATGAGACATAATTCTCCTGGTCCATTTTTGGGAGTCACGAAATAGATTTGTGTACTTGCTTAATGCTAAAGATCCACCGGAAGTAAAGAGCAACAGAGAAACAGTCTGCTCATTATATTAAGAATGGCATTTCATTTTAAATTGCAAACTCCAACATTTCCACTTCACAAACGATTCGGGGGGACAGGACTGTTACCAAAGAGCATTTTTTAAATGACATGAAAAGATGCATTTTGGGGGGCGGGGGTGGAATTTACAGCAAGATCCCTGCGTTATTGAAATATACTTGGTGTCCTGCAGTGATTTCATGCTCTTTATTGCAGCTTGTAAAACAGTGATTCAGTCCCCCCCCCCAAACCTCAGGCTTTTATATACATTATTTACACAATGAATCCCGTCTGATTGGCTGATTCTGCTTCCCTCCTGGAGCCTGATTGGTCTTCTCCTGCAGGGCAATCAGTTGTTGCATTCTAGGATCCTACCTGCCTATTGTTCTAGTACATAACAGTTATGATTTTGCTTGTGAGTTTACAAACTGTTGCTGCTTTGTTTATTCAGGCTCTTCTTGCAAAGGAATAAAAGGGCTGCCAAGAAAGAATGACGGAAATAAGGAATAAAATGGCAGGCTTTAACCAATGGCAGTGCTACCTTGACAGGTGCCAAAGCCAGAATCACTTTTCCTGCCAGGAATCCGATCTTGTATTGATAAGCAATTAAGAAAATTGGCTAGTGCTTGGTCACAGAGCACAGAGAAATCAATCTAGTGCAGGACAGATAGCAATGTAACCTACAAGGCAGTGTGTGACAAACAAACCCAAGACAAATTCTAAATATGGGTTGGGGGATCAGACCATGTATGATGCTTCATGCTCAGTAGACAACTATATTTCTGTTTCCTCTCCTTACCCCACAGCCCCCCATGAGCTTCAGGATGGGAGAGAAAAGGATTCAGTTTGCATTTTCATGCAAAACTACAGATTTCACATTTCCCATACCAATATGTGAAACGAAAGGCAGCTTCCCTTCAAAACTTACCCTCCTGCGTATTTTGCAGTGCCGTTCCCCAAGCAAGCAAGGCATGCATCAGGGGAAGGTGTGCACCAAATTCACACATTTGTGAAAATAATATTCCAACATACATTAGTGGAACTCACATGGGGAAATGTATATACTGTGTTAGGAGCAAAGCACACAAATAAATACTCTATGAATTTTCCTGCAGATCTTTTTTTTTTTTTTAACTGATTTGGAAATTAGTGCATAGGATTCAGACAAATTCTGAATTAAAACAGACGGCTTTGGGCAGATTCTTGTCTGAGTTGAAGTAGGTTCTCCAGGAATGGCCCCTAACCAAAGCAGGGACCACCAATGCAATTTGGAGATTTGGATGTTTGTGAAAATCTGCAGACAGCACATCTACAAAGAAATGCCACTATGGTCAGAGGGGAGAAGGGAGATTTGGAAGTGGCAGTTTCCTCAAAATTTATTTCCACCATGGATTGCAAAAAAAAAAGAAGGGTTACTTATTATATATGTCATGTTATGGCATTATCCTAAATGAAACATCTGGCCAGAATTGATTTGGATTTAGAAGTAGTTCCCTGTTTTGTATATTGATGTTCCTAAAATATAAACAATTTTATTTGGGGGAGGGTGTTAGTCTTGGTTTTCCACCTCAAAGCAAAGTGAGCAAGGTAGCCCTACACTACAGCGTAGTTTTGGTTTTTTTACTTTATAACTCAACAAATTTCTGATATTCCTTAGTTTGAGTTTAACCATCTTATAGTCTCTGGCTTGGTTAATGCACACCTTGTGAACAGACACAATGAAGTGACGGAGGAGCGAATGGGTGAAGTAAAACAGAATTTTTTAAAAAAAAGGAAATTAATTTGGCAATTTGCGAGTTCTAAGATAATATATGCACATGCACACGCAATGCACATGCTAAATTGGATTGCCAAACAGAAAGTCTCGAGATAATTTAAGCTGTAATGCATCTATTGTGTTTTTTTGTAAGTCGAATGTTTCTCTCCAATGAGACTCAAGTAAACAATTCTAGATAAAGGTCAGGGAAAAGGTCGTTTCTATCAAAGGATTTTGAAAGAAGTTCCAGTTAACAAAGACTGAAGCAAATGCTAGGGTTAGCGTCCTAACCAAGTGAAAGGACCTTTCACTTGAAGTGGCAAGAAGGAGAGCAAAGCGATCCCATTTTTCATTTTACCCCGCTCCATCTTGTGTATCCTTTTAAAAAAAAATGGTCCCAGCTGCTTCAAATGATTTTTGTACCCTCAGTATAGTATCTTAGTACAGTATCCACTGGCTTAAGATTGATCTACGACTATATGAACCTGGTGCCCTCAAGATGTCGAGCTGATGGGAGCTGCACTCCAAGACATCTCGAGGGCAGCAAGTTGGCAAAGCCTGATCTTAGCACAAAAGAAGGAAAAAGGCAGAAATAAGAGGCAGAATGAGTGGCAGGTTTTGCTTATTCATAAGTCCATATGGCAAGTTCTTAAAGAAATGGGAGTCCCTGATCACCTCATCTGTCTCCTGAGAAATCTCTATGTGGGACAAGAAGCTACAGTTAGAACTGGATATGGAACAACTGATTGGTTCAAAATTGGGAAAGGAGTACAACAAGGTTGTATATTGTCTCCCTGCTTATTTAACTTATATGCAGAATTCATCATGCGATGAATCCCAAGCCGGAATTAAGATTGCCGGAAGAAACATCAACAACCTCAGATATAAGACCCTGATATTGGGGAAGATTGAGGGCACAAGGAGAAGGGGACGACAGAGGACGAGATGGTTGGACAGTGTTCTTGAAGCCACCAACATGAGTCTAACCAAACTCTGGGAGGCAGTAGAAGACAAGAATGCCTGGAGTGCTCTGGTCCATGGGGTCATGAAGAGTAGGACATGACTAAATGACTAAACAACAACAACAAGTCCATATTTAAGTTTATGCCTATATGAGCTGCAATGTAGAGTGAAATTGAGTTGAGGTTGAATCCCGTCAAGACAGAAGTACCGTTTCTGGGGGACAGGGGTTGCGAGCAGGTGTGAAGGATTCTCTGGTCCTGAATGGGGTACCATAACTGTGCTCTGAATGGGCTAACTGTGCCCCCAAAGGACCAGGCGCACAACTTGGGAGTCATATTGGACTCACAGCTGTCCCTGGAGGCAAGGTGAGTTCTACTTCCGGGGCAGCTGTCTACAAGCTCCATCTGGTATACCGGCTAAGACACTACCTACCCAGTCACTGTTTTGCCAGAGTGGTACATGCTCTGGTTGTCTCCCACTTGGACTACTGCAATGCACTCTACATGGGGCTACCTTTGAAGGAAACTACAAGTAATCCAGAATGCGGCTGCCAGACCGCTGACTGGGAGTGGCCGCCAGGACCATATAACACCAGTCCTAAAAGATCTATATTGCTACCAGTCCTAAAAGATCTACATTGGCTCCCGGTAAATTTCCAAACACAATTCCAGGTGTTAGTGCTGACTTTTAAAGCCCTAAATTGTGGGATGTGATACATAAGAAGCAGTCAAGTACAACATTCCTTGTTTTCCTAGAGTGGACATGTGGGAAAATGTTTGGTCCACCAGTTGAAAACTTCCTGTTTCATCCTGGCTGGAACATCCTTCCTTTGCATGTGACTGAATGTGAGCGTGACCTTACCTGTCCAGGTAACAAAAGGACAAGAGATGCAGCACATTCTCTCTCTCTTTTTTACTTCCTCCATCGTCGGACCAGCTATTAAACTAGAAATGTTCTGTTGGCTTTCATCCAACAGAGGACACTGGGATTGTCCCCATATCAGATACATCCACATGCATATATCTGTAACTAAGTCTGCCTTCAGGGATCCCACTGTGAACTGATGTGAGTAAACTTCTTTTATATACTTTAAACAAGATTGTGGCGTGTTTATTCTTTTAAGAGGGGTATAAGGGAACTTACCAGGAACCTAATACAGTGGTACCTCGGTTTACAAACACAATTGGTTCCGGAAGTCTGTACTTAACCTGAAGCGTACTTAACCTGAAGTGAACTTTCCCATTGAAAGTAATGGAAAGTGGATTGATCCATTCCAGACAGGTCCGTGGAGTACTTAAACTGAAAATACTCAAACCGAGGCGTACTTAAACCGAGGTATGACTGTAGTGAGAGGCTTACACAAGCCTGCAACCAGCTATCCACTGTGCGTTTAAAAGGGGAATGTAAAACTCTGCTAAGTAAAAGTGCTTGCTAGCGCAAGTTAGGAAGGATATTAATAAACAATATATCCTTTCCTGTCTCCCTGAACATTCCCACATAAATGTCTTTGGCCCTGTATACCTGAAGGAGCAGGCAAAGAGGCTAGAGATCAGAATCATCTTTGTGCTTCCTAGTAAAGGCTGCACTAAGAGACCAGGAACCATGATTAACTGCTGCCTTGGAGCCAAGCATGCTGAAGCTATGAGAGGGGCAACAAGAGACACTCTTGGTACAACAAGCATTGTCGAGTCATAAAGTGGTTGGGAAAGAGTGCTCAGTCCCAGCTACATTAACATATTGGATTATCTGTTGGTTTCTAGGAACACCTTTCTTTCTCACTTAAAAAAATATATTCACTGTGTGAACCAATAATTGAGCTAGCCGTACAAGGAGATAGTTCCCTCTATACTTTCTCTTCCTCCATTCTCTTCTCCTCATTTCCTTCGGAGGACAAAGAGAAGGAGAGAAATGGAACAAGGGACAATGGAAGAAAAGATACAGAGATAGAATTTACCCCCTCTGTGATGATTCCTCAATGGGCTGTTTTTGAAGAATTGGCCTCTTGATTCCCCCTCCTAAAGTTGTTCTTTTGAGGGAGGACCTAGGGTTTTCCCCTAGCCTGCCAGTAGTTCCCTCTTGCCCTTATATGAAATATTTTTGGCTTACAGAAGGATCAGAAGTCACTCCTGAAATTCAAAAATAGAAGAAATGATAGCACATCATTTCTCTTAGAGTTCGGTTCATTTATATGAAAATCTGTATGTTTACATATTCATATGAACTGTTTTGCTCCTTTATTCCTAGGGAAAGAATCTTAAAAGGTGAGGGTGGAGGAAGGAATTAGTAAATATTTGAACATTTAAATTCCACCCCCACTCCATTAGTCTGTGCATACTCGCCGACCAGTTTTACGGTGCTCTTAAAAAGAAGAGTCTTTAATACCATTTGGAATTTTTATGGCATTGCACTCCCATGGGAAACAGTCAAAAGTAAATTTACAGAAATTCTTAAGAGCCAGGGAAAAAAACACAGTTACAAGCTGTCAAACATAAAACAGTATCTGGCTATTACTAGAAGTATTTATAAAACCACAGCTGTGGAATAAAAATGTACACATATAAGTTTCAGTACAGGAAGCATTGTGGTTGTCTTCAGCGATAAACAGGGGGAAATGCTTTCTGGGTGCCTGTCAAATGCAAATATATCTCTCTGCGCAAAAATTAAAAGGGGTTTTAAAAGAAGAAAAGGGGGCGGAATTGTTGAAATCAACAGAATACATAACAGAAATCTCATACCTGCCAAGTGTCCTGGAAAATATGGGACATCCCATTTTTTTGCATGCAGGAACACAGTGGCCATTTTGGGTGCTGCTGTCACCTACGCTACACTTTTGCATGCCGTCCTCTCTCCCCGAAAAAAATGCATTTTCACAGCAAGATCATGGCATGAGTCACATGACTTGCCCAGGGGTGTGTCCTGGAAGATGCAAGTCCCAGTTTTTGAAATTAAAAAGTTGGACAGTATGAAATCTGGGTTTCTAAAAGCATCAAGGACGTCCATCTAAAAAAGAGAATGAAAGGTCCATCTATACCAGGCACCCCCAGACTTTGGCCCTCCAGATGTTTTGGACTACAATTTCCATCTTCCCCGACCACTGGTCCTGTTAGCTAGGGATCGTGGGAGTTGTAGGCCAAAACATCTGGAGGGCCGCAGTTTGGGGATGCCTGATCTATACCCTGATGAGGCCCTGACTTTATACCTTAAGGACCAAGAGGGATTCCTTATTCAGGGGTGGACTTGGGAAATCTTTCGTAATTTTGCACTCTGTGCGAGGCCAAAATCTGGTGCCCCAAAATGGATCTTCCTGGTGTTGGGCCCCCTTGACCCAGCTCCCTGTGCAGCCTTCACCAGCCTAAACCTTACATGGCCTTACGTTCAGCTTTCTATGCCATTCAGGGTACAAATGTTGCAAGTGGTTATATGCAAAATGGTTTGACGTTAGGAAATACGTTTAAATGGGTACTTTCAAGCTTTTCAGATCCAGGACCCACTTTTAACCCAAATATTCATTCAGGAACCCATTTCTTAATTGTTTACCCTATATTTGCATGGTGTTCATGCTCTCATTGCAACCTACTTCGGATCAGGCTGTGATCCACTAGTGGTCTCAGCCTGCGCTCTCTTTAGCATATGCAAAGATCCGCCCAGAATCCCCAAATTAACTTTTATTATGCTTATGTCAGACACCACACTTACGCCTTATCTCTTGTTTACGAAAGTAGGGAGGAAAAAGAAACAATTTTTTTATTTGCTCATTTATTTACAATACACTTATACTTACGTATACAACACCACCATACTTAAACTTATAAGTATTGTTTAGGCACCTACTTAGGAGAAACATCAGTAGTGTCAAAGGTGCCGCTGACCCCGCTGCCGCATAGCAGCTCAATAAAATATGTAACATAATATTTTAATGTAAGAGTTAATTTCGCGTGCACGGCGCCGTTGTGAATGACAAGTGCCATCGTTGAGTCTGACAAGCTCCACCATGAATGACAAGCGACGCCACTGGCGAGGGGCATCTTTAGTGAAACAGTAGGTATACATTTCAGTAATACATAAGTATATATGTATTTTGTTTTTCTAGCTTGATCAGAGTTATTTATTATTTCATAACAGGTAGATAGTTAAGACCTTAGGCAGCTTCAGCAGTGGGCGCCTGGCACCCCCCCAGAATTTGGCGCCCAGGTGCCCCGCACCCCTTGCACCCTGGGGTAAAGACGGCCCTGGTCACAGCCCACCAGCTATAGACAAGTGTTTGAAAATACTAGAGACTGAATATGCCTGCCAGCCACCGCTGACTGTCTATCTACTCGGCTGATTGAGAACAAATGATTCTCAAAGGTGAAGGTGCTGATTTAAAGGTAGAAACAACAACCACTTGTGCCCGCAGGAAAGTTTTTTTTCACGTGTGTGTGTGTGTGTGCGCGCGCTCCCCCCCCCCCAGTGAGGTCACCCAAAACCAGCCTCTGTGTCTTTATAATAACATCCATGCTGTTTAAAGTTGAATGGCTCCTTTTGCTTTCCAGCGATGAATTTAGTCCCAGTTGTGGTTGCCTTTTAAAATGTAAATACTCAGACAAAAGGTGACTACAAAGATATCCTCGCAGTGGAATGATTAGCATTATCTGTCTTCAGGAAGCGGGGCTGGGGGCTGGGGAGATGAAATAAATGCTCCCTTTCCCTGAAGTCGGTGGCAGAAGCAATGCATATTCTTCTGAGAAAGGAGCTAGTTAGGCGAAGGTTATACGGAATGACTCCTGGCAGGCAACGCTCTCTGTCCCGCTTTCTCTCTTTCCCCCCTCATCTGAAATTCATGAAGATGAAGTGCTGCTTTTGTTTCCCGTCTCTGAGATGAGCCCCACTACTCTTGCCAAAAGCAAGCTAACACGGCGTAATTGTTTTTCATCTAAATTGCATGTCCAACCTGCTTAGTCTTCAAAGAACATTGATGATACAGCTTTGATACCCAACAGCGGACTGACAATGTACAGGGCACACACACAGATGGTCATGATGAGCATTTTTAATCGTCACTTTATCTTTTCAGTGTGTGCCTGCGAAACAATGGAAGGGGAGAGAGAGGAGCCAAGTGCTGGGAGGAGGAGGAGGGGGAGCAGAGGATGTGGAAAGGGGGAATATTCATGAGACCAACGTGCTTCCTTCCCTCATTGATGAGAAGGCCTTTTCAAAACAAACAAGGAAATCGGCAGTTTGGAAAGAAGGTTCCCTGGAGCTGTTTTTAATCTGTTACACTCCCATACAATAGAGAAGGTTACAAAGTGAATGAAAATATAGCCAGGGAAGACAAAGGAAGCCCGTCTATCCCTATCTGGAGAGTAGGCTGTTTATTTAAGCACAAAAGCAAATTTAGATTAGCTTTACATAAGAACGCATTTGCAAACTGGAATTGCATTATCTCCCCTTCCCTCGCCCTTCCACAGCTCTATAACCAATCAGCGATCAAGATTACTCTGGCAGCCTTTGTAACCCGTTGGTAAGTTGTCCGGATGATAAATGAGATGTTAGTGTTATGATTTTCTGCACACACACACACACACACACACACACACACACACCTTACATACAGCCAAACTGTTTAATGATGATGCTCGCTGATCTCCTTTGCATCGCTTGGTGGCAATGCGATTTCGTGTTACCTACCCGAGATGTGATATCAGCTCCGAAGAGGCTTGCGTGAAGTGAATAAAATAACCAAGGTGTTGTTATCTGAATTCATTCTCAGAGGTGGGAAGGCACAGCGGGAAAAGCATGAGGCTTGCATTATTGATCGCCGTGCTCCATTGTGTAATCTGGATCTAGGACAGGAGGCCTGGTTCCACTTTGCTGTTTTGTTCCGGTTAATTTAATTCTTCTTACCCAGTTTAAGCCATTGTTTTCTAATCACGGCCACTATGCGGTACAGAGAGCGGGGGTGGGAAGCGTGGTCTGCATACATCAAACATCAAAAAAAAAAAAACCCCAGACATCTTATTTGAAAGTTTAAAAGTACATAATGTTCAATAAACATGATGAGACGTAAATAAGAGAGAGAGAGAGAGAAACAGCACCTGTGTAGAAGGGAAAGTAAAGGGGGGAAGGGGAAACCCAAAACTATATACTTTACAAAACTGTTATTGTACTTGACCAGAACTTAACCTATTACAGTATTTGTAAGAATGGATTGCAAACATCATTGAATTTGTCCATGGCAAGTCTGTGTTTATAAAAGAGGTTTAAAGACTCTCTCAAGGCAATTCTAATATAAACACCAACAACTGGGAAACACTGGCCTTCAAGCGCTCCAATTGGAGAACAGCCTTTACCAAAGGTGTCATTGGCTTTGAAGATGCTCGAACTCAGGACAAAAGGAAGAAACGTGCTAAGAGGAAGGCATGTTTGGCAAACCCTCACCATGATCAGCTCCTGCCCGGAAACCTATGTCCCCACTGCGGGAAGGATGTGTGGATCCAGAATTGGCCTCCATAGTCACTTACGGACTCGCTGTTAAGACCGTGTTTATGGAAGACAATCTTACTCGGCTACGAGTGATTGCCAAAGAAGAAGATATGCAAGTTGTTCATACAGTATGTTGAGAGTTTGTATAAGTCTTCAATCCAGCCGCAAAAATGCGGCTCCCCTTCTACAATTGGACTGGATACATCAAACATGGGAAGGTGGTTCCTGGGTTATCTCTGCCGCTTTCTGTAATCACTGCATGAGCCAAGCACGAGAGAGTTCTAATTCAAGCGGTGTATGCTACAGTGTTCCCATAATATCCAAGAAAGCAACCCTGCTTAGGAGGTCTGGGTGTGTATCTCTGCCCTGTGCAGACCTATAAGAAAAGCAGCGTACTTCAAATATTCAGCACACGTTATTGTTTTCCCTTTGGGGTCATCTGAAATGTCTGTGCAACTGTTGGCTAACTTAGGTCCAAGAAGAGAGAAGAAACCCACCTCAGTGGCCAAATACCCACCTAATCTTCTGTAGATGAGGCTGACACTGGAAATGCAGGCACTGTACAAGGGTCCCAAGCAACACACACACACAAAGAACGCCAAAGATCTGAGAACATAGTAAGAGTCTTGCTAGATCTGACTAACGCCCCATCTAATCCGACATACTGTCCTCACTCTGGCCAACCAGATGCCTATGGGAGGCTTACCTCAAAGAAGACCTGAGTGCAACAACACACTCCCCACTTGTAATTCCCAGCAACTTGCATTCAGAGCAGGTGTGCCAACTCTAGGGGGCCGAGGGGTTTTTGGTCCCATCGATATTTGCTGAAGGAGACTGGCATGCGTTGTGCCCATGTGACATCATGCGTGTCACATGTCACAGCTTCAATGGCCTGCTCCTCCAGGTGACACAACATTGTCATGGCTTCACACACACACACACACACACACACACCCCGCAGGTCGGGCGCCCTTAATCGGGGGGGGGGCAACCTGGCACCTCCGGTCCAGAGGCACGCCACCTCCAGCAGTGGAGGAGGAACAAAGCCATCAAGCTTTGGGGGATCGGATCCCTCCCCCAGTGGCAGTAATTAAGCAGATCAACAAAAGGAGTATTCTTACCAGATAGTTTCTTTAATAATCACAGGAAGAGACAAAAGAATGCATATCTCTCTAAAAATGGTGTTGCTCCCAGAAAAGGTTTACCCCCTCTGTCCCCATTAATCTACGTCACTCCTATGTTGGGTAATCTGAGCTTGTTGCCTCTGCACTTTCTTGTTCTATCACTTTCCATGCCCATCTAGTCTTGGGTGAAGGGGGGGGGTCAAGAATGCTGTCCAAGGACACTGAATCTGCCAGCTGTCTCTCTCCTGATGTTCCCTCTTCTACCTGTTTCTAACTCAGTATTTTCCAGCTTTTCCCCTCTGGGTTATGCCCCTCTACAAACCACTCTTCTAAATCAATACTGTCCTCCTGACCTTGGGGAGGTTCAGGAGAAGGGTGGGCAGCTCCCACCATTCCTCCTCAGGCCAGCCCCTGACACCTGCCTAGTCGCCATTGAATTTATCTAAACAGAGATTGGGGGTTTGGAAGATTGCCAGGGTAACTGGGTGTGAGGTGACAGGAAAAGAGAATATTTAGCAAGTTGCGCTGGGAAGGCGGAGGGCAGAGAAAAAAGACTGGGATTCATCTTGGGCAGGTTGGCTGAAGGCTGCCTAGGAGAGATGCCTCGGACTCCATGGCTGCACTGCTTGTCTTGAAAAGACCATGCTGTAAGAACTGGACTCCCTCCATGCAGACTGAAGGTGTGAAGAGGTGGCTAAAGCGTATTTCTTAAAGCTATGACTGTCTTCACCGTGTTTCAATTCCTCAAAGGAACACAGGCTGGGCGAGTGCCTGGAACCCCCTGGAATCTTGCAGAGAGTCGGGGTGGCACACAACTTTTGTAACAATATATTCATGCTAAATACTGGCGAGTAGAGTCCTGTATATTCCTGGTTGGGGGGGGGGGACATTTCAGTACCAATTTGAAAACATCCATTCAAGCATTGGGCTCTCTCCAAACCTTTCATAGGTGGCTCAGATTATTTTAGAGCTATCTCTGGCCCCCTGCTGAAATAAGAAGGCAGAAGGGCAAAGGTAAGCAACTGCTGTTTCATTTGAGGACTATTGATCTTATTGACTGGGTCAGCAAAGTCCTGCAGTGCATTAAGTAAGGAGGGAAAACTGAAAATTACATTAATTCAAATGGCTAAATCAATATTTAAACAGTGTAGTTAGTGGTAGTTTATTTCATGCACACCTTTAATGAAGCTGAAGTGAACTCAAATGGCTTGAAGGACATCCACTATATATTAAAGCTGAGTAATTTCTGAAAACATCCATTTCAAGGCCTTCTTATAATAGGGGTTCATTTCTGGTTTCTGGCTGACATTTTGAGGTTCCCCTAATTGGAATGTGTTTATCGGGGGGGGGACTCATAATGTCATCATCTTTTTGTTCCAGCCAGAGGCTTCAGAGATGGCCTAAGAAGGGGCTGTAGCTCAGTGGGAGAGAACCTTCTCTGCATGTAAGGTAAAAGGTGAAGCCCCCCTGGACGGTTAAGTCCATTCAAAGGTGACTATGGGCTTGCAGCACTCATCTCACTTTCAGATCTCAGGTTCCATCCCCAGCATCTCCAAGTAGGGCTATGATAGGAAAGATTTTCTGCTTGAAACATAGGAGGAATAGTATCAGACAATGTACAGTGGTACCTCAAGTTAAGTACTTAATTGGTTCTGGAAGTCTGTACTTAACCTGAAGCATACTTAAAATGAAGCGAACTTTCCAATTGAAAGTAATGGAAAGTAGATTAATCTGTTCCAGACGATGAAAAACACCCCCTAAAACAGGAATTTAACACGAATTTTCCTGTCTAACGAGACCATTGTGCCATAAAATGAAGGCAATAATCAACGTACTGTACTATAAAATAAATAAGACAGTATTGTAGATGAAAAAAAAAATTACATTTACAGTGGTACCTCGGGATAAGTACTTAATTGGTTCTGGGGTGCGATTTGCACCCCGAAAAGTACTTAACCCAAGTGGCGATAGCATGCTTGTGCGAAGCGCTGATAGAATGCTTCTGCACATGCGCGAAGCGTGCAGAATGCTTCTGCAAATGCGCATGTGGCGGAACCCAGAAGTAAACACTTCAAGGTCCGAGGAGTACTTAATCTGAAAGTACTCAACCTGAAGCGTACTTAACCCGAGGTATGACTGTATTGAGAAGCACTGGTGAAAGGCTTTCTATGGTCCTAAAACATTTTGCTACCTGAGGGGAAGCAGAGAAATGCACTCTCTCCCAAGCCAAGTGACAAGTACCCAAGGCCTAGCCAAGTTATTTGGGCACCTGAATTAGATGATTCAACAAGCACCTCTCCTCTTCCCTGGCAGTCAAAACACAGTAGGAATGAATCAAATGCCTAACAATGTACTTCCCTTTCACGACACCCCAAAACAGCTGACAGAGGCAATTACTTCAGTATGGCCAGCCTTAGCCAGCATTGTGCAACTGGGGTGAGGGAAGATCTAACTCCTTTTTCTGCTGTTTTATACATCTGGCTACTTAGCCAAAGGACTTTGTAGGCAAACTATTGTGGGATGTGAAACACATAGCAGTCAAGTACAACATTCCTAAAATGGGACAAACTTCCTCTGCATGTGACTAGATGTGGGTGCGCAAAACAACACCAAACCTTTGGTTACATAAAACATGCTCAATACCCACACGAGACATAACCAGCTGTACTCTTGTATAAATAAAGTATATTATTCACTGTATCATATTATAGATTTCAACAGAAATAGGTCATAAAATACAACGGAAAAAGCAGAAGAGTCAGTAGATCAGTACACACTCTAATCAGTTCATGGATCAGGTCCAAACATATGCTAATAATAATAATAATAATAATAATAATAATAATAATAATAATAATTTTTTATACCCCGCCCATCTGGCCTGGTTCCCCCAGCCACTCTGGGTGGCTTCCAACAAAACATTAAAATACAGAAATCAAACATTAAAAGCTTCCCTAAACAGGGCTGCCTTGAGATGCCTTCTAAAGGTCTGGTAATTGTTTTCTTTGACCTCTGGTGGGAGGGCATTCCACAGGATGGGTGCCACTACTGAGAAGGCCCTCTGCCTGGTTCCCTGTAACTTGGCTTCTCATAGCGAGGGAACTGCCAAAGGCCCTCGGCGCTGGACCTCAGTGTCCGGGCAGAATGATGGGGGTGGAGACGCTCCTTCAGGTATACTGGACCGAGGCCATGTGTCTATTCCACCTGCGTCTGTTCATCAGGTCCACACAATCCTCAAGAAGAGTTGTTATTGTTCCGCAGAATCCTTTCACAAAGTCTAAGACAAGGATTTCCAGAATATCAACCTTGTTTCGCCGTCCTGGGCTTCATCAGTAGTGCAAGTGCATATATGATGTACCAAGAATAGATAGTGGATCTATGGCATAGTAGTAGCCACGATCATTTAAAAGGGGTAGGGAACAGACTGTTATGGTACATAGTTTAGTTGTTTTGTTAACAGTGTTACATAGACGGTAATTGTTTTATTTGTGATTGTTTTACTGATTATTTGTTAAGTATTCTATACGATTTACGCTGTATTCGTGATGTTCCATTATGATGTTTTGTTTGCAAGCCGCTTTGGGATTTATTTGAATAAAAAGCGGCAAAGGAACAGAATCAATCAAACAATGTAATACTGCACACTAGAGACATCGTACTGCAGGCAATTGCTCCAGAATCACCAGGTCCACTTGCCTGTTCATGTTTCAAAAATGGATCATATAAGGGGGAGAGGGCCCGATGCAATCTTTGCAGATCTAATATTTTGGTGCCGGAATGAATGCAATGTTTTTGCCCGACTTCCATGGCTCCTTGGCACATTAGTTCATGGGGGGGGGTAGTTTCTTTCATACTCTTCTATCTTTGAAAGCATCCACTGTGGCCTAATTATTTTCACTTAAAATGCTCGTATCATCCTCTTTTTTAAAAATTCATGATTCTTATCAGCATGCTTCAGAAAGGTTTTACAGCTCCTTTGAAGATTTGTTAGGAATCGCGCAAGTAAAGGAAGCGTCATGTTTTCATAACGCCTGGGTCCTGGAGGCTCTTGAAAGACACAGTAATTGTGAATCAAGGAATAATACGCTCCTATGAAATGAGTTTTTAATTACTGCAGTGCACTGAGATGGTTCACTGGGGCCATAAATGTCATAGCAGAATATATTGGCTAACGCGTCTCATATCTTCTCCTAAATGCAGACTGAATTCCTTTCTTTTGTGGATTTGCAAATTGGCAATGGGTGAATTCATGGGAATTGTTCCTGATTTATCCTGTGAGAGCCGGAGCTTTCATTAGGTTCCGCATGCTTTTGTTGACATGTTAGAAGTTGTCTTGCGCTGCCTTTTAATGGTTATCTTACAGGGTGTCGTGCAAATGTTTTCTGACCATTAAGCATGAGTGCAAAACGCTTTGCATAACCTCTAATTGTGATGGGTGATAAGATCTCTCCCGTCAAGGATAAATGGTGTGGTGCTACCAATGGCCATGTGGAGAACTGATCTATGCTTCTAAAACTGGAATAGGCCATGGTTCTTAAAAGCTTTGAAAGTGGTTTGATAAAAACCTTGGTTTCCCATGGTGTGGACACCTGCTCCTTTTGCCTTCCTGTCATCTCTGGCCAAACAGGTTTTCAAAGCATCACACCTGAAAACTTCTAAGGTACAAAATCTCAGGATGCTGTTATATAATATTACACACACACACACACACACACACACACACACACACACACACACGTGGGAAGTGGGTGACGGTGGGACGCAGGTGGGGTCCAAAGCGCTGAGCCTTGGGCTTGCCAATCAAAAGGTCAGCGGTTCGAATCCCCGCGACGGGGTGAGTTCCCGATGCTCAGTCCCAGCTCCTGCCAACCTAGCAGCTCGAAATCACGCCAAAAAGTGCAAGTAGATTCATAGGTACTGCTCCGGCGGGAAGGTAAACGGCATTTACATGCACTGCTCTGGTGTCTGTGTTCTGTTGCGCCAGAAGGGGCTTAGTCATGCTGGCCACATGACCCAGAAAAACTGTCTGCGGAGCATACAAACATAGGCTCCCTCAGCCTGTAAAGCGAGATGAGCGCCCCAACCCCAGGGTCGCTCGCAACTGGTCTTTACTGTCAGGGGTCCCTATACACACACACACACACACACACACACACACACACACACACACACATACAAAGAGAAAGAGAGCTTTTTTCTTAAAAAAATGTTTAGTGGTGCTGATAATGCCAAAGTTGCAGGTTCGATCCCTGTATGGGACATCTGCCTATTCCTGCATTGCAGGGGGTTGGACTAGATGATCCTCAGAGGCCCTTCCAATTCTATGCTTCTATGACTATGGTTGTACCCTCATTTTGACTCATAAAATCACCATTTTATAGTTCAAATCAGGAAAAATAACTACAGTAAATGGACAAAAGTACAAAGATTCACAAAATGTTTAGGGGTATGCATCCCCCTTCGTCCCCCCAGAAAAAAGCAGTGTGCGTGTGTGCGAAATTTGTTCAATATTATTACATTGTAGCCTGATCTGGGATTGATTTTAATGCAAAATAAACTAAAAGTTACCTAAATTATCTGAAGAGCCGGTGTGGTACAGGTGTTAAGAGTGTTAGCCTAAGACCTGGGAGACCATGACCACTATCTCTCAGACTAGCCTACCTCACAGGGTTCTCGTGAAGATAACAGGGGGAAGGAGAGGACTTTTGTATGCCACTTTGAGCTTCTTAAAAGAAACCTTCTCAACACGCTGCAAGATTTGCCGTGTTATGAAATGGTGGATGCAATAGTGAAGTGGCCATGGTTTCACCAAGTTACACTATTTAAAGGACATTATCTTAATATCTGTGGAATGTGGGGTTATATATACCCCTCTAAGTGTGGGTGCTCACTGGAAGGATAGATCGTGAAGCTGAGGCTCCAATACTTTGGCCACCTCATGAGAAGAGACGACTCCCTGGAAAAGACCCTGGTGTTGGGAAAGATGGAGGGCACAAGGAGAAGGGGACGACAGAGGACGAGATGGTTGGACAGTGTTCTCGAAGCTACGAACATGAGTTTGACCAAACTGCGGGAGGCAGTGGAAGACAGGAGTACCTGGCGTGCTATGGTCCATGGGGTCATGAAGAGTCGGACACGACGGAACGACTAAACAACAACAACAACAATTGTGGGTGTGGCTATATTTGCCACGGTAGAATTTGGACCTCTGGAGAAGCTGGGAATGTGGCTGTGAAAATGTATGCAGTTTGATATTTGACAGCCTTAATACTGTTATAGCAGGGGGCGTGGACAGAGCAAGTTTAGATGGTGATCTGTGTGACATTAGAATGAATGAAATGAAACCCTCTGAACTACTCAGACTAGTCCCTTTGTCAGGTAATGGCCTTAGCTGGCCAGTTAAGTGCTCCCATCAGCATCTCAAAAACTCCACTCAACTAGTTGCCATAGCGACAGCTAAGTGATGGGACTCTAGGAACATTGTAGGCATTTCCTCCATTCTCCTCACCAGGTTGGAGGCCACATCACCCTAGGATGGGAAACAATAGGCCAAGGGGGTGGGTGAGAGTGTGCAAGTTTGGGCTGATCCCGGAAAGTGGAGGCACAGAGACTTCTCTCGCTCTGTGCAGACCCCTAAGCTGTGGCTTGGGGGGGGGTCTCCCTGGGAACTTAATTGGGGGTGGAATCTGCTAGAGGGTTAATGCTGTGACACCCACCCCCAAATCCTATGCTGAGGTTGTATATGTGTGTAAATAAAACCAAAAATCCTAATGACACCACAGTCCCCAATGACCTTCATTCCAAGGAAACGGAACCATAACAAAGGCATTCGTTTTTCATTGCTTACACCAATGACTTAAAAGATATATGTGGTTTGTTTGGGGTTTTTTTGCCATCCTGCCCTGCAGTTGTTCTTAATGCTTGGGGGTTTGCCCACCCCACACCCACCCACCACCCCAACAGCTTTCCTTTCGGCAGAAAATGCTGTATTCATTAAAATGGAAAATCACAGTGCCTGCTGCTTAACTGAATGTAGTGGGAGAGAGAAGTGATGTCTTAGTAGGCGGCACAATTCAGTGATCTCCCCGACAGTTTCCCTTTTGTCTGGTGCAAAACCGAGGCTCTCTTGACGAGGGAGTGTTGCACATGGAAATGAGTGTTGCTTGAGGAGAGTGAGTTATTTTCAGTTATCATTAAAATGATACACCAGGGGGTTGATTTACATAAAACCTGATTAAACTTAGTATCTGCTCATGTATCGCTGCTAAATCAATGTCACTTCATCAGCGCATAAAGATTACCTTTCTTGTTCTTTCCGTTAGAGCACCGAGATCCTGCCTTTTCTTTCTTTATTTTTTTTAAAGAGCAGAGATGCGTGTGCAATGCCCCAAGTTACAATAGCAGAAATTGCTTTTTGTTATTATTAATTTCTAGCCTTTATGATTACAGCCAAAAACTAGAAACGAAAAACATCACTCTGTTCAAAGGCTCAGATAATGGAGAGTTAAAAGGTAAAGGGTAAAGGGACCCCTGACCATTAGGTCCAGTCGTGACCAACTCTGGGGTTGCGGTGCTCATCTCGCATTATTGGGCGAGGGAGCCAGCGTACAGCTTCCAGGTCATGTGGCCAGCATGACAAAGCCGCTTCTGGCGAACCAGAGCAGCACACGGAAACGCCGTTTACCTTCCCGCTGTAGCGGTACCTATTTATCTACTTGCACTTTGACGTGCTTTCAAACTGCTAGGTTGGCAGGAGCTGGGACCAAGCAACAGGAGCTCACCCCGTCGCAGGGATTCGAACTGCCGACCTTCTGATCGGCAGGCTCTAGGCTCTGCGGTTTAACCCACAGCGCCACCTGCGTCCCAATGGAGAGTTAAGGGGCCCTTAAATAAATGGAGCTATCATTTTTTAAACATGTGTTGGGGTGGTTTTCCTGTTGAATCTTGGGGAGGGGAGGCAGAATAGACATTTACGGTACTTTATCCGTGGCTGGTGTCAGGGAGAACAAGGGAGACAAGGAGAACAGGTTGCTCACAGATCAGAGAAAGACAGGGAAGAACCAGCTAACTTGCAGTTAGTTTCTTTATTAAGGAAGCAGAACAGAGAACATACAGAGACTTTGCAGGATCCTCTCTGTTTCTGCCTGGCTCTCTGCTCGGTGACATGCAATAGTTTGTTCTGGGAGTGTGGGGGGCTTGCGGGCTCTAAGCCAGTGATGGCCAAACTTGGCCCTCCAGCTCTTTGGGGACTACAACTCCCCTCATCCCTAGCTAATGGGACCAGTGGTCAGGGATGATGGGAACTGTCCTCATCCAGCCATCTGACATCTCGTACGTTCAGGGTTGTATGTTACCCCTGATCCAGAGGTCATGAGGTCCACAAACCTTTCCATAGAAAAAAATCTGTTTTGACAGCACTAATTATCCCCAACACCACCCCAAATAAAAATTATGGATATTACTGCTGAGAAAACTTATCCACTGGGTCATAGCTAAATGGTAGAGCCTTTGTTTTGTTCACAGAAAGTCCTTTATATCCCTGGCAGCTCCAGGCCATCTGAGAAAGATTCCTAAAGTAATTATTATTATTATTATTTATTTATACCCCGACCATTTGGCTGGCTTTCCCCAGCCACTCTGGGCGGCTCCCAACAGAATATTAAAAACACGAGAAAGGATCAAACATTAAAAACTTCCCTATATAGGGCTGCTTTCAGATGTCTTCTAAAAGTCAGATAGTTGTTTATTTCCTTGACGTCTGATGGGAGGGCATTCCACAGGGCAGGCACCACTACCAAGAAGGCCCTCTGCCTGGTTCCCTGCAACCTCACTTCTCACAGTGAGGGAACCGCCAGAAGGCCCTCGGAGCTGGACCTCAGTGTCCGGGATGAACAATGGGGTGGAGATGCTCTTTCAGGTCTACTGGGCCGAGGCCGTTTAGTCTGAGAGCCACCACCAGTCATTGTACAATATGAAACTTGGCAGACCAAAGACCTGGCCGTGACCATCCTTCCTCTCAGAGGCAAGCATATGAGCTTCTTGTCCCTAGCATAATAATTCACATCTAACAGAGGTGGCTTCTTGTGCAACCTTATATTTCATCTTACAAATTAATAACCTGTCGCAATGCACTATGAACCGTAGGTATTCATCATCTTCCCCTACCCTGCAACGAATGAATTTCTGATTTAATTTGCATATCTGCTCTTCCTTCACAGGAAATAAGGCTGGACGGGCTACATTGCTCTCAAAAGATGTAATCAGCTAGAAGAGCAACAGCAAAATCGAAGGCAGAAGCTGCTCTTTTAATTTGCAGCCAAGGTGCAGCAAGTGCACCTGAGAAGAGAACGAGATCTTTTTACCAGCAACAACAACACAGGGAACCCAATGTAATGTCGTTGGCAAGACTCCTCTCGTAACATGCTCTTCGTTTGCCATTAATCTGTGGCCTTGCCCCGAACGGCGCTAGGTATCCAGGAGAAAAACTATAATGGAAACATGTAGGTTTAATGAACCGGGAGCATTGCCATGCATTGCAGAACAGCTACAAGCTACAGCAGGGGTGGGGAAACTTTATGAGACCAAGGGCCACATTCCCATCTGGGAAAGCTTCTGAGGGCCACATAGCAGTGGTGGGCAAGGCTGGGGGCCAAAGAAGGTGAAGCAGCAAATGTAAATTTACCTTTGTTGCAGTACTTCAGTAGCTCTCTATACTACGTCCAAGCAAGTAGGAGGTATCGTCATATTATAGTTCAAGGGGAAGGGGATAGGTTTACTGATTATTATTATTATTTTATGCATTTTGCGTTTTTATGTGATCTTTGGATGAAGGGTGTAGAATGAGCAAACCTAGCAAGTAAAATTAGATACCAAGAAAAGACAGCGTTTAAAGAGGATTGGAAACTATTATTACGTAGATTGTTTGAAAAATCTTTGTAAAAATGTTTTTTTTAAAAAAAATGAGTCAGTTTGGAGTAAGCTCAGCAGTTAATCATTGTATGGAGGAAAATATAGATGTAAGATTGAGTAGGGAAAAATGCAGAGCAACAACTGTTAATTTAAGGAACCCATGGAAGGATAGAATAGAAGTCAACTATAATCTTTCTCTCTCTTTTTCTTGTCTTCTTTCTTTTTTCTGTTTGTATTTTGGAAATTTTATTTGAAAATAAAAATGAAAAGGGTACTACGTAAATGTAATAAATATATGAGGACACATTCCACCCAGGCAAAAATACTCCAGAAAGTTAGGAAGGGGGCTGGTGTGGCCTGCAAAGGTTGCAGGTAGTTAAGGAAAGGGTGGCCTGGGAAGAGTCGCAAGGGCCAGACAGAAATGCTTGAAAGGGCCCTGGGGCAGCGATTCCCAGTTTCTGCATCAGAGCAACATTATTGTAAGGGGGGCTAACTTGCAGAATGCAAAATAAAAAAAATCATTCAGTAGCACCTTAAAGACCAACAAAGTTTTTATTTTGGTATGAGCTTTCGTGTGCATGCACACTTCTTCAGATACACTTGAAACAGAAGAGTCAGACCCTTATGTATATACAGGGGGGGGGATGGGTGATGGGCTGATGGGAGTGGTAAACCTGTAGATGGCTGTTAACGACTGATGGTGACTGCAATTGGTCCTGTGGGGGGGGAAGCAAGGGCTGAGGCGCTAAAGAAAGCTTGATCATGCATAATGAGATAAGAATCCAATGTCTTTGTTCATCCCAGGTGGCTCCATGAACAAAGACATTGGATTCTTATCTCATTATGCATGATCAAGCTTTCTTTAGCGCCTCAGCCCTTGCTTTTCCCCCCGCAGGACCAATTGCAGTCATCAGCAGTCATTAACAGCCATGTGCAGGTTTACCACTCCCATCAGCCCATCACCCATTCCCCCCCTCTGTATATACATAAGGGTCTGACTCTTCTGTTTCAAGTGTATCTGAAGAAGTGTGCATGCACACGAAAGCTCATACCAAAATAAAAGCTTAGTTGGTCTTTAAGGTGCTACTGAAGGATTTTTTTTATTTTGCTTCGACTCAGACCAACACGGCTACCTACCTGTTGCAGAATGCAGTGAGAGTGATGGGGGGCGCTGAATTGGGGGGGGGTTGCACAGGGTGCCCCTGACATTTAATACCCCAGGGTCCGCCACTGCCCTGGTCCCATCTAATTCATTTCACTCAAATCCCTTCCTAGAACTCCGCAGCCTGTAGCACAGATTCGTGTCTGGCGTGTCACGTTTTAACCACGGCGCCTCTTAAAAACATTTATTTTAGCGAAGAGTCAGCTTAAACATTTCTTTGCCCGCAGCAGCCAATTACACGCTCCTGTTTGTTGACAGCCATGGCAACATTGTTGAGAAATGTAAAGAAGCACTTATCTTGCCACATTCATACGTCCAACTGCTTAACATCAGGCATAACGATTTTCTGAGAATTTGATCAAAGGCATGGAGTTTTTCACTCTCTGTGACATCCTTTCAGTCTTTGGGGTGGGGAGGGGAACCAGCCCAGAATGCATACCGTATAAAATTAAGCCTCGTTTTAATTATCTGGCTGCCTGTTTCCCGGGCTTAATTAACTTTTCTGAGTGCTTTTCTCCACCGTGTTGCAGGCTGGATCCATTTTGCCTTATTCAGCATTTCACCCCTTTCCTGCTTTCGTTCCTAGGACAACGGAAAGCTTTTTACGGCCCTAATTGCTATGCCAAAGACAGAGATATGAGATGTGAAAGACAAGCTGTAACAAAAATTGGGGGAGTGCAGCCGTGAATACTAATGGAAGGACAGAAATCTACGTGTGCTGAGGGGTAATCCCTTCCAGCCTGTAAATGAACTGACTTTAAATATTTAATTATCTTGTTAAGTAAATTCAGATTACGGGACTCAAATCCTAGTCATTACAGGTCATCAGGCTGTTTTAGACAGAGTACAAATTGACTGGTAATAATCTGCAGTGATCAAATAAGTTTAGAATAAAATAACACCAGGTTTACATACTCAAGCTTTTTATTCCTAATATCCATGCAGATCCTGCTGTGATTTGCAAAGGCAGGAGTTAACATCTAGGAATACGGCTTTGCATATCGGGTTGGGGAATACAGGTCAGAAGCTCGTAAGAGCTGTTAGAAAACAGACACACAGTTCTGCCCCCTGAATTTCACCTTCTGCTTCGGGTACATAAGCGGTTCTTCCACTTTAGCTACCTGATAAATTGGTATATCAGCTAGTCTCAAGCCATTATTGTTTTTGCATTGTAATATTGAACTGATGCCGTATTATGGCCAGAGCTCTTCCAGTGATGCAAAGCACTGCTCTGAAGTCCACTTCCGATATCACACAGAGCCACTTTTTGCTCACACAGATGTTCCCAGCCTCCCCATTTGCACCAGGAATGTGACATGTGAAAAAAGCTTATGAATCGCAGTCCACGCAGTTTCAAGAGCCTGGTCTGAGGACTGCCGACGACACAGGGCCCATGAGCACATTTGCAAAGCGGAGAAATTGTGGTGTCCACCACAGAGATTAACACTCAGCAGCTAAGCCATGCACTGCATCCTAACAACATTTAAACCAATGAACGCCACAGATGTTTACGCTTGATCTTTTTAAATTGTGTTTTGTGGATATGTAGGAATTGATTTTATTAAATGTTGACTATTGTAAGCCGCCTTGACCTACTTTACGAAACTCCGAAGTATACATATTTGAATAAATCAAATAAATAAATTGGCGACGAGAGAATACTTCCCCCAAGTCTAATTTCAGCAGAGTAATGGCTGGCGGGGGACGCAGGTGGCGCTGTGGGTTAAACCACTGAGCCTAGGGCTTGCTGATCAGAAGGTCGGTGGTTCGAATCCCTGTAATGGTCAGGGGTCCCTTTACCTTTACCTAATGGGTGGCGGAGAAGATTTGGCAGGTATCAGGGAAGGGAGAATGTACACCTGCTGGCATCATATCGGTGACTCACAACCTTGACCACAACCACAAATCCTGCTGAGCCCCCTGATAAGGAATATTGAGGGGGCTGGTGACACCTCTACCCCCTAGAATTGGTGTGCCTGATTCAGAGCAAGGGAGAGCTGGCCACTGGATGATCAGCACTCCAACATGGCTTACAATAGTAACACATACAGTAAAGGTAAAGGGACCCCTGACCATTAGGTCCAGGCACGAACGACTCTGGAGTAGCAGCGCTCATCTCGCTTTACTGGCGGAGGGAGCCGGCGTACAGCTTCCAGGTCATGTGGCCAGCATGACTAAGCCGCTTCTGGCAAACCAGAGCAGAGCACGGAAACGCCGTTTACCTTCCCGCCTGGAGCGGTACCTATTTATCTACTTGCACTTTGATGTGCTTTCGAACTGATAGGTTGGCAGGAACTGGGACTGAGCAATGGGAGCTCACCCCATCGTGGGGATTTGAACCGCCTACCTTCTGATCAGCAAGCCCTAGGCTCAGTGGTTTAATCCACAGTGCCACCCACGTCCCAGCACATAACATGTACAGCAGACCACTGCTATACTAGCAAAATCTGAGATTAATTTTTTGCAAGTACAGACTCTTTCACTGCAATAATGTACAGACTGAAGTGGTCTATAGTACTAGACCTGGGGTCACCAATTTTTTTCAGCAGAGGGCCGCCCACTGTCCCTCAGACCTTGTGGGGGGCCAGACTATATTGGGGGGGGGGGAATGAATGAATTCCTATGCCCCACAAATAACCCAGAGATGCATTTTAAATAAAAGGACACAATCTACTCATGTAAAAACATGCTGATTCCTGGACTGTCCACAGGCCGGATTTAGAAGGCGATTGGGCCGGATCCAGCCCCTGGGCCTTAGTTTGCCTACCCATGTACTAAACTTTGGCTCCTTGTCAATTTGACTTTAACAATTGATGCGTTGACACTTCAGTTACAAATTGGCCTTTTGTTACCATCAACTGGCACATTTCGATACAGATTTATGCTCGTTTTCAACACATCAGCCAGAACTGTTTTTGTTTCGCCGAGTTGGACTTCTTTGGTATTATTGTGCCGTTGCCCCACCTAAGCTGCTTTTTGCATCTTTGGTTCAGGATGTGAAATTTGCCTCTCAAATCCAAATTCGTCACCATTCAAATAAACGGACTCACCACACAATTGTGCCAAGCCAAATTAAATGTGATACTTGAAGAGAACAGTAGATGGCATAACTACACTGTGATGTTGAGGGAAGCTTTTGCACTGTTTCTTGTTCTCAATAGGAAGAATAATAATCCCGTCACAGCTAACCACTTTCAAGTCCCCTTGATTCTCATAGGAGAGAACCGAGCTCCCATTGAAATCAATCCTGATAAACCAGTTTATCAGGACTGTTTGCAATACTATTTTCCTTTTCATTGAACCATACAGACCCTGGGCAAGTCACTGAGAATAAAACCAGGCATACAGATTACCACATCAAATATCATACCCTCCAACATATCTCAAGAAATGAGAGCCAGTGTGGTGTACCGTGTTTCTCCAAAGACACCGTCTTATATTTATTTTTCCTCAAAAAAACACACGTTGGCTTATTTTCAGGGGATGTCTTTTATATATATATATATATATTAAGTATGGTACAGTTTAACCTACAAGGTTAAACTGCCTATCACTATGGCTTATTTTCAGGGTATGGCTTATTTTAGGAGAAACACGGTAGTGGTTAAGAGAGCTAGACTCGTAATCTGGTGAACCGGGTTTGCGTTTCCACTCCTCCACATGCTTGGGTTGGGTGACCTTGGGCTAGTCACACTTCTTTGAAGTCTCTCGGCCCCACTCACCTCACAGAGTGTTTGTTGTGGGGGAGGAAGGGAAAGGAGAATGTTAGCCGCTTTGAGACTCCTTTGGGTAGTGATGAAGGGGGGTATCAAATCCAAACTTTTCTTCTTCTTCTTCTTCAAGTGAAAATAAAGGTAAAGGGACCCCTGACAGTTAAGTCCAGTCGCGAACGACTCTGGGGTGGCGGCGCTCACCTCGCTTTACAGGCCTCGGGAGCAGACGTCATGTGGCCATTTCTGGTGCAACAGAACACCGACACCAGAGCAGTGCACAGAAACGCTGTTTACCTTCCCAACGGAGCAGAACCTATTAATCTACTTGCACTTTTTGGCGTGCTTTTGAACTGCTAGGTTGGCAGGAGCTAGAACCAAGCAACGGGAGCTCGCCCCGCTGCAGGGATTTGAACAGCCGACTTTTTGATCGGCAAGCCCAAGGCTCAGTGGTTTAGACCACAGCGCCACCCGTGTCCCAATGAAAATAGGGACATCCTATTCAATAATAATAATAATAATAATGCCCCACCCAGCTAACTGGGTTGCCCCAGCCACGCTGGGCTGCTTCCAACATATATGAAAATGTTATAAAACATTAAGAACTTCCTATACAGATGTCTTCTGAATGGTGTATAGTTACTTATCTCCTTGGCTCGGGGGGTCACATAACTCCATACCCTCCAACATTTCTCCAATGAAAATAGGGACGTCCTAAGGAAAAGCGGGACATTGTGGAAGCAAATCGGAAACTGGGGCAGCTTCTGTAAATCCGGGACAGTCCCTGGAAAATAGGGATACTTGGAGAATCTGAAATACTTGGGTTAATAGCCAAGGAGGAGAAGGAAGAAAACAATGTTGGCAGCAACTGCATGAGTATTGCTACCAACAGCTGGAGCAGGGTTTTTCAGCACCTCCAGGACAACAGTACTGGCGGGTGGCGGGGACAAGACTGATGATGGCAGTAGGTCAAAGGCCTATCCAAACCTGATGCTATTTCTAAAAAAATATGTACTACATGTTTGGATTAACGGCCATTTAAATGCCTAATGGTTTATTATTGATAAATTGCCTAAATATTGGTATTGTTTTAAATGGCTATAGTTCTTTTCATAAGCACTGTATCCTACTCCCAACAAAACAGCTTATGTACACAATATAGAGCACGGAACTATTTTCCTTTTTAAAAAAAAGAATAAAAGAAAAATCTCAGGGTTTTACATAAACAAATATTTAATGCAATTCGTTTTTGAAAGTTGGAACAAAATGTTAGCATTTGAGTGCTGAGTTATTATGAATCCATTATATCATCATTATATTGACAGCACATCCTTCTATCCTTAATTTAAAGCTCATCTTAATACATGTTAATGTGGATTCCAGCTATATAAGCATTCTTTGTACATGAGTATGTGTGTACAGAGGTACCTCGGTTTACAAACACAATTGGTTCCGGAAGTCTGTACTTAACCTGAAGCGAACTTAACCTGAAGCGAACTTTCCCATTGAAAGTAATGGAAAGTGGATTAATCCGTTCCAGATGGGTCCACGGAGTACTCAACCTGAAGCATACTTAACCCGAGGTATGAGTGTAATTGGTTCCGGCAGTCTGTACTTAACCTAAAGCGTACTTAACCTGAAGCGAAATTTCCCATTGAAAGTAATGGAAAGTGGATTAATCCGGTCCAGACAGGTCCACGGAGTACTTAAACTGAAAATACTCAAACCGAGGCGTACTTAAACCGAGGTATGACTGTATTGCTTTCTTGTCATTATTGTGACTCACAACCTTGACCATGAAACAGCAAGAAAGAGGTGGATTTTTTCTGCTCCTTACAATATTCAAACCAACCCGTTCTTTTTATATCCAACGTTACAGGCAAAGTGTGAGAAAGAAGGGCATTCCACCCTTACTCCCAACCCTCCATCCAAACTTGATCCCAGGACTGTGCCTATTTTGTAAACACAAATTTCATGTGCATTAAATTGTGAACCAACCTGAACAGTGAAATAATCCTGGGAAACAAAATGCCGCTTGGCTGAGATCCTATACAGTACACCCAGTGAGAGACAGTGTGGTGTAGTGGTTAAGAGCGGGAGACTCCTAATCTGGTGAACTGGGTTCGCGTCTCCGCTCCTCCACATGCAGCTGCTGGGTGACCTTGGGCTAGTCACACTTCTCTGAAGTCTCTCAGCCCCACTCACCTCACAGGGTGTTTGTTGTGGAGGAAGAAGGGAAAGGAGATTGTTAGCCGCTTTGAGACTCCTTCGGGTAGTGATAAAGCGGGATATCAAATCCAGACTTCTCCTCCTCCACCCTTATTCAGGAATACGGCTCACTGAACTCAATGAGGCATTCATTTTATTTTATTTTATTTTATTTTATTTTAAATTCATTCACACCAATAATATTCTTGAAAATACTAGAATTTTACACAAGTCCGAATCTTAGGACTTCCCTCCTCCGCTCCATGGGTTCTTCAAGTAACTTTTTCCACTGCATAT